>NW_017616872.1:261118-653991 GCF_001879475.1 Ipomoea nil
ACGTTGTTATCATCACTGTGAAGCAGGTGAAAGAGGGACCCGAATTCAGGGAACTCGTGGAATATGAATGCGCTGTGTGATGTTAAAACATAGGCAAGAGGGGTCATGATATTGGGATTAGCTACACTAGCTAATCTAGTTAGTTCTTCCACAAACTTTTCGGGGTCGTGGAGTGTGAATGCCTTGTTGCTCCAATTGATCTTCTTGATGAAGTAGCTAATCCCACTGGGCATCACAGCCCTGTAATAAGTGTACCACTCAGTACTCAGGAGAGTGTTGGTTGGCCTGCGAGTCACAGCCATGGCTTTGCTAAAGTCGAGTTGAGAATTGTGGTGGGTATGATGATCATCCACGAGCCAGTAACCTCGTACCTTGTACATGTTTCTCAAAACGGAGAGAGCTATACATGTAAACACCCCAACAGCAATAACAGCAACTGCAACTGCTATAACAATCACAACAGCCACAGATAATTTCTTCTTTCCTGATACAACTGGAGAGTTTTGGGGAGGTGGAGGAGGGAAAATCAGCTGGCGGTTTCCTTCTAGACTAAGCTCCACGTAGTTTGGAAACGCAGGAACAACACCAGAAAGGTGATTGTTTGCCAGTATTAGATGTGTCAAGCCGCTCATCCGTGTCATTGATTCTGGAATCTGACCCGAAAACGTGTTATTAGAAAGGTCTAAAACCTCCAATGCAGTGAGCCTAGTGAGAGTGGTTGGAATCGGTCCGGTGAAGAGATTGTGACTGAGGTTTAGTGCAATTTGCAACTGCATTGGCATTTCTGGAATTAGCCCACTAAGCTGGTTGTTTCCAAGTTGGAGTTCCAACAGAAGGTTTAAGTTACCAATCGAATTTGGTATTGAACCATTGAGACCATTCTCTCTCAAGTCCAAATTTGTAAGAGTATGCAAGGTTGATATTGAATCTGGTATTACACCAGTAAGGGAATTCCAGCTCATATTAAGCCTCTGCAATATTTTAAGCTTGGAGATGCTATCAGGGACCCCTCCAACAAAACCGTTCATTTCGAGCTTCAGAACCTGAAGACTGATAAGGTTCCCGATATCTGCAGGCAAAGGACCGGCCAGCTTATTGTGGGCAAGATTCAAAAGAGCCAAATTTTTGCAGGAAAGCAGCTCCAGAGGTATGCTTCCATTCAATTGATTGTTTTCCAACTCCAAGAAGGTCAGATTCTGAAGGCTTTGAAAGGGTTTAGATGGGATAGGCCCAGCTAGACTATTGCTTCCCAATCTTAGCCTAACAAGAGTTGATCCCATATTTGCAGGTATTGAACCTTCCAGCTTATTGTTAGACAAATCCACATACTGCAAATTTGATGGAGATAAGAGGTCCCAAGGGATTGTTCCACTTAAACTATTATAACTAAGGTCTAAATTATTGAGGTAGGAAGTAATACCTGCTGGAACATCTCCAACAAAACCGTTTTGATTCGCAGAAAATCGCAACAAGGTTGTGATATTCCCAAGAGTTTTTGGAATGGTACCACTCAACCTATTAGCAGAGAGACTCAGAGTTTTCAAGCTAGAGAGATCTCCCAAGCTTTCAGGGATTGGGCCAGAGAGTTTATTAAGGCTAAGGTCAATCAAACTCAAATTCTCATATTTCACAATCTGAGAAGGGATTTCACCATCAAAGCTATTAGCAGAGAGCTGAAGCTCCACCAAAGCATTGGATTTTCCCAGACTGGTTGGAATATGCCCACCAAATTTGTTGGAGCTGAGGTCCAAATTCTTGAGTGAACTCAAGCTATCCAATTGGAGATCAATATTCCCAGATAGAGAATTCATAGACAGGTCCAGGGACTCTAACACACCAAACCCACTAAAGATAGACAAAGGGCCCTCCAACAAATTGCTACTAAAATTCAACACTTTCAACCCACTCATCCCCCCACAACCAGTGATGAACCCACCCGGAATGGAGCTCAACTGGTTGCCAGACACATCAAGAGACTCGAGACTTTTGATCCCGCAAAGAAGGGGCAGAGTATCAGGATTAGAAATGGAAAACAAATGAAGGGAAATATTGGTTATGGAAGAATTATTTGGAGAGCAAGAAACTCCCTTCCATGAACATGGGTCCGAACCTCTGTTTGTCCCATTCCATGCAAAAGAAGTACCTGTATTGTTGTGAATCATATCATAGAGGCTAACCATGATGCTTTTCTGATCCTGAGGCAGCTCAGAATACACAGTTGGGAGGAAGAAACAGAAGCACAAGGAGGAAAAGATTGTAGAGGTGATGTGGGCATACCTTCTAGCCATGTTGGCTGGCTATGGGTTATGGGAGTTGATTACTTCCCAAGCAAAAGCAAATGCAAAAGCCCCCAGTATGTTGTGTAGTGTTGCTGATTTCAGGATACAAGGCGATAGGTTGATTCGTATGTGTAGAACAGCAGGGTAAACGGCCCGGGTTGTTTAGTAAGTCAAAATTTGGAGGTTTTTTTTTTTTGAAAAATAGAAATTTTGTGAATTAGAAAATTGAAAAAAAAAAAAAAAAACTTGCTTATTAAACTTAAGTTTCCAGTTTTGTAAATTATTTACATTCTTCCCTTTTTCATTGATTTTGGAGAATTCAGAATCACAATTCACCAAATGGAGAAGTGGAAAAATGCAGGTGAACATTGCCAATTTGAGTTATATCATTAAATGAGTGATCCGCACAACCATTTTGGTGAGCCTCCTTCTCGGCTAATTTCATAATTCAACATAGACTCCCCAAAATCTTCCGTTAGATCTTGTGTATTTTGTTGAATGTTATTTCCTTTCTCTTTGTTATGAATAATTGATAGTGAACGTCATTTGAAGTTCTAATTGCTGGAAAGTGTATAGCTTGTATCGAGTGTGTGTGTTTTTTTTATTATTATAATGTCATTAGAGTGATTTGTATGCTTTGACTTTTGTAAATATTAGTTGAAAAATTAAAGAAAATTATATTTAAGTAACATACAAAATGCATATGACGATTGCTGCATACACAAAGTACGTGGTCGAATAGTATTGTGGCTGATTTACTTAATATTATATACGACCAATGTAGGGTGCTAGGCCCTACTCCTTAGGCGCTAGTCAGGCTCCTGACTGGCGCTAGTGCCTAGGAGGGCGCCCAATATTAAAAAAAAAAAAAGAAAAAAAAGTGGTAGCTTGGCTATGGAAACACTACAAGACAATTGTCAGTAGTGAGATGTAAAACTGTTTAAAAATCATCATAAAAGACTTTTAATGACGGAAAATTTATCGTCAAGACCCGTCGTTATTTTTTCTAAAGATAAAAACAAATAAGGGAAAATGACAATTTTTCCCCCTAAATTATATGTTTATAGCACATTTTCCCCCTAATTTATTCATGTAAGCATATTAGTCCCCTCAATTATTCTAAAAGTGTCAATTTTCTCCATGATATATTAAATTGACATCTCTACCCTTAAAGTAAACATTTTATTTATTTTTCTTATCCAACAAATTATTACTTATATGTAGGGATCAAATGACCACGGTTCGATTCGAACTGAACCGGACACTATAACAATCGAATTGAAAGTTTTCCGGTTATGATTCATATCCGAACCCAATATTTGAATTTCAGTTTATTAAAATCATGAATCGAAAAATTGGATACTGGACCGTGAACCGACGGTTCGAATTGGAACAACTACTAGCATTACTTTAAAATTAGAATTATTATACTATTTACAAATAGTGTATGTTTTTTTTTTTTTTTTTTTTTTTTTTTTTTTTTTTTTTTTTTTTACATTTATTCTGATTCTCACATATAAGTATATATGATCGTGATTTGGTTTTGATTTTGAACCGTCGGTTCACGGTTCCGGATCCAGTTTGAACTGTTGGTTCAAACTTTATTTTAAAATTTTATTTTTATTTTTAAAATAGTCTAAATTCAACAATAAATGTACTTTTTTCAGTTTGGAACATGAACCGGCCATTCTGGTTCGCGATTTTAATAAACTCTAAATATCGGGTTTTGATTCTAAATTGTAATCGGAATATTTTGGTTTGGTTGCTATAGTGTCTGTTCGGTTTGAACCAAATCGTGGTCGTTATTTGTTGGAGAAAAAAAAATAAATGAGATATTTATTTTAAAGGTAAATATGTCCATTTAACATTTCAGGGGGAAAAACTGTCACTTAAATAATTCATGGGGGAAAACTGCTATAAGTATATAACTCAGGGGGAAAAGTGTCATTTTCCCAAACAAATAATGACGGGACATGATGTCATCATTAGTGAGCATATAGTGATAGTTCACTAAAATGTTAGTCCTAATTGATTGTTTCACTATCGATTTATTTTTTTTTCCAATTGTAGTCATTTGATCAATTAATAAATTATATATCTGTGTATGTGTGTGTGTGTGTTGTGTGTGTATGTGTGTGTGTGTGTGTGTGTGTGTGTATGTGTGTGTGTGTGTGTGTGTGTGTGTGTGTGTGTGTGTTGATAAGGCTGAAGATTTCAGATCTCTCCTCATTTGCGCTTTGCGCAGTCGAAGCTAGGGTTTTTTATTTCTCTCCATTCTCCCTTCGCAATTCTGATTTCTCTCAACTCTCTACTCTCAGTTTCTCACTCTCTGAGATTCTGATCTCTGAGACTCTGAGTTCTCCCTACTCTAGAGTCTCTACTCTCTACTTCTCTAGTTCTTTGTCTGAGTTCCATACATCCACACAATCACCCGTTGTGTAGTCCGGTACTCCAGTGGTCTGGTCTCAGCCTCTCAGGTCTGGTGGAAGCCGTACTAGTGATTGGTGTAGTGGTGTTGTCGTCGACCTCGACTGGTGATATCTGTACAAAGAAGCTCTTGTTCTCCGAGGTATCTGTGAGAACGAAGTAAATCATCTAACCCTAGTTTCTTAAATTTTATTTCCTAAAGTTATTATCATATTATGCGAATTTGTGATATGTGATATGAACCTAGTCCAAGATTCAAATAAGATGGAATATTGTCCCAAGAATGCTCTCAAAAGTAATGATAGAGATGGATCAAAATACCTTAGACCTCATGAGAAACCCTTTGTCTCGAATCCTCAAAGACTTAGAAGAATACCATTGTAGCTTCAAGTACCTCGATGATGCAATCTTCAATCAACTAGAGTCGGATCTAGTTTTCTTCGATTCAAGAACGAGTCCACGAACCTAAATCTTATGTTGAAGAAAGGAAGATTAATTCGAGTCCACGAATCAATTTTCTAGTCGAGTCCACGACTAGCCACTAATTGAGTCCACAATTAGCCATAAGGTTTCTTACACAAGTGTAAAGAAAAATTTAAGAATTTTATTGAATTAAAGCCTTGAGTTCTTCTTCATCTTTTGCAAATGGGCTTCACTTGGATTTCCACCATCTTTGAACATCACCAATGAAGAGTTGCCTTAATTGTTTGAACTTGGGCCTTGTGATTGGCCCAATTGGTACTCTTAATGGATCTTCATTATGTTGGGCCGCATCATCCTCCCCTTCTTGAAAATGATTCGACCTTGAATCTTGTAAGCATTGTCTTTGATCCATGATATCACTTGAAATGGACCACTATAATACTTTCCTCTATCGAATGGAATTATTATTGGACTTTCTTGTTTCTTCCACCAATGATGCTTTAAGGACGTAGTTATGGGCCTTGTGATGAGCCCACTATAGACCCTTATTGAATTCCATGTGTACTGGTTCCTATTAATATGTTATGTGAATATCTGGTGGAAACACTGACTTATTGAATGTTTATTGCAAACCCTAGTTGATACTGTCAGTTTGTGAAATGTTTTTCTCATATTGTGAGAATTTATGATATGTTATGTGAATATCTGGTGGAAGCACTGACTTATTGACTATTTATTACAAACCCTAGTTTGATACTGTCTGTTTGTGAAATATTTTTCTCATATTGTGAAAATTTATGATATGTTATGTGAATATCTTGTGGAAGCACGGATTTATTGACTGTTTATTGTTGTCAGTTTGTGAAATTTTTTTCTCATACTCTGAGTCTGAGTCTCTGAGAATTTGTGATATATTGATATGGTGGAAGCCTCTAAGTTTGAAATCCAGATAATGATGCCTGATGAATATGAGGCGATGAGCTGTATAATAAATTAATAATTATAACAGTCTCTGCCTCTCTAAAAAGGGAAATTAAAACTCTGAATCTGGATTTCTTTAAAAATGTCAAGTTTATAGATGTATGCCCTTAATGGTATTGAAAATGGTGACACAAAATAAAATAAATAAATAATTATGTATTCTTTGAAAACGATGACACAAAATGTGTCTGATTTTGGAATGCTTTCTACTTTCATGCTTTGTGCTTCTGTGTAATTGTGCTGACTGTGACTCTGTGAGACTGTCTATTATTCTTGAATATAAATCCTACTATGTGTACTGATAGTTAACCATTTTTTAGATGGATAATATCAGTATGCCAGGTAGTCAACCTCACAACTCTTTAGCTGATCTGATGGACCTTTAGGGATGGAAGCCCAAACCATTGAGCAAAATAATCAACAGAATGTCCAACCTCCTGCAGTTCCTGATAAGAAGAGAAAACAGGTTGATGCCAGATCCAGAGTATGGGATCATTTTGAGAGAATAAATTACATTAATTGTGTTACTGTAAAAGGAAAGTGTATTTATTGTGCAAAAGTATATCAGTGTGAGTCGAAAAAACATGGTACATCTTCCTTAAGAAACCACATGCTGAGTTGTTTGAAAAATCCTCACTCCAAGGATACTAGGCAGTCCCTTTTAACATTTTCAAGCTGTTACATCTTTTGATTCAGCTCAGCCTACTGTGGGGGGAAATAGGGACCTGGTATTTAATCAAGAGTCAATTAGGAGGGCTTGGTTAAATGATAATCATAGACAAACTGCCCTTTAGATTTGTGGATGGAATAGGTTTCAGGAGGTTCATAGCTATTGCATGCCCTAGGTTTATAGTTCCATCTAGATGGACTATAAGTAGGGATATCCTAGTGGTCTATGAAGAGGAGATACTAAAATTGAATGCATTTTTAAGGGGAAGCAGTCATAGGGTTAGTATCACAACTGACTCATGGACATCCATCCAAAGGATTAACTACATGGTAGTTATTGTCCATTTCACTGATTCTGACTGGAAGCTCCATAAAAAAATCATAGCATTTGTCCTTGTTATCTCTCATAAAGGTGAATATCTATCCAAAGCCCTAGAAACTTGTTTAATAGAGTGGGGGCTTAGGAATGTTTTTAGTGTGACTGTTGATAATCCCTCATCAAATGACACTGCTATGGGGTCTCTAAAGAAAAAATTTGTGTCTTGGGGAACATTTACTGTGAGGGCAAAGTATATTCACATGAGATGCATTGCCCATATCTTGAACTTGGTAGTGCAAGATGGTCTGAAAGACTGTGACAGTTCTTTCAAGAAGGTTAGGGAGGTGGTTAAATATGTTAGAAACTCACTTGCTAGGCTTAAGAATTTCAGGGAGTTAGCTGATTTGTTGAATATTGAACAAAGGTCTTCTTTGTGTTTAGATGTTCCAACCAGATGGAGCTCTGCCTATTTGATGTTGCAATCTGCATTACTTACCATAAAGTAGTGTTTGAATCTTTGGAATCTAATTGTTCTTTCAAGTCTAACTTGGGTAATTCTATTCCTGATTTTATGGACTGAGAATCAGTTGGGAGTTTGGTCCAGCTATTGAAATGTTTTTATGACATGACAATCATAATTTCTGGTTCTTTGTATGTCACTTCAAACACATTCTTCACAGTGATTTATGATTTGTACTGCCTATTGAAGGGCATGGTGGAAGCTGATGGAGCAGTGAGTGTTATGGGAAAAAATATGAAGGCAAAATTTGAAAATTATTGGGGTGATATAGATAAAATGAATCTAATGATTTTCTTTGCAAACATTCTAGACCCCAGGGACAAATTGGGGTATATACCTACTCGAATTAATCATATGTATGGTGAGGAAAAGTGTAAATCATACTATGATAAAGTACTTGCTGGTTTGACTGAGTTATTTGATGATTATTCCGTCAATTCTGGTGTCCCTTCTGTTCCTGCTTCTACTCAGTCTTCATCTGTCTCTGTTGGCAGTGATTCTTCTCTGTCTGCACCTGCCTCTGTTGGTAGGCCACAACATTTACTAAAGTCTCAAATTAAAAAACAAAGATTGGAGTCTGGAGGGTAAGAAAAAGCTGAGTTGGATATATACTTGAGTGAGGCGATAGTTGAAGAGGAATACTCCTTTGATATACTTAGATGGTGGAAGATTAACTCTGAAAGATTTCCTATATTGTATATGCTTTCTAGGGATGTCCTAGCCATCCCAATCTCAACTGTTGCCTCTGAATCTGCCTTCAGTACATCTGGGAGAGTATTGGAGCCTTTTAGGAGTTCATTAACTCCAAAAATTGTGGAAGCTTTGGTGTGTACCCAAGATTGGCTTAGACATCAAAATACTCCTTTATGTGTTGAGAACAACCTGGAAGAGTTGGAGAGGTTTGAAAAAGGTAAAACTTTTACACTAGATTTCCTTTAGTTTTTTCACCTTTTAAGTTTTACATTCCTTATTTCTAATTGAAAATTGCTTATTTTGCAGAGTTAAGTGGTGATGGTGGAAGTGGGAGGTCTCTTAGTTCTACACTGGCTACGATTCCTGTAATGTTATGCTTTACATTACTCATTTACTCAATTACTCGTGTCTGATTTATTGCAATCTTTACACTATTTGACTTAATTGCAATTAATCTCACTTGATATTTTTTTAGGCCATGGTAACTGATTTTATTAAGTTGCTGGCTAATAACCTGGCTTGATCATTGGCTTGCATTCAATGCATTGGACCACTGTAAGTATGAATGTATGATAATGGTAATGTTGCACTAATTTGAAGGCTTGGTAACTTTTAGTAAGTTGCTGCTTCAAGTCCCTTGTGCATTTGCCATCTGGTATTCTGGGTGGTAATGTTTCTATTTTATTATGTTTGTCCAATTGTCCCTTTTTTCGTGACAATGATGAAGCTTCCACCTATAATCTGAAAGGGATTAAGTTGGTATGTTGCTCTAGACTTATTGGCATATTGCAGCAATTTGCTCTTAATCTAAAATTGGTATGGAAAAATGCTTACTGACCCAACTATATAAAATATATTATCCCTTTTGTGTTTAATTTAGAATTCTAATGCTTGTCACTAACTCGTTCTTTTCACTAACTTATCACAATTCATAGCAAGAAGAGTAGGTCTAAGACTCATCATTTATTGTTCAGTTGTTGACTTGCTGTAAAATGTAGAAGATTAAATATAAATCTGTATTTTGCTAATCTACTTTAGTGCTTGATACTTCACACTTGTGTATTTCGTAAATCTGTAATCCTTTTGATCCTTTTGGTCTCTAAATCTGTATGAACTTATTTTACTTTTATTAGACACTTAGACTGTTAGTTAATAGACTACTTAGTAATATAAATTACTAAGTTAATATTAGAGTATTAGTGTAACACCCTACTTTTCTAAAATCTAAATCCCAATTACTTTAACTTAAACAAGATAGATAAGTAAGATTAATTAACTTAAAACCAACCAAATCCAACAAAAACGGGTGTCACCGTCACAACCACCACTCACGCTGACTGCACAGGCTACAAAAGGATAACTAACTAGAGTCAAGCTCATCAAAACAACATTAACATCTTGGGGAACAATCCCCGGTGTCCAAGCACCAACAAAAAGATCAGTATATATATATATATATATATATATATATATATATATATATATATATATATATATATATATATATATATATATATATATATATATATATATATATATATATATATAATATATATATATATAAATGAAAAAAATTAGCAAGGTCAAGTCGGTCGGGTTAACTCGGCTAACTCGACAGAAATGGACGAGTTAACTCGGCGTAATCGGTCGAGTTAGGCGTTGGGCGGCAGAATTAGGCTCTAGGCGGGAGCCTAGGCAGCCGGTCGCCTAGGCGGGAGCCTAGGGGAGAAATCGCAACGGCCTAGGGGCGCCTAGCGCCTAGGCCGCGATTAATCGGTGCCTAGGCGAGATTTTTGCAACACTGGTTACAACACTTAACAATCAATCTCAATACGTGCTCATAAACAACTCTATATGCTTGCAATTATACTTCATATAAACAAGTTCTTCTCAAATACTCAACTTAATCACAAATCTCATGCTTTAAACAGATATATCTAAACATGGCTCGATATGCAAACTCATGCTCAAACTGATAGATAAAGAGATACTTAAAACTCAACAAGCAAGCTCATGCTATCATGCCAACTCAAAAGCAACAATAAAGTACTATGCTTCTCATCATACTCTAAATGCAAAACATGCAAGTCATACAACAAGAAATGTAATGATATGGATGCTATAAGTATGTGTGTGTGTGTGTGTGTGTGTGTGTATATATATATATATATATATATATATATATATATATATATATATATATATATATATACTCTCACTCTTATGTAAAAAGAAATACTTTTTTTGTGGAGGTTTTTGTTGAGTCACACAGACTCGCTTTTCTCTTCTTTCTCTTGAGTCTCTTGACTCGCTTTTCTCTTCTTTACTTTCCTGTTTTCTTTCTTTCTTTACTCGTGGGCGAGGTAGTAACTTCACCAATCTGTGAACGAACCTATCCGGGCTCGGCATCTAGCCGACCTAATACTCAATCTCGCCCATAGAACCACTCTCTTGGTTCTTATCTCAATCTCTGTGGAATCAAGTATCGTACTTGTTAGTGTGCACACCCTCTAACCAGGATTCCAAGCCCGGCGGGTAGTATCCAACCTAGTAACCTGAGAATACCGACCAAGTTACTTCATAAATCTCTGTCGGTCTTCTTTGACCATTTCGTTCTTTTCTCAAACTTTCTTTCTTTCTCTTTTCTTCCGAAAGGGGACATAGTCCTGACGGGCCTCCAAAACTCTATTTTCTCACAATAGATAACATATAGATATATCTCATGCAACAAACTTTAACTTATGCAAGTCTTGCTATGCACATAAATCTCAACAACTTCTCTTTCTCACATTTTGGAAATCAAGTATCATGCAATCTTCTCAATGCAAACTAGATAAAGATTTTTCAAAATATATATAGGTTTTTGAAATAGAACTTAGGCTTTACTTAGAGCCAATAATGCACTTTGCTCAATGAAATATGCTAATATGCTCTTTACTGTGAAATGAAAATATATACTGCTTTATGCCAAAATCTCAACAACATAGCAAATCTTCTCAATAAATAATATCAAGTATTAGACATGTTTCTCAACTCAAAACGTACTCAGATGCTAGCAATTTCATTCACTGTGAAACAAGGGAATTATGCACTAATCATGCCAAATTCTCAATAACTTAACAAATCTTCGCAATAAATTCTTACAAGTATCTAGGCATGCTTCTCAATCAAATATCAATGCTCAAAAGATATAAACTCAATTACTGATATAGTTCACAGTCAACAACAACAACAGAGTATTCATTTCCCACATTTCTAACTATAAATCATGCTTTCTACCCCAAATCCAACGAAACTAACTTTTACTAGTGCGTCGTAACGAGCCCGAGTGTCTGAGCCTCAAGGGCCCACGAGTCTCGGTCCGAACGACACGTAGCTGAGCCACAGAGGGCCTAGCCAGAACCACTTTTGCCCTAGCAGAGCTTGGTGACGGGGCTTGGGAAGCCCCGCCACTTGGCTACACCAAGCAACGGTTCAGGGCAACAGATCCAGCTGGGATCCGTTGCCTTGGTCCGCTACTCTACGGAGCTAGCCAACGAACCACGCCTAGGTCCGTTGGGTTTACTGGTGCACTATCTGTGTGCACTAGATCCCTTTTTCTTCACATGTAGACAAAACAGATGCATCCCAACACTTCCAAACCTCAAAAAATTAATCATAGATCATCAACAACACACAAATAGTTCATCAACAAACAATATCTAGCATTTCTAAACATTTATTTCTCACTTCTAGCATTTAACAGAGTCAAAAATCTAGTTTGGGAGTCCATGATTTATACATTTTATAGATCAAAAGTTCTTAAGTTAAACCTTCCTAGAGATACATAGTATTTCCAAAAATATAAGGTGTTAATAACTAATTAGTTTTAGAAATATAATAGAATAAGCTTCAAATATCTATATAATCAAATATATACGTTATACATAGTTTTAAATGTACATACTCCCAAAATCAAGTATAACATTCCAAAACATATATGTGCATATATATATATATATATATATATATATATATATATATATATATATATATATATATATATATATATATATATTCTAGAAATAGAGTTTTCAAAATAGGATAGCTCTCGGTGTTGAATTTATTTAAAAACTCGATTCAATTTATTTAATTTATACACCGATTTTTGGAAAAAAATTTGGAAGAGTGAAAATAATTATTTTGGAATTTATAAAATAGAATTTAGGAAAAATATTTTTGGGTTGTCACAATTAGTTTATTAGAATATCAGTTATTCAGATAGATACTAAAGGAAAATGATATATGTACTCCCATGGAGTATAAACTCCCGCCACGTGTACCAATAAATTCAAGTGAATGAAGAAAAACAGTGGCTCACTTTGTTATTTAAACCAATCAAATAGTGACACTTCAGTAGGGAGTACAAAATGAAGTAAAAAGTGGGACTACATGTAGTATTACTCGATAGTAAATTATTAATTGCTAATTTAGTATTAGTTTTACTTTATCAATTAATGAGCATTTTAGATTTATTTTTAAATTAATTTTTAGTTTTGTTTAAAATCGACTAACAGTCGAATATCCGACCGGTCTGAATTGAACCGATATACATCTAAAATAAACAGATAAGTATAAAATAAACAAAGGATTGAATATTCAAAATTACCATCCGAAATCCATTCGAATGAGCTAACCCACCATTCGAACCGAACCGATAAGGATCAAATAGGCCACTAAACTGCACACCAAAGTGCAATTAGGTCATCGAACTCAAAAACAATGCAATTGAATCTCTTACCAACATAAAAATGTGCAATTAGGTCTAAAATGACCTGTTGACCTAAAATTATGCTGATGTGGCGGTTACCAATTTTAAAAATAAATTTTAAATATAATTTTAAATAAAATAATTAATTAAAAAAAAAAACTTAAACTACCGGAGACAATTCGTCTCCATGGCCGGAGACCATCCCTACGTCTCCGGCCATGGAGACGAAGATACCTATGTCTCCGGCCCTGGAGACGAAGAGACCTTCGTCAATAAATTAATTAATTATTTATTTTTTAGACGTGGCCTGTGGAAATTAAGTTTTACGTTTGACTTGACAGTTGCGTAACATGGAGGTTAAGGTTTTCCAAGTTGCGGGCCCCACGATTTGACTAGGAAAAAAGACCGGCGTGTGCGAACAACAAAAAAGTTAGTCTCATATTATCTACAATTCTAATACGCAAATTATGCCGTGGAAACACGTTCACAATGCTTGATGAACACAATCCCAAACGGCATCATTTTAACCGAAAAAAAAATTTAGTTAATGTATGCAGTTTGATAGCTTATTTGACACTTATTTCTATTACTATTTTTTTATGCGCATTGAGCGATTGGGATAATGCCCAATGTTTTTTTTTTTTTTTTTTTTTTTTTTTTTTTTTTTTTTTTTTTAAATAAGTAAGTATATCAATGCAAGACTATATTGGAATTGTTCATGCATAGATAATTGAATGTTGAATTTACGTATTTAAATAGGTAATTCTAAGTTTACAAATGCAAGATAATATAGTCAAGATTGATTATAATTGTCAATAAAATAATTGTATAGGTATGGTTGAAACTAAATACGGGATATAAGGGAGTGAAAATAAAAATTAGGGCATAAAATATTAAATATATACTAATATTGAAGAGCTAACTGCTGATTGCCAAACAAGGAGGACATTGCGAGATAGTTTTCTATCTCAATTTGTTGTGTGATTTGAATACTCTTTTTGTCAATAAATTTCCCAAATACTCTTTTTGTCAATAAATTTTCCAAATGTAACAGAGCGTTTGAGAGGATAAAAATCATGGTGACTCACAAGGAACCTCCTTCACTTTGAGAGGTTGCTCCCACATTGCCGCTGGTGAGACTTGATCCCTAGTCATTTTTCCAAAGTTTCACGTCTATAACCAGTTGAGCTACCATGCGAGCATATTATTATTACTATTACTATTACTATTACTATTACTATTACTATTATTATTATTAAATATTATTATTATTATTATTATTATTATTATTATTATTATTATTATTATTATTATTATTATTATCATTATCATTATTATTATCATTATTATTATTATTATTACTATTATTATTATTATTATTATTATTATTATTATACCCTATGTCATTTTACATGTTAATCTAAACAACTAATTTTTTCAAATATTTTTATACCAATCGTTGATATAATTCGCTAGTCAAATTCACTAATATAATCTGCTAACGCTAACCACTAACTGTTGATTGTCAAACAAGGACATTGCGAGGTAGTTCTCACTTCAATTTGTTGTGTGATTTGAATACTCTCTTTGTCAATAAATCCCGTAGTTAATATGGTTGACTTTATTAATTATATTTTTTTAATTTTTTCATGGTATTAATAAAATACTTGGTAAATAAATATATAGCATTATTTTGTATTATAACTTTGATATTTAATTAAAAAATAGTGCACAAAAAGATAATAGACAATGTATTGAATATAATCAATTGATGAATTTGAATGTAAAGTATTTTTATATTGGAGAAATATAAAGACAATATAACTAATAAAATTATTTCTCTTAATTAATTTATTGTAATGAATAAATTTTTTTTAATAAAGACATTGTAGGGATAATGTAGCGAATATAATCAATTGATGAATTTGAATGTAAAGAATTTTTATAAATTGGAGAAAAATAAAGACAATATAACTAATGAAATTATTTCTCTTATTTAATTTATTGATAATGAATAAATTTTTTTTTTTAATAAAGACATTGTAGACACATAATTCTAAATTAAAGAAATGCATATGTATTATTTTTTGTTGTAGATACTAATTTTTTTTTTTTTGAATGCTACTAGCTCTATACATTGTAGTATCTGTTCATATACTTTCTCAACCGACTGAAACACAAAGAGCTAATAACGCCTCCACTGAGACTTGAACTCACAACCTTCCAAATGAAAGTCCAACCTGGGTACCATTGGACCACATAGTCCTGGTATAACTACTAAATTATTATTTTATAATTTAATAAGAGTAAAATATAATACTAACTATGCCAACTTTGATTGGGATGGGGTTCGAACCTAAGACCTTTCTTATTGAAATCAATGAGTAAATTAACGGTGAACTAACAAGAAATTCACAGAAAAGATAATATTTAACGGAAAAGTTAACAAATAATCATATTCATTAAGGATAAATTAGGAAATCTTAAGAAAAAATTGAAATTTGATCAATCTGAGCCATTCATTTGATTAAAAAATTTGACCGTCATTTTTTCTACCCATTATAGGCCTAACTCTCTTGGGCTCTTATTAGTATAGTCGATATATATATATATATATATATATATATATATATATATATATATATATATATATAGTATAGTAGATAGTTGATATAGTAGATAATTTCATTTTCATAATAAAATATGATATATGTTTTTATCTATATAAGGACTAAAAGGGAGTGAGCAGCATTAAAAAAAACAAAAGAAAAAAAAGGGAGTGTGCAAGACGGCAATGCATGACTTGGAGTCTTGGACACTTGGTGGACCTTTCTCCTTTGTAAAAGTGAGTTCTTTGAAACATTCAACTCTATTTGATATATCTATTTAAAAAGTGAAATAAATGATAGAAAATCAAAAATTAAAATATTTAATAAAATTAATTGGTGAATAGATTAACATACGTAAAATTGTAAAAAGATACAAAATGTTATTCGTCTGTTGAAATCATACTTTTTATTAATCATTACAAAAATTTGTTTAATTTTTTGTGCTCAATATACTTTCTTTATCAGTTGTAATTCAAAGAGTCAATATCTTACCACCAAGATTCGATCCGAGTTTAGTGGTCTAATTGCATTATTGTGTGTAGTTTAATGACCTATTTGGCCCTTATTCCAATATTTTATATAAGAAGACATATTTGTAACTTTCGATCTATTTTATATTTTATCTTGATACCATAGATAGAAACTAAGAGTGTGTTTGGTTCATGAGAATCGGAATGAGAATCAAATATTTGGTAATGGTATGAGTTTTGGCATGGTTGCAGTAAGCGTTAGGCGCTAGTCGGACGGTAGAGTAGTGCCTAACGCCTAGATGACCTAGGCAGGCGCTTATGCGGCTAACTAAAGAAAGAAAGCAGTGCACATTTGTGGTATATATATATATATATATATATATATATATATATATATATATATATATATATATATATATATATATATATATATATATATATATATATATATATAAAACAAAAATTAGCAAGGCCGAGTTGACCGGGTTAACTCCGCTAACTCAATAAAATGGACGAGTTAACTCGGCCGAATTCAGTCGAGTTAGGCGCCTAGGCGAGCGCTTACACCGATTTTTGCAACAGAGGCCGTTTTGGTGAAAGTATTTTGCATGTTTGGTAGTAGAGTGGAATTGGAATGATTACTAAATGTTGTTGTTTGGTTATGTATGACCCTATAATGGGAATAAAGGTTTTAAAAATATTAAAACAAAAAATTAAGGTAATTGATTCTAATATAATGACATCCAACGCACTAATATGAATAAAAAAAATCAAAACAAAAATCTAAATGCTCTTATCTAAAGTTAAAAATCATATTACCAATAAGATGGAGTGATACATCTTTTAATTAGGGAATGAGGTTTTCAATTGAAGGGTTAATCAAATCCCATAGTTGTATTTTTAAAAGTTGTCAACCAAACACTAACTATGATTTTGATTCTCATTCCTAGTTTGTAAACCCATGAACCAAACACACCCTAAGTTTAATATTTTAGATATCAGCAAAAAAAAGAATAAAAAAAGAAAATATTGTATTTATAACGCGTTTAGCAATTAAAGGACAATATTTGTAAGAGTTGAAAGAGAGAGTTCATTTTGCAATTTGGAAATAATTGACATATCAAAAGTGTGAATTTCTTAGCCATAGCTGTGGCTAGTACTGTCAAAACGTGCCGGTCCGGTCCATTAGGCCCGCCCCATCGCGGATCTAATTTTTTGGCGGGATTTTGCGGGCCGACCAGCTAGATCCGCGGTCTAACACCCCCAAATTCTAAACATGCAACTAAGTCAAAGCAACTAAATCAAGCTAAAATTGAAAATAAAACGCTGCAGAAGCATACTAAATTCTCATGAGGGTGTTATGCCACATTTAGGCCAACTACCTAAATGCTGAGGCGAATCTACAACTGTCAACCAAAAGTCATAATCTCAAAACAAACTAGTCATAACTGCTTATTACATATCAAAAGGCTCACAGGCCAAGGTCTAAGCAAAACATAACCAACTAGCTAGAGGTGTGAGTCTAACTACCGCGCTCTCGAAAGTAAGTCTACTCCATGTCACTCGGGCTTCAATCCCGACCGACCAGCTGTCATTCCCCCTGCCACGTGTCGATCTGCAGGGGCTCGGGGTCTGTAACGGTCATATCGCGTAAGTGTGTAGTTTCCCGCCAAAAGTTTTCCTATAAATAGGCATCTCCAAGCTTCATTTTAACTTTTACCACCCCATGAGAATTGACCGGAGCTTCCCGATCAATTAGCACAGCAAATCAATCGAGTGACAACCTTTTCCTCCCAACCAGCTACGCTAATTGGTACGTCACTTCTTTCTCATCTTTTTATTCCCTCTTTTAAGTCTTTATCTTATTCCTCACACAACGACCGACCATGATAACTCACTGACCCCAACCAAAAATAACCAACCCCTTCCGTTGAACCGACAATCTCATTTGTGAAGGGGATATGTCCGACTCAGATAGTTAGAATATTTCGGGAGCGGATTACGACGACGCTGTCGAGAAAATGAGTGAAGAAATAGAGATCGAGGAATCTTCGCCTGAAGTCGTCGAGGTCGTCCAACGACCCAGCAAAATCTCCGATCAACAAAGCTCATCTAGCTCAGAGAGCTCATCGGGGTCGAGCGATGGCGATAGTAGCGAGAGCAACTCAACGAGCAGTCGGGAATCTCCGACCGAGCGCGTTCAAGAGACGCCTACGAGAACCATTGGGGCGAACATGGAGCTTCCACTTCTTCACGCGATCGGGAAGCCACACCTGATCCGGTCGACGAAGAGCCGATCGCAGCAGCAGCTGCCGAGCCAGAGTTCGTCTTTCTCAATAGTGAGAGTGTCGAGCACCAAGAATGTCTACTGGCAACTCGCGAAGCGGCGAAGATCTCCGCAAGGCTAAGCGGTCGGGTGAAATTTGATACCCGTAGGAGCTTTGGAGGAATTAAGGAACGACACTAAGGGAAGTGGATCGGGATAGACTTCGATTTGTTGCAAGCCCCGATCTCCTTCCCCTTCTCTGCCCTACTGACCGCCTTTCTAGGCTACTATCGGGTCTTGCCCGCTCAAATATGCCCGAACGCCCACCGTATATTGGCGTGTTTCCCGCAGATCTGCGCTCAGCACAACGCCACGTGCTCAATGGAGCTCTTCAACTATATTTATATGGTCAAGCCCTTAGCGGCCAAGTATGGAGGCGGGTTTTTGGGTGATACAATCTCGGGATCATCTCTGCTTGATCGATGACCTCCCGGGAAACAATAGGGGGTAGAAGAATATGATCTTCTCGGTCGAGTACGACCCATGGATACTCCCGGTCAATCGGACTTGGGGAATGCACTATAGGAAACAAGTGCAACCAGCCGAGACTCGAGCACTTCGCGAAGCAACCTTCCGGATTTCGTACGAGTTCTACGAGTACAAAATCTTCCGGACGCGGGAAGCTTATGACAATGCCCGGTTTTCACCACCTCGATACGACCAAGAGCGGAAATACAAACCCCGACCGACGGGTGTATCGGTTGTAGTAGCGGCGTCTCAGGCCGAGCCGACTGATGTAGGTCTAACACTAACTATACTTTCCCGGCCATTTCATGCCGATTGACTGTTGCTTTAACCTTGTTCCTTTTGTATGCAGAGATGGGTCCAGCCCGTGGCTTCCCCACTGCTAACACACCCCGAGCCCCCCGAGCAAAGATGACGCTCGGGATAAAGGCTGTTGAGGCCGAGACGTCGGCCGGGCAGGAGGGCGTTGATGTTGCTGTCCTGACCGCGCAACCGGTCGGTGCTTCCACTATGGTGCCGAGCGACACCACGACCGATTTGCTAGCCCCTCGAGTCGCTGGGCGGAAAGGCAAAGAAAAAGCGTCCGTGAAGGACGTAGAAGAGACGGGTGCTCTCAAGCGCCGCAGCAGGCAAAGCCATCTGTCCGAGGTCGTCTCAAGCGGTGAGCAGTCTCTCCTCACCCGGCTAACCAATCTACTGCCAGTCGGGGAAGACAGGAGCAAATGGACGCCGGCGCAGATAGCCGAGCGGGGTGCCCAAGACTTGGTCAAGGTTTATTTTACTATCCACTTATCTTTTATTTTCAAAACTTTAGTCGCTCGGGCTAATCGTGTTGACTTTGTAGGTATCCTGAGCGATTCAAGGCCTTCAGTACCGGGCATTGCTAGCCAATGAGGCCGAGGCCCTGAAAATGGTCGCCGAGCGGCGCAAGAAGGAAAATGCTGAGCTTCAAGAGGATTTGAAGGCGGCCAAGGAGGCCCAAGCGATCGCGGAGAAGGCCGCTCGGGTTGCGCTGAGGGAAGCAGACGAGCTGAATACCCGGCTGGGCAACCTGGGAGGGTTAGCCAAGTTCTTGTGCCAGGACGAGCCCACAGCCGATGAGTTCTTTCGGGAGCTCATGAAGAATAAACTCGGGGAGGAGAAGGTGTGGTCGTTCAGGCACTGGGCCTACAAGTCCGGCCAGCGGGCCATGCGGGAAGAAACCCGATCCATCATGGAAGAGGTCTTCGAAGGCGATGACCAGAAGGCCGTGCTGACAACTCTCCCGGACGAGGTTCTCAGTCCAGGCCTGATGCCTTTCACCGAGTCATCTACCCCGGAAGCCCCAGCCGAACCCAGCGCCACCGTCGGCGAGAAGGATAAGGAAAAGGTCGTGTAGTTTCCGACCAATCTTGTAAATTTCCTTTTTAAAATTTTGTTAAACTTTATTCAATCGGGAGCCCGGTCCCGTTTGTGCCGGGCAACTTTTGGATTATGAATGAACAAACCGTTTGGCTTATCTTTTGGCTTATGAATGAACAAACCGTTTGGCTTATCTTTAAAGCTTTTGCATTTTACATTTTTACGCATACGCAAGTTTTTTGCTCGACCTTTTCATTCGAACAATGTTGGCCGGTTGGCTATCCTTAACCCCAGCCCCCACACTGCCGTGCGCATGAGGTACGAGTGAGTGCGACAGTGGTTAAGAAGGCAAGCTGATCGGGCATATGTTTGCTGCTCTGTGTTCCCGATCGATGGCATGACACGACCGTCCGTCGAAGATGAGCGATTTGTCCCGGGCGTTACAATCCGCCCGGATGAAATGTAGAGGATGTTAGAATCCATAAGGCTTTTACCCCTATCGGTCGGTCCCGAGTGAGGGGTGAACCTGTATCGGTTATAACCGATGTTTTTTTTTATCCTGGTATAATCGGGCAAGTTTAAGTGACATTGTGGTCGGTGGGCTTTCGCTCGACCGGGCTGTTGCCCGATTGGATCGTTGATGCTGAATCTTGATCAGATGAGTCACGATCAAAATAACTTGGAATTTAGCCAAAGTACTTGCTATTTACATGTTTTGACAGTCGGTCGAGCCACCGTCACAGATGAGCGAGCAATCATCGATCGACAATACAAACTTTATTCCCGTTCGCAGACGGACACAAATTTACATACAAGCTAAAAGATGGGCGTTCTCACTCGTAGGTAGAGCCCCCACCCCATCCGGGGGTTACATTCCAGCACTAATGTCGGAACAAAACCAAATTCTCAGAATTCCACGTGCCTTCGATCATTCTCCCGGTCGTGGTTTCTAATCGGTAAGTGCCCTGGCGAACGACCGCTGCGACTACATATGGCCCTTCCCAATTCTGAGCTAACTTTCCACCTTCCAGGGGTTGACTTGCTTCTCGTCGTCATAGCGCGTAATCCCCAACCTGGAAGTATCTCGGGTGAACTCGTACGTCTTTAGTGCTCTTCACCCTCTTTTGATATTCGGCCATGCACCGAGCCGCGATTTCTCTCTTCTCTTCCACACCATCTAGGTCCACGGCCATAGAGTGTTCATTGTCTTCTGCGTTGAATGACTGTTCTCTAGCCGTCATGATCCATGCCTCGATCAGTAGACGCGCCTCAGCGCCATAAACTAGAGCGAATGGCGTTTCCATCGTTGCCTCTCTAGGGGTCGTGCGATATGTCCAGAGCACATATGGGAGTTCTTCGGCCCAACTACGACCAGCTGAGTGCAACTTCTTCTTCAATCCTTATAAGATAGTTCGGTTGGTATTTTCCACTTGACCGTTTCCCTGCGGGTAAGCTACCAATGATCGGATCGAAGTTGTCCCGATCGTCGCCAAGAAGTTTTGGAAATACTGGCTCACAAATTGTCGACCGTTATCACTTATCAAGTGAACGGGAACGCCGAACCGTGAGATAACATTCTGCCATAAAAATCTGGCACATTGCCGAGAAGTGATCGTGGCCAAGGGTTCGGCTTCAATCCACTTAGAGAAATAATCGCGCCGTCGCCCGGACAGCTGCGGAAAAGGCCCCAAGATATCCATCCCCCATCGAGCGATGGGATGGCGGTCGTGACCGGTTGATAAAAAGTTGCCGGACGTCCGGGCATCCGGGCGTATAATTGGCATGTTTCACAACTCTTAGCAAGCTTTTCACAATATAGCTGAATGGACGGCCAATAGTACCCGATCACCATGATGCGTCAAGCCAGCGATCGACCTCCTTGGTGCGAGGAACATATGCCCGAGTGTAACTCGTTCATAACCAAGTCTGCTTCAAAAGATTTTAAACATCGCAACAAAGGACCACCATATGATTGTCGGTATAACCGTCCATCTTGCACCTGAAATCTTGGTGCCCTCAATTTCGCCTTTCGCGCCCGTTGTGGATCATCCGGCAACCGGTCATGCTGCAGGTATTCCATCAAATCGGAAATCCATGTTTCCTCAGCCGGTTGAATAGGGGCGATCGGTAAGTGGTGAATACTGTGCCTCGGAATCACTAAAATCCGAGCAATTTTGGACATATGCTCGGGTACGTCTTGTGCTAGCTTCGACAGGATGTCTACATCAGCATTATCCCGTCGGGGAACATGACGGACAGTATATGCCCGGAAGAAATTCAATTTCTCCATCGCTAAGTCGCAATAAGCTTGTAGCCGTTCTCCGTTGACTTCATAATCACCAAGGACTTGCTTGACCACCAACCCCGAGTCAGTCTGTGCCCGGATGTAATCAGCCCCCAAATTCCGAGCGCATTGTAACCCGTTGACGAACGCTTCGTTCGCTGCCTCGTTATTAGTCTGGGAAAATTGATACATTAAGGCATAATACACCTTAAATCCCTCCGGGCTCGTGATCACAACTCCTCCGCCCGCTCCCTTCTTGCTACTTGAACCATCAGTAGCCAACGTCCACCAAGCCGCTTCAGGATCTTCTTCAACTGGAGGTTGGATATCCCAAGCGGTGCACTCGACCAAAAAATCGGCCAAAGCCTGGCCTTTGATCGCCGGGCGTGGTCGGTAGTCTATTGCATATTGCGTCAGCATTAACGCCCACTTGACTAAACGCCCGGATGATGAGGCGGTGCGGAGGACTGCCCCAATCGGTTGATCCGTCAAAACACGTATGACACGTCCTTGGAAATAGGGAGCCAACTTCTTCGCCGCTGTATATAAGGCGTAGACCATCTTTTCCAGTCGGGAGTAACAGAGCTCGGGACCATGGAGCGCGTGGCTCACATAGTAAACTGGCCGCTGCACCCCCTCCAGATCTGTCCGGCATAACACCGCACTGACAGCTCGATCGGACACGGCTAAATAGACATCAAGCTCTTCCCCAGGCTCGGGTTTAGACTGCACGATTGGAGACATCAAATACTCCTTCAACTCGTCGAAAGTCAGTCCACATTCATCGTCCCATACAAATCCATTGACCTTACGGAGCACTTTGAAGAATTGTAAAGCGCGCTCAACCAACTTCGAAAGGAACCTACTCAAGGCCGTCAATCTCCCGGTCAATTGTTGGACCTCCCGGACGGTTGTGGGTGGTTTCATGTCGACGATTGCTTTAACTTTAGCGGGATTTGGCTCAATCCCCCTCTTCGTCATCATATATCCTAGGAATTTCCCGGTCTGAACAACGAACGTACACTTGGTCGGGTTCAAACGTAGCTAGTATGTTCGCATAATCTGAAAGCACTGTCGGAGATCCCGAGTGTGGTCCGCTCGGTCCCGATTCTTCACCAGCATATCATCAATGTAAGCTTCCATCGTCCGGCCTAGCAGGTCCTCAAAGAGCATGTTAACCATGCGCTGATATGTTGCTCCTGCATTGCGTTGACCGAACGACGTAACCCGGTAACAATATAAACCATCAGGCGTGACGAACGCCATTTTGCTCTCGTCTTCATGGCTCATCATGATCTGATGATAACCCTTGAAGGGGTCCATAAAGCTCATGAGTTCGGCCTTGGCCGTTTCATCGACCATCTGATGAATGCTCGGCAGGGGATAAGGATCCAATGTGCACGCTTTATTCAGATCGGTGAAGTCAATACACATTCTCCAGGATGGAGGCTTAGGGACAAACACTATATTGGCCACCCACTCGGGATAAGTGACCGGGCGAATGTGTCCGATCGCAGCCATCTTCTTCACCTCTTCACGAACAAACTCTTGGCGATCTGAGAACAAATGCCGAGTCTTCTGAACGATCGGTTTAGCGGCAGGGTCTACAGCTAACCGGTGGCAAATAACCGTTCGATCAATCCCGGGCATATCCTCGGGCCCCCATGCAAATATGTCAGCAAACTCCCGAAGTATTGCTAACACCTCCAGTCGAAGTTCAAGGGTAAGGGCCCGACCGATCTTAACCTTCCGCTCAGGCTGGTCCTCTGACAAAGGAACCTCCTCAATTTCTTCGGACGGTTCAGGTTGTTTTTTCCGGTCCTTGACAGCCTCCCGGATGATTGTGTTTACTCGGGACGAACCCGCGTCACGCTGATTAACTACTCGGGAATAGCACTTCCTGGCCGACTGAGCGTCACCGCGTAGAACTCCAACCCCAGCCGGGGTAGGAAATTTCATGCAGAGGTGAGGCATAGATATGATTCCCCCGACCTTCATGATGCAGAGGTGAGGATCACGTTGTAGACGCAGTGAAGATTCACGACCACAAATTCCATCTCCGTCTTAACTGACTTGGGTGGAGTTCCTAGCTCGACCGGGCGGACGATTTTTCCTTCGGGGCGAATGGTAGCCCTGGTAAATCCCGACAAGGGTACACCGACCGGAATTAGCTCCCGTCGGTCAAGTTTTAGTTTCTCGAAAACGTCCAAATAAAGAACATTGACGCTACTCCCGGTATCCACCATCACCCTTTGTACGTCGACTCTCATGATGTCGATCGTAACAACAAGCGCTTCCATCCTGGTGTCTCCGCTCTCGGGTTGATCTTCAAGAGAAAAAGTGATCGGCTCCATTTTCTGCCTCTTACCAATTTCCCGGGAGTCGATGATCGCGACCGGGCAAGGGTTTCGAGCTTGGGAAGCATCTTCTAAGCCCTCGAATATAACATGAATAGTCGGCTTTGAAGTTTGCCGACCACTTGACGGTGGATCGGGATCCCGCCAGTCTTGGTCCGATCGATCAAGACGATTAGAACGTCTGTGATCTTTTCTTTCGGCTGTTCTTTTATTCTCTTCTCGCTTCCCAACACACTTATCCAACCTTCCCAATTGAAGCAAATCTTCCAACAGCTGTTTCAGGTGTGTGCACTCCTCCGTGTCATGCCCAGCACATTGATGATAAGCGCAATGTTTCGACTTATCCTTCCCATCCGGTCCGGGATGAGGTAAACGAATGAGGTTGCAGGATTGGCATATTGCATGGCCTCCGCCGCCGATCGGTTTAACGCCGTGAAATCTCCCGGCTGGGCTCGGGGTCGGGGATGGTCTTCACCCGACCGGTTGTCCGACCGACCGGAGGGTTTCCGGGAAGATCCGACCTCTTGGGAACGTTTGACGGCATTGGCATAATCCATCACTCTACGGAGCGCTTCTTCATAGGTGGCAGGCGGGTGGAGTATAAAATCCTGGTACAAATAACCGGCTCAGAGAGAAATATGTAGCATATGTATAGCCGTTAGGTCGTCCATGGGCTCGACCTCTCCGACCGCCGCCTTCCACTTGACTAAGAAATCGGTCAAGCTTTCTCCTTCCAGTTGCTTAGCCTTCTCAAGGTACATCGTACATGTAAGGTTTCCGGATGACTTTGGAAGTTACAAACTTCCGAGTGAACTTCCGGATGACTTTGGACCCTGGTTTCAGCGTTCTGAACCACTCGGCCGCCTGACCGGAAAGCGTCGAGTAAAAGGCCCGGCACATCACGGCGTCAGTTATGCCCATCATGAGCATATTTCCATAATAAGTGTTGATGTGAACTTCCGGGTCTGTCCGACCGTCATATTCTTTGTTTCCAGGGATTCGCAAGTCAAGGGGGTAAGGTTGAGCCATGATCTCCGCCGTGAAGGGTGTCCGAAATAATGAAGCGGTATGATCGGAAGGAGGCCTCAAGGCGTGCTCATTCTGCCATCGGGTGAACTCAGCACGCAGATCGTTCAACATTCCTCGGGCCTCGTCTTGCTCGACCGTACGGGCTGGCTCCCGAGCCCGGCTTCGTCGATGTGCTTGATGCCGCTATGTCTTGACGACCCTGCTTGACTGGCCACTCGCATGGGAGAATCGACCGAGCGCCTATCTGGGTCCTTTGGTCCCAATCTTTGCCGCATTGCTGGTCGGAGTCGCTCGAACGCACTCGCTCGATTGGCTTCTAATTCGGCCTCTTCTATTGCCTGGGCATGTGTTTCCTGCCGTGGTTCCTCCATGACCTCGGCCCCCTGTGATCCCAACCTCGAGCGAGCCGAGCGCCTAGTCCGGGGACCGGGCTGAAGCTCGGGCTCGGTCGGCATGGTCGGTTGGTTTGGGGGAGCAGAAGCTGGAGCCGTGTACGGAGGCATGTAAGGCGGATAACTGGCCGGTGGATAATACATGGGAGTCCCGGGCCAGCAGCCATAATGAGGAGGTGGTACTGGATATGGATAATTCGCCAGGAACGGATATTGTTAACCGGGCGTTGGGTACATCGGTTGCATGTAATTGATCGGGTTGGGAGCTGCCGATCGAAGAGGTGAAAGATTCAGATTCAGGTGAATTGTCTGACCCTGGTGTTGTGTATAGTTGTGGTTGGAGGAGCTAGTTTCCTCGTCCTCCGGTGCTTGGTACATAAATGGATACATGGTGATGATCGGGATCTGGTACTCGTCTACAATAGCTTTTCATACCGGGTCCCCACGGATGACGCCAAATTGATAGTACTAATATCCACGTAATGCGGTCAAAGTACTGAGTGAAAACAAATAATAATAGTAAAAGGGGATTTTATTGATCAAAAGGAGTCCTAGTACAATCTAGATGGTTATCCCGAGGGCCGACTGAATGTGGTCGGGCTGCTCTGTAAATAACCTATTGATCGTCCAAAAGTCCCCCTCATTTGGCCGGAGACAAACTTCCGGCCTACCAGCATGTAACTCACGTAGCGTCCACGCGTCTTCACCCGGCGAGCACTCTCTGTCGACGTACAACATTGCTACGTGCCTCTCTTCAACATCTCTGTCTGTTCATAAGGTAAAGGCACGATAACCGGGAAATAACACCGGTCGAGAAACCCAGTGGTCGGGTCCGACCGCCTTGTCCGAACGACGCTCGACCTAAAGATCCTGCACAAACAACAAGATGAACCCAACCTATGTCGGTCGGGATATATCCTACTAGGTTGCAACAGTCTTTGTTTAACGAGTGGATAGTGTTCTATTCAATTCGTTAAATAATTGATGGTTTCGGCTGAAAGAATTAAACGAATCAGTGGATTCGTGTATATCAATACATTATTTAAACGAGTTGATGGCTTTTTGTATAAGTCTTTGCTTAAAGAGTTGTTGACTTCGGTTGAAGAATTGAAAGTTCAATTCGGCTTCGCAATGTTCGTTTCGGCTTCCCAATATAATTTCGACTTTGCCGCTTCGCAGGTGTGAAATGCATATATATTAATATATATTATTTGCTTTTCCATGTGACATGCATTCGTTAATAATAATATATATATAGATTTTGGTTCCTATGAGGCCAGGTCTTCCCGTGCGGTCAGTGCGGCATACACCATTAGGTATGCATAAATGCACCATACAGTGTTCGAAAATACACCAGAATGAAATGCCAAAAAATACACCACACACAAAAAAAAAATACACCAGTCATAATGGGGTATTTACGAACACTATGTGGTGCATTTATGCATACCTAATGGTGTATGCCGCACTGACCGCACGGGAAGACCTGACCTCACAGAAACCTGACTCTATATATATATATATATATATATATATATATATATATATATATATATATATATATATATATATATATATATATATATATATATATATATATATATATATTTTACTTCATAAATATGTATGCAATACATATATTACAAACATATGAGTTACGTATTTATATTTTCCAATATATTATTTAAGATATATCTTATGGAAGTTGAGTTTTTAAACTGAAATAACTTCCATGTAACTTTTCCAACAATTATATTTTGCATCTATAAATATATGGAGAAACATCTGAAGAATATCATGCTAAAAAAAAAACTTACATTAACTGAGATATTTCACAGTACTACATTTCTACCAGAAATTCTTAAACAAAGCAACTTAAGAATTTCATCATATTCTTGTATCCCATAAAATTAAATCTTGAACCTTGTTACTTTATATGAGGGAGATTTAAATCTTATAAGAAAGTGATTACACATCTCAAGATCCTGTTTCCTCACTTCCCTATTCTCATACACTCCACACATCAATTTTTCTAACAAGTCTTACGAACCAATTCAATATACAAGGACTAGGATTTAGGATAGACTTTCATTTAATAATCGGGATTCAAGAATAGGCATTGCACTAGAAATAACTCAACACCTTGGTCCTCTACAAACCCCAAAACCCCAAAAAGAGAATGAACATATGCAGAGAAATTATTGAAATGGTGAAAGGAAGAATATTTTTACCAAGTCCTGTAAATGGAAATGGTTCAAAGATAAAACTTGCAGGGATTTCTTTTGAGGAAGAAGATAGAAGTTTTCTTAGTGGTGGGAAATAGAAAGTGGCGTGAAAGATGTAAGTAGAGTGGAGAGAAAGCCAAATGAAATGATCAAGATATCTTTATGAGTGGATAGAGTGAAATGATATATAGAAGAGTTATATGTATACTAGGTTAAAAACATTTAATTGGGTTGGGCTTCATATCATATGGATCATTTAATAATTATTCACATTGTAGAGATTGAGTTACAATGCTAGACAAAGATATTAATACAAGGGAATTATAGTAGTCCATAATCAAATGGGTCTTTAGAGGGCTTAAATATTTTATAAGAACTTGTAGGAATTGCGCTTCCAAATTATAAAGGCTAGAAAATATTTATTTCAAATAGAATTGGGCTAGGATAAAGGAATAAATCGTTTAAAGAAATATTTTGCAAAGTTAACAATAGAATAAAAATTACGGGGTGTCACACTCCTCCCCCCCCCCCCCCCCCCTCTCTTAAAAGGAGCTTCGTCCTCGAAGCCAAAATATATATAGAACGAAGTAGGCTCAGATACGAGTTTTAGGAATATGAATCGAAGTAGATATGGCATGCAAATGATAGGAGGATGAAAGTTTCTAATCAGAATTCTAGATCCTAGTTCTAACCAAAGCTGAGCACCTTCCTACACCAAATCTAGGTTACCTAATTAAAGAAGGAGACACAAACTTAGGAGGATACCTGCATCCACTTCATTAGCTTTGGCTTGCGCCCGACTCATGATGTAGACTTTACTTTGCAGGGGTCCAGCTTTGAAATTCTAATTCTTGTGGCTTCCTCCATTCATCCCACTACTAGGTCTGCCTCGGAACTGATCCCCAACTGGGGGTCTTGGATTTCCACTTGAGTTGGAGTTGAAAGGGTCCCCATTCCTGAACCAACACACGAAGGCCCTGTGCCCTTTTCTACCGCAAATAGAACACTGCACCGCATGCCCCTGGCAGTTTACTCTGGGGTGATCCTTACCACAACGCTTGCAATAGAAGTGCCTTTCACAAGCCTCGCTTCTTCTTCCAACTTATTCTTGAGCTTGCTGATGAGTCCTTCCACCATTAATGTCATCCCCTTGGAAGCTCCACTCTAGCTAGGCATAGGCAACACTTGGTCTCTTGGTGACAAATGCATTACTCTCATCGTTCTTCCTCTTGCAACTTTCTTGGACTCCCTTTTGGATCAACTGGACACGGTAAAGGTTGGTGACACTAGTGTATGCCTCGCTCAGGGTATGGAACTTGAGCACTATTAATGCTTTCCTCGCCTCAAAGTTCACCGTTGATGAATTTCTCGATTTTGCTAGCTTTCGTAGGTACCAACGTAGGAGCAAAGCAAGACAACTTGAGGAACTTCTTGTGGTACTCTTGAACAGACGATGATCCTTGCTTAAGGTACAGAAACTCATCATATAGGGCTGCCTTGACATGAGCTGGATAGAAACGCTCATGCATCAGGTCCTCAAAGATCCCCCAACCAAACTTATGCTCCTGACTGATCATAGGTCCCTCGTGAATCCACCACAAGTCGGCCTCCTGCTAAAAGTAGAACGTGGCTATCTCAACACGGCGGTTCTCGGGGCACTCCACAACTTGGTAGATTTTGTCAAAAGCCCGAATCCACTCCTCTAACACCTCCAGGTCCTCCTATCCTGCAAAGATGGGCGGGTGATGTCCCGACACCTGTCTACTCACGTCCGGGTGACCTCGGTGATTGTTGTTGTTGAGCAAGACATTGGTCAACGTTTGGGTGATCTCCGTCAGCTGTTGGAGATTCTGGACTAGCTGCTCATTAGTCTGCGTCCCTGGAGTCGCTGCGCGTTGCCTCGGCGGGGCCATCTCGAGTTGCTGCACAACGAGTACCTATTACTAAAGACTTAACGAAGAACACACCAGCAAGGGTGTAGCGCTACAAGCAAAACTTAAAGCAACACAGGAATTTAAAGCATAAACAATGAACGATGAACACACAATCTCACCGTGTGTCCTAGTTAACTCATAACTTAACCTTACTAGCTCAACTTAGGCTTTTAGAATCAACACTTAGCTCTTAGAAATTCAATTCCTAGGCCGCTATTCTCACCTCAAGCCTAGGCTCGAAACATGCTCTGATACCAACTGTAACACCCCCAAATTCTAAACTTGCAACTAAGGCAAAACAACTAAATCAAGCTGAAACTGAAAATAAAACGCTGCGGAAGCATACTAAATTCTCACGAGGGTGTTATGCCACATTTAGGCCAACTACCTAAATGCTAAGGCGAATTTACAAATGTCAACCAAAAGTCAAAATCTCAAAACAAACTAGTCATAACTGCTTATTACATATCAAAAGGCTCACATGCCAAGGTCTAAGCAAAATATTTATTTCAAATATAATTGGGCTTGGATAAAGGAATAAATCCGTTAAAGAAATATTTTGCAAATTTAACAATAGAATAAAAATTACGGGGTGTCACATGCGGGCTAGGCTTCATGCAACCCTATTCCGCCCTGCGCGGGTTGGCCGGCCCCGCGAGCTTTTTTTTCTTTTTTAGAATTTTTTTAAATTTAAATTCAAAGTTGAAAAGAATAAATAAAGTCTACAAATACTAACATTGTGAATTTACAATCCAACTTTAAAGTCTAACAAAAATTAATATTAATTCAAAGTTCAAAAAAATAATTAAAGGCTATAAATAATATTAATTTTTTTGGGGGTGTGTTTAAAATTTTAAAAAACAATTATTTTAAATATGTATATGTGTGTGTGTGTGCGCGCGCGTGTGTGCGTGCGTGTGCGTGTGCGTGTGTGTGTGTATGTGTGTGTGTGTGTGATGGGGATATGGGACCTGGGGTCCATTTTATTAGGAAAGACTTTGCCCAACCGCCCAAGCGGGTGTCTGTCTTTATGGGTGAGGTGTTGGTCCAATAAGAATAACGGAATTCTATTGGGCTAAGGAAAGATTGAAGTTTGGAGCAAAATATTGTTGGTACCGTTGGTAGAAAACACAAATAATAATCAAAAGTAAGATTATTATTTTTCTGGAAAGAATAGGGAAGGAAAGATGGAGGAAAAATGGCTAGTGTTTGGTGTTGGGTTTTTGCCACCTTCCAAAGATGCTAGGAGCGTTGTAGGCTAGGCTTCCTAGGATAAAAATTGCTATGATTCAATGTTTGAGCATTCAAACAAAGAATCCGGCGAGCAAGACAATGGCTATGAACACAGTAGGCTAAAGAAGGAGTAGAAGCAGAGAGGTTTTGAGGCTAAAAGGTGAACTTTCGTGTTCTATATTTTCTGTGTGTGTAAAACTCTTCTGCCTCTACCCTCTTTATATTAGGGTTGAAGGAGCCAATAGCCTTTATTATTTCAATTAAAAATGACATTAAAGCTGCATTCCAACAGCTATAACAGCAGGCCACTACCTGGGAATTGAATTCAGAATTCAAAATTGGAGTTAATAGGATATTAATTCCGTAACAGATGAATTCAATCCCCATAACAGTCAGAACTTTCGGGTTCCAGACCGTTGGCGTACCAGGGTTCGGTCTCTACTTTCATCCTCACCCAGTTTCGGCCTTTCGAGTTCCAGACCGTTGGGGTTGGGCCGAAAGTTTCGGCCTGTTTAGGACATCTCGGCCACAAGGCCGAAAGTACTGGACTATACGGCCGAAACTTGCTGCTGCTGTTTAGTTTCGGCTCAGAGCCGAAACTACAAGTGGCATGTTTGGCATAACTTAGCTCGTCAGGCCAGCCGATTTCCGAACGACATTCGTGCCCGCAGGTGCTGGCGCACACGAGCTCGAGCTTGAATCAAGCATTTTTCAATCTCGTCTAGTTGGAATTTGATTTTCACCCCCCCCCCCCCCCCCGCGAGAGAGCCTCTATGCTATACAATTCTACAAGCTTCAAAAGGGCTCTTGTATATAAGGGGAGAAAATCTTCATTCCAAAGCAATGTGGGACAAAAACCACTTTTTCCCTTCATTTTCCAACTCAAATGGGTCTACTTTGAGAATCAATATCTCATTCACCCATTATTCGTTTTGAGCGTACAATATATCAATCTCTTCGTCTCACTACGAAGAACCCGAATCCACTTTGACTCGACCCAAATCGGAAGTGGACCGCACTGATAATTGTACCACAAAATAGCCACTTAACATGCCATTTTATGTCATTTTAAGTATTTTTCCAACAATCCCCCACATGAATGAAAAATTGATTTTCGGGGTATTTTGAAATCGGAAACAACTGTGCTCAAACGGTCGATCCCTGCATAGGATATGTAGGGAGTCACTATACCCTTTGAACCTTCCCTCGTGAAGACATGTTTACTTTACTGGCTGTACGGTAGAACGCGATGTCTTTGAACCGACTGCCGCTTGTGTAGACGATGACATATCTCACACAGGAATCTCCCAACCATGCTCTTGCTCTCATGAGTGTGCCCGTTTTGGTCGTGGGTCACCGTTCCTGGTTCTGCGAGAGTTTCTAAAGAATTGTGTCCAACAATTCTCCTTTGAAGCGACCCTCACTTCTCTCTAACATAGGTGATTCTTTCTCGAGTATCCCGCATACTCAAGAATCATTAAAGCATTAACATGCTAGCCTCTTGCGGGAGTCACTGTTTTAACGAGGAGTGGTAGGGAGTCCGAGACCCCCACAGTGACGCGCTCCGTTCCATAATTTAGTTGTCCCATTGAACCTAGGTGCCAGCTAGGTTGGGTATCCACTATAGAACTTTTTAGTCCAAAGGCATTAGACCCATTCCTCGTGTCAACTTCTCCACAACTTCTCTTCCTAACCCTTTGGTCAGTGGATCCGCTATATTGTCTTTTGACTTTACGTAGTCAATCGAGACAACACCAGTTGTGAGCAGTTGTCTAATGGTATTATGTCTACGACGCACATGTCTAGACTAACCATTATACATATGACTCTGTACTCTCCCGATTGTGGCTTGACTATCGCAATGCACACATATTGGAGGTACCGGTCTTTCCCAATTAGGAATGTCCTCTATAAAATGGCCTAGCCATTCAGCCTCTTCACAACCTTTGCCCAGATTCCATCGTGGATCTAGCTATCACAGTTTGCTTAGAGGATTTCCACACAACGGCTGCACCGGCTAGTGTAAACACGTAGCCACTCGTAGACTTAGAGTCCTTAATATCAGATATCCAATTCGCGTCGCTATACCCTTCAAGTACAGCGAGATATCTCCCGTAGTGCAGTCCTAGATAACGAGTATACCTCAAGTATCTCATAACCTTTACTATTGCCTTCCAGTGCATGTCACCGGGGTTACTCGTATATCTACTGAGTTTACTAACCGCATAGGCAATATCCGGCCTAGTACAGCTCATAAGATACATTAGACTACCAATAACCCGAGCATATTCCACTTGTGAAATACCTTCTCCGTGGTTCTTGGTTAGATAAATGCTTGTATCAAATGGTGTCCTAGCCACTTGACTATCATCCTTGTTAAATTTCTCAAGGATTTTGTCAATATAATGTGATTGGCTCAACACGAGACCATCAGGTCTTCTAATGATTCTAATCCCAAGGATCAAATCAGCCAAACCCATATCCTTCATGTCAAATCTCGCATTTAACATGCTTTTGGTAGACTTGATCATCCGATCATTACTACCAACGATGAGAATATCATCGACATATAAACAAAGAATGACGTAGCCGTCTATCGTTTCCTTAACGTAGACACATTTGTCACTTTCGGTTATTTTAAACCCGTTAGTTAACATCGCATGGTCAAACTTCTCGTGCCACTGCTTAGGCGCTTGTTTTAAACCATAGAGCAATTTAACCAACTTACACACTTTCCTTTCTTGGCCCGGAACCACGAACCCTTCGGGTTGTTCCATATAGATTTCCTCATCTAATTCGCCATTTAGGAAAGTGGTTTTCACATCCATTTGATGAACTTCCAAGTTCCGCAACGCGGATATGGCAAGTATCATCCTAGTGGAGTTTATTCTCGTCACGGGAGAATACGTGTCGAAGTAATCGAGGCCCTCGCGTTGCCTGTAACCCTTGATTACAAGCCTAGCCTTATACTTCTCGATGGAACCATCAGGTTTCATCTTCCTTTTAAAGACCCACTTGGATCCTAAGGGTTTACTACCCGGAGGAAGATTAACAAGTTCCCAAGTGTGATTCTGTAGGATAGAATCCACTTCACTTTTTATAGCCTATTTCCACATTGGTCCTTCCGTAGAAGTCACAGCTTCTACATACATTCGAGGCTCGTTCTCTATCAAACAAGATAGAAAATCGGGTTCATTTTCTAATAAACAAGTTAGAGTACCCGAATCGTACTCTAACAAGTAACTTAGAAAATCAGGAACGAATGATTTTCCAACTCTCGCTCGCTTACTGCGTCTCGGCTCGAGCTCGGGTTCTCTCTCGGATTCCCCACTATCATTATCCATAGTTTCGTCAAACGTTCGTTTTGACGTACTTGGTCCCTCTTTGGACCTACAAGGAAATATATTTTCGAAGAAATATGCATTCATTGACTCTATTATCGTGTTCTCGTGTACGTCCGGATTATGGGACTCGTGTACTAAGAACCGATAAGAACTACTATTATGTCCATAGCCAATAAAGATACAGTCCACCGTCTTAGGACCTATCTTTACTTTCTTAGGTGTTGGCACCAATACTTTGGCAAGACACCCCCACACTTTCAGGTATTGGTAGGAAGGTTTCCTACCTTTCCACAGCTCATAAGGAGTCTTATCGAGCTTTTTGCGGGGTACCTTATTCAAAAGGTAATTACTTGTCAAAATCGCCTCACCCCACGCATCTTGAGGTAGGCCCGAACTTATAAGCATCGCATTCATCATATCATTCAATGTGCGATTCTTTCGTTCGGCAACACCGTTCGATTGAGGTGAGTAAGGTGCCGTACGTTCGTGTATTATACCTACACTTGCACAGAAGTCACCAATAGGTGCTTCGTACTCACCACCTCTATCGCTTCTAACCTTCTTAATTCTCCGATTAAGTTGGTTTTCCACTTCATTCTTATAAAGAACGAATTTATCAACGGCTTCATCTTTGCTTTTAAGCAAATACACATAGCAGTATCGTGTGCTATCGTCGATAAATATGATAAAATACTTATTACCACCTCTCGTTTGTATAGATCTAAAATCGCACAAATCACTATGGATTAATTCTAGTGGTTCAGTTTCCCTTTCAACCGATTTGAAAGGTACTTTCGTTAGTTTTGCCTCAACACAAATTTCACACTTGTTATTTGTGTCAATTTGAAAGTTAGGAATATGGTCCATGCTAATTAATCTACGCATAGAATTAAAATTAACATGACCTAGTCTACCATGCCACAAACTGGAAGACTCAAGCAAGTAAACAGAATTAACTTTGCATTTATTGATAACAGGAATTACATTGAGCTTAAAGAGCCCATCAGTTACATATCCTTTACCAACAAACATCCCTAACTTGGACAAAACTACTTTGTCGGACTCGAACACCATGCGAAAGCCATGCTTGTTCAACAGAGAGCCAGACACAAGATTCTTCCTCAGCTCAGGAACATACAACACGTTGTTCAATGTCAGTTCCTTCCCGGAAGTCATCTTCAGAACCACCTTGCCCATGCCTTCCACAGCAGACTGAGTAGAGTTTCCCATCCACACCTTTTCACCCTCAACGGTCTCAAAGGTGTTGAACATCTCTCGGTTGCAACACAAGTACCTGGTTGCACCAGTATCAATGAACCATTCACGAGGGTTTGAGCCCACGAGGTTCACCTCGGTCACCATAGCCGAAAGGCTAATCTCGACCTCCTTTTGATTGCTATCTCCAACAACGTTGGCTTCAGAACTCTTGTTCTTCTTCCTTGGAGCCTTGCATTCAGATTCTCTGTGGCCATGCTTGCCATAATTGTAGCATTCACCAGGAAACTTGTTCTTGGTAACGCCGCCTTTCGGACCTAGCTTTCGCTTATCCTTCTTGTTCCTCTTGGAGCTCTTACCGTGCTCCACAACATTGGCCTTAGCGCCAACAACGATAGGAACTTTCCTATCATTCGTCCTATTTCCTTCCTCAATCCTGAGTCGCAGGATCAGGTCCTCCAGATTCATCTCCTTTCGCTTATGCTTAAGGTAGTTCTTGAAATCCTTCTAACCTGGAGGCAACAAATGGATCACAGATCCCACTTGGAAGGCTTCACTTAGCACCATGCCCTCGTCACGGATCTCATCGAAGATTAATTGCAAATCTTCTACCTGACTTAGCACAGTTTTTGAATAAACCATTTTGAAGTCGAGGAATCGGCCAACCACAAATTTCTTTGAGCCGGCATCCTCACTTCGGTATTTATGATCCAAAGCTTCCCACAATGCTTTTGATGTACTTATCTTTCGATATACATCGCATAGCGTGTCACACAATCCATTCAAGATGTAGTTTCGGCAAAGGAAGTCCGAATCCTTCCAATAGCCAACCGCCATCACGGATTGTGCATCTTGTTCCTTCAACTCGGGAACCTTCTCGGACAAGAACCTCGCCAAGCCGAGAGTTGCTAGGTAGAACAACATTTTCTGTTGCCACCTCTTGAAGTTCGAACCAACACCGGTGAACTTCTCCGGCTTTTCAGCCGAACCACTCGGTACCGAAGGTACCCGAGACATGGGAATATATCCCTCAGTGCTCCCACTATCGTGTGAACCAACGTTCACTGGCGTAGCTTGGGAATTAGCAACATTGTTGCTGTTTCCTCCATTGTTGTTCTCAACAACATTTTCTTCCCCATTGTTAACGATTGGCAACTCCGGGTTCTCCATTTCTTCAAGGAAATTCGAGAAAACAACCAACGGGAAAACAAGAAATAAGGTTTTAAGACTGTTGGTACTGTTGGTAGAAAACACAAATAATAATCAAAAGTAAGATTATTATTTTTCTGGAAAGAATATGGAAGGAAGGATGGAGGAAAAATGGCTAGTGTTTGGTGTTGGGTTTTTGCAAGAGTCGAGTGAGCACTCTTTCCTTAAAACCTTATTTGCCACCTCCCAAAGATGCTAGGAGCGTTGTGGCCTAGGCTTCCCAGGATAAAACTTTCTATGATTCAATGTTTGAGCATTCAAACAAAGAATCCAGCGAGCAAGATAATGGCTATGAACACAGTAGGCTAAAGAAGGAGTAGAAGTAGAGAGGTTTTGAGGCTAAAAGGTGAACTTTCGTGTTCTATATTTTGTGTGTGTGTAAAACTCTTCTCCTCTACCCTCTTTATATAGGGTTGAAGGAGCCAATAGCCTTTATTATGGCAATTAAAAATGACATTAAAGCTGCCTTCCAACAGCTATAACAGCAGGCCACTACCTGGGAATTGAATTCAGAATTCAAAATTGGACATGTTTCGGCCACACGGTCGAAAGTACTGGACATGTTTCGGCCATACGGCCGAAACTTGCTGCTGTTGTTCAGTTTCGGCTCAAGTGGCATGTTTGGCATAACTTAGCCCGCAGGTGCCGACGCACACGAGCTCGGGCTTGAATCAAGCCTTTTTCAATCTCGTCTAGTTGGAATTTGATTTGCACCCCCCCCCCCCCCACGTGAGAGAGCCTCTATGCTATACAATTCTACAAGCTTCAAAAGAGCTCTGGTATATAAGGGGGGAAAATCTTCATTCCAAAGCAATGTGGGAAAAAAGCCACTTTTTCCCTTCATTTTCCAACTCAAATGGGTCTACTTTGAGAATCAATATCTCATTCACCCATTATCCGTTTTGAGCGTACAATATATCAATCTCTTCGTCTCACTACGAAGAACCCGAATCCACTTTGATCTGACCCAAATTGGAAGTGGACCCCACTGATAATTGTACCACAAAATAGCCACTTAACATGCCATTTTATGCCATTTTAAGCTATTTTTCCAACAAATATTATAAGAATTGTTACTAGAGGGTATCAAAACCACAATCTCAAGCATAATAGGTCAACTTCCAAACCACCAATCCAATCAAGATCTTGTGTATTAAAGGGCAAGAAACTCTACTTATGCATGGGAGTGCGCTGGAGGCAAAGTAGTGGGGGGACACGTGTGTGGCCCAGAATGAAGGCTGCCAGATGCCGTCCATTTGTCAACCATCCGTGAATCCTTCAACAATATAAATAGGCACCCTTCCCTCCCTTTTAAAGGAATCTCTTTGCTTACCATACCCCTCTTGGTCCATTGGTCTGAGTTTTCAACCTCTTGCTGGCACACCATGGTTTGAGTCCTATTGGTAACATATTTAGTGTTTTTTTTTTTTAAAATTTATTAGTTCCCTTAGCTTATTTAGTTATTATTTTGGGCCATATTCCATTCCTTAGGGCTATAGTATTTATTATTTATTATTTATGTATTCTTTGGACCGATATCTTAGGCTTTGTGCGCACTATTTTGGGCCTAGCGCCCCGGGTAATGAAACTACTATTCTTGTAACAACCCAAAATTTAATTTCATAAATCCAATTTTAAGAAATTCAAAAATAGCCATTTTCACTCCATTAAAAATTTTTGCAATCAATTGGTGTTTGAATAAATTATTTTGAACACATTTTAAATTAATTCAACACCAAAACTTATTTTTAATCCAAAATTCTAAATTTTTGGGTACCAAGTTTTAAATTGAGAAACCAATCTGAGTGAGACCGGGAGAATTCTGAGAAGCCTTAAACAAGTGTTCATCTAGAAAGCTTTTTGGAAAAAATTATCTTTTAACCCCAAACTATTTTAAATAGCATTTCTAGCCCATGGTCCATGAAGCATGGTGGACCACAAACCATCCAAAAGTCCAAAACTTGTCCGATTTCATCTTCTAGCCTAACTATTTACCATTTTGCCATCAACCAATCATAAGGGAATTTCATAGGGTTTTGTACCCTATAAAAGCCACCCTATCTCTCCATTGTTTCCTGATCTCATTTCCCTTGCCTCTCCAAGCCAAGTTTGATAGAAGAAAACATTCACAGTAAGCTATTCTCCATCCATCATTCCTTCATTTTGCTTCTTGAGTTATTTTCCTTTAGCTTTCCAATCTCTAAGATACTTAGGCCTAGCTTTTGTGGTTGCTTTGGGGTGCTTAGGTGGTGAATAGAGTGGTGTATGAGTAGGGTGGGGGTTGAGATCCACACAAGGAAGAAGAACAAGAGAAGAAGTCTACAAAGGTATAATCCCATGGACTCCTTCATTATTTTTGGCTATGTGAAGCCTAGATTCTTGAATAAAAATGAGTAGAAACGGTAGATTCTTGTTGTGTTTGAGCTAGGAAGTGATCTATTACTTGATTATGATGTGTTGTTAATGTTTTGGATGTGTTGGACTTGCCTGAAAATGTTTGCAGGTGATGAAGAAGTTGTTTGGTGCACACAGAAGGTGCACCAGAACATCCAACGGAGCTAGCCAACGGACCATGGCAAGGTCCGTTGGCCAAGCCCCGTTGAGTGGTGGCCCATGGCAGCGGGCCATGGCAAGGCCCGTTGCCAAGCCCCTTTGCTTGGTAGGGCTGAGTGGTGGGGCTTCTCAAGCCCCGTCACCAAGCCCTGCCAGGCCAAATCAGTGTAGTGACCGGGCCCTTGTGGCTCAGCTACGTGTCGTTTCGGTCCGGGTGTCACGGGCCCTTGTGGCTCGGTACCTTGGGGCCGTCATGACGCACTTTTGGGCTTTGATTTCGTTGAATTTGAGGTAGAAACGAGCATTTTGTGTTAGAATTTGTGAAGAAGAATGTTGCAGAGAATTGTTGTGAAGGTTTACAGTGAAGAAATTGCTAAGTGTTGGTTTTGACTATTTATTTGAGAAACATGGGATTTATATGAGTATTAGATAATGAAATAAAATCAATATTTGTTAAGCTTGTTAGAAAAGCATGCCTAAGTTGTATGTTATGATTCATAGAGATTATTGTCAAATTCCAAGTATTGAAGTCTTCAGAGCATGTTTGTCTTAAATGTATTTATCCAGAGAATGAGTTTAAATTGAGAAATTTGAGTTCCAAATGCATGAGAATTATTTGCTATTATTTGTCAGATTATGAATTTCAAGCATGATTATGTGTCCTTTGAGAGTTCACAATAATTTGTAGAATTGAAGCATGTTGCATAGTAATTTACATTCTAAGCATATCATGTTTTAAAAGTGCATAAGTGGCCAACGTGAGCCTAAGTATTATCTTCCAAAATTCATGAGTATGTGGAAAGTCTTTATCTCTTTTGCATTGAGAATTTGTTGAGAAATGACATGCTTAAGTTTGGTGGCATGAGGGATATGTTTTATCTATCTATATAAGTGAGGTTTTGGAGGATCCGTTTGGACTACGTCCTCTCGGGAAGAAAGAAATGGACATTGCGGTCCAAGTATATGTAACACGGCGTATTCCCACGTTACGAGGTTGGAGACAGCTCGCCAGGCTTGGAATCCTGGTTAGGGGGTGTGCGCACTAAAGGTACGATACCTGATTCCACAGAGAAAACAAGAAAGAAAGATAGAACCAAGAGAGTGGTTCTGTGGGCGAGTTGAGTATGTGGCCGGTTAGATTACCGAGCCGGTTAGGTCCATTCAAGATTCGTGAAGACCCACTTTCCCACGAGTTAGATGTTTCGTAGTTACGGATGTGGAGGATGCACGAGATTGCACCGTACGCTAGGGCTTCGCTGCGGTGGAATACCTGCCTCGCACAAAAAGAGAAATGAGAAGTATGAGAATGTTTGAGCAAGAAAGATATCGAGTCAAGAGACTCAAGAGAAAGAAAGCTAGTCATTTATGACTCAACGAGACCTCCACAGAAAGTATTCTATTTTACAAACGAGTGTATGTGTATATTTATAGTATTGCACGAGATTGCATATGAGTATAGTATTGCACGAGATTGCATATGAGTATAGTATTGCACGAGATTGCATATGAGTATAGTATTGCACGAGATTGCATATGAGTATAGTATTGCACAAGATTGCATATGAGTATACATCGCACGAGATTGCATATGAGTATCGTATGTGCACGAGATTGCATTTGAGAAGAGTATCGTATGAGATTGCATAATGATAATGATGATTCAAGATTGTTTATCGAGCATGATAGTTTAGTTACATTTTGAAGTCTTGTATATCCAATTTGCATAATGAGAACTTGAAAGCATGATGATAGTTTTCGTATTGATTTATAGTATGAAATTGCTTGTAAGCATGAGTTCGTTATGATGAGTTCGGTGTGATAATTATGTGTTGGAATCTTTATGTTGTTAAGTCATTTGTATTGAAGCATGCCTGTTGATATTATAGGTTGCAAGCATATAGAAAGTATGTGATGTGACTATAGTTGTCTATGATATGAGATTGTTGTTTATGAATGTTATCAAATGTTTTCCCAAAGTATAGTCTATAGTACTTTACAAGGTTGAGTGTGGTTATACTTAGCTTCGTGCTAACGGGTGTTTTCCTATTTGTCTATGTGTTGTTTGTAAAACCCCTTTCAGATCGGCCCAGCGTTGAGAAGTAAACGAGTTAGACTAGTCTAGTAGTTATAGAAGTCTAAACTCTTTATGGTTTGTTTATGACTTTAGTTTCTGGATTTTAGAACTTATGTTGTGGATGACGTTCGATGATGTAGACTTCGGAGTGTCTTTTTCCCCCTTATGACTTTCAGTTATTTTATCTTGGATTTTAGTTATTTATTTATTTTCTAGTTTTATCCTTAGCCTGTGCAATCACCATGGAATGGTGATTGTGGCGGTGGCACTCCCACTAGCGGTCTTAATAAGTTATTTATCCGCTGCTTAGTTATCTTAATTATGGTTTAGAATTGTAATTAAGATTTAGAAAAAAAAGTGGGGTGTTACAATTCTCCTACCCCCGTTTTATACCTCTATATCTGGTTTATGGTGGACCCGGTCCCGATAACCATCATTGGCGACGTTTGTGGAGATCGCTACGATTAGCACGTGTCTGTAATCTCTATTTGCTTAAGCGAAAGCTCCGAGATACGCTGAAATGGTCGGATCGCGAGAAGAGAACTTACCCATCCAACTGCGCAGCGAGGTTGGGCGAAACACCTAACACGATATTGAGGAGGCGCAAACCTCGATTCACATAGAAGGAGGGAGACTGGAGGGAAACGAGAGGACGAATGTTATTCAGGCCAACGATCGGCTTCCCCAACACTTGGGACTGAGGGCAGACCCCCTTGGAAACAGGACTAGGGCACTCGTGGTACCGCGGGACTAGGAGTGTAACACCCCAGATTTTCAAAACTTTGAAAACTTATATAATAAAGGTAAATTCTCATTAAATCCCAAGCAGAGCAGTACTAAACATAAGAATACGGGGTGTTATGCCACATCTGAGCTGGAGAACTCAGATGCACAGGCTAAACTATCTGATTATCCTTAAACAACATCATTACATCATTATGGCACGCAGGCCGAATATGAAACTATCTATCTAAGCCTTGGGTCCTCTAGCGCGCTCCGGAGCTAATCATCTGTGCCTGAAAGCCAAATATATCTGTTCAGCGAATAATGCTGGTAACCCACTCTAACGCGTTGAAATACCGTATAAGTATATATATATATATATATATATATATATATATATATATATATATATATATATATATATATATATATATATATATATATATATATATATATAAGAAAAGCCATTTTGAAGCAGGAAGATATATCCTAGGAAACTCTAGTTTCAAAACCGGAATAGACTCGTCAGATAGGGATAAGCACATTCAACAGTTATAACCAAGCATATAAAGATACTAGCATATATATCCTACGGTCACAGATTCACTTCATCTCATTCATATCATCATTCAATTAGCATCTCATCACACAAGCACACTTTGGTGGCGCCACAGGACCAATCGCATGCCCATACATGAGGGTCAGCGCATATAGCTCTGACACAGCCCCGCAGCACCCTACCTCGTATCGCAACACGAAGGGGTCGATCGCAACCGACCGATGAACCGCATCTCATCATAATGTTTGATCAGAACCAAACAGTGGACCGCAACCCAAGAGTGATCATCTGACCGCAGCCAAGAATATGAACCGCAGCTCATGTAAAACGTTTGATCGCAACCAAACGGTGGACCGCAGCCCGAGAGTGTAATTCTGACCGCAGCCAGCTTCTGAACCGCAGCTCAGGAACAACCAATTTGATCGCAACCAAATTGGGGTATCATGCGCACGTACACATAGCAAGCACATGCAACTCACATTAACACATTGGGAAAGGGGAGAAAACGTATAACGAAACCTATGCGTGGTCATCCACATACTAGGAATAATCCTAAGAGGTTCATACTTCTTTCACCTAGGCCAATGGGATACCAATTCAACTAGCATGCGATATATAAGACTCATTTATCCTATGAACGGTACTCGAAACATCAAACTAGACTTAGGCACGATAAACGGAGTCCGTCGGGACACCACGAGGGTCGGGGAAACATCAAACGGGGAAGCCAAAGTCCCGAGGTGGGCGAATTCCAGCGGGTAGCCAGCGGGTGGAGGACCACCCGCCGGCTGCTCGCCGGCGATAAACCTCCGGGCAGCGGGTGCCCGGCAGGCAGTCGTCTGCCCGCTGCCGGCGGCATCTTTTTAGGCAGTGGGTAGGTGGCGGGTTCCCTTACCCCCACCTACCCCCCACTGACTCTTTATGAAAGTAAACGTCCCGGGATCCTTTGTGGAACCCGAAACCATTCTTAGACACTTTTAAACGCAATTGATGACACCACGTAGACAATTAACGGATCAAAAGCAAGAATCATATAGCACATATCCTATTATGACTTCTAAGCATAATCAACACCCGAACATGCGAATTCCCACCCAAATACACCAAGAATATCATAATATAAATTTCACGATTCATCCTAGGGCTCTAATCATATTTAAATTATCAAGATCATAGTTCATCTTTTAACATCAAGAAACATCAAGATTTACCAAGAACATCACATAATCATCAAGAACCTCTTATCATCATCAAGATCACACATAAATTCATCTCATCAATCATCAAGATCATATCATCAACATCATAAACGATTTATCAAGACACGAGTATAGAGAAGAAGCCAAAGAAGGAGATTATAGCAAAGAAAATAGGTTTTATTAATACATGGGTTACCACTTAGCCTTAATTAATTTCCTTGGCTATGAAGAGCCTTTCTTTAAGATTTCTCCTTTCCTGATTTCTCTTAAGAGAATTCTTGGAACTTCTTGTGTGGTGAGAGATTATTTGTGGTGTGAGTTCTAGGTGCCTCCTATGTCCCTATTTATATATACCTAAGAGTCCTAATTAGGGTCTAAATGGGATGGGTTTGCTAATTCTATTTCCTATAGGACTAAGGGATTGGTTTTAGGGGTAAGGGTCCATGGGCTTTATGGTGGACCCTTCCTAATTAATTAATGAAATTAAATTTTTTCTTTTGGGTAAATGATTAAATAATTAATTGGTTTTAGGGGCCGTAACACAGGGTGTTACAAGGAGCCTCCGAGGAGGAACACCCGCGAGGCAAGTCTAGAGGAAAATGAATGAGAGAGTGCATATCGCCCATTGGAGAGAGGGGCATACGCCCGAAAAGTCAACCTTCCGATGGAATGGCTTGAGAGGGTGAGCGCCGAGATTGAGGAGTTGGTATGGTGTAAGGAGTATGACACCCATCTCGCAGTACCCCGGATAGCCGTCACCTCGCCTTTCACCTCTGAGATCATGAATGAGCCCCTCCGTCCCAACTTCAAGACCCCTAACATCAGGCGGTATGATGGGGCGGGAGATCTCCAAGAGCATGTGCTGACCTATCAGGCTTCCATGATGTAAATGGGGTCCTCCGACGCCTTGATGTGTCGCACAGCTTTCTCCACGTTATCGGGAGGTGCGCAGCAATGGTTCACGAACTTGAAGGACAACTCAATAAGCTCGTTCCAAGACCTAACCACCAGGTTTATTACCCATTTCATGAGGGGGGGGGGGATGAGCTAGAAGCATTTCACGCACCTTGCTAGTATTAAGAAATGGAAGGACGAGACCCTCACCGAATTCCTCTAGCGATAGAGATCGGAATAGGCCGAGGTAGAAGATATGGATGACCGGTCAGCGATCGTCATGTTCAATGCCGCGCTTCGCGCTGGAGACTTATACAAGAGCCTGCGGCGCAAAACCCCGGGGTCGTACGCAGCCTTAATGATGAAGGCAAATCGATACGCGGAGGTTGAAGAAGCAAATCACTTGAAATGCCTAGAAGAGGAAGGGAGTAAGAGGTCGCGGATGGAAGAACCATCTAAGTCTAGGCGGGGGCGGTTTATCCCTTCGAAAGGAGCGTAGGAAGACAAATTGCCCGTACACACTGTGGAAAAGGATAATGGGAAGTATGCGACATATGATAAGTAAGACCCACCAACACGATAAGTTGGAGCTACCCTACGAGGTAACGCATTTAGTGCATTGAGACGCTACCCTTATGCGTACACTTTTACACTTAGATCAGTAAAGATTAAGTTTATTATCCCAAACTATGTGTTCATATGTGCTATGCATGTTGGCTTACGCCCACCTGAGCATGTGGGTCTGCGCAGCCCATATGTGCGTACCAGACTCGCAAGGCAGGGTAGGCAGTCCGTACGCATTTGGCGGTTATGGAGACAACCAACATGCGCATGGTCGACTTGCTAGGCAGGGTAGGCAGTCCAAACGCGACAGAAGGGGTATGGAGGCACGGATCGCAAACCTCCATAACTCGTAGTATCTCTTGCGTTGTGGACGTGTACGGCGAAGCAAGTGGTCCACACGCACCTGGCGGTTGGGGCATGCGGTTAGCAGCGTTGAAGGCAACCCGTATGCCCGTGGTGGACCTGCTGGGCAGGGTAGGCGGTCCAGACGCGGCGTTAGGAACCTAGGTGGGTATGCATCGCAAACCCCCTGGGCATCTGTTTTCCCTAAAAAATGAACAGAGGGCGCTTAGCTCAACAACGAAAAAAATGTTATCCCTCCGGAAAGAATAGAGGGAGCGAAGCTAGGCATTCTTGTTTCCCTCGGAAAGAACAAAGGGAGCAAAAAAAAAAAAAAAAAAAACACGCGCGGGTGCAACACGGGGAGATTGGCAAGAGCATGCAATGACAAGATATTAAGGCAATGAGGAAGTCCGGAACAAGAGAAACAACTTCTGATCCAGAGAAGCCAGCTCCGGAGTTAATGGTGAGATGGAGGTTTGAAGGATCCACGATCCCAACAACGCCCGAACCAGCTATGGGATAAGAGGGAAGCGCAACAAAAGATGTCCCTCCAGCATCAGCTGCCTCAAGGCTCATAAGGAAATCCACTGCAGGAGAGGTGGTGAAAAGTGGCTCGGCTACGGCAGGAGGCCGAGGGCGATGAAGAGGGCGGAGAGCGGGAAATTTTCACCCTGAAATACTAAAAGAAATGAAAGGACGATGCAACTTCCCGTACAACAAGTCATGCATCTCCCGATGTATGATATAGAAGGCAACCACGCACTCTCGCACAATCAGCGCATGCGCCAGGTGGAGACGGCGCAAAAAATGGCGTGGATTGAGGTATGGAGTAAAAGGGGGGTTGGTTGGAGGCCATATGTGGTGATAACGGCGGTAAAGGCATGGTGCAGCAATGCCGTGGTACTGGCAGTGTTGGCTTACGACGGTAGGGGCATACGGTTGTGGCGACCTAGAGTTTGGAGTGGCTCTAGAGTCCGGGGAACTAAACGTTGAGAATTTGAATTCACGGAGAGTATGGGAATGTGGAGGAGGCTGTGGTGTCGAATTATACTTCCTTCAGGCATCCAGATGCCTAAAGAAAGTGGGGAACTTGTGATGGGGATATGGGACCCGAGGGGGGGCCATTTTATTGGGAAAGTCTTGGCCTAACCGCCCAAGCGGGATGTCCATCTTTATGGGTGAGTGTAACACCCCCTTTTTCTTAAACTTACTTAACCAACTAAACCTTTTAAGATAAACTAAGTAGCGGAATTAAACTTAATAAATAACTTAAAGGAGTGTCATCGCCACAACCACCCTCCACGATGATTGCACAGGCTAGGGTAAAATTAAACAATAACAAGTCAAACTAACATCCGAGAATCTTGGGGAATGAAACCCCGGTGTCCAGCACCATCAAAAGATAGAATACTACAACCAAAACATGAGTTTAGACTACAAGACATCTATCTAACTAGTTTATCTCTACCTACGATCTTTATTGACCTGAAAGGGGTTAACAAACAACAAATAACAAGCAAACCCGTTAGCACGAAGCTAAGTATAATGCCACTCAACCTTGTAAAATAATTACAGCATATACTTTGGGAAAACAAGGTTCCACATTCTTAGCTCAAACAAGCTCAAACACTTAAACACACTTTGGCGTAACTTCTAGATGCTTGCAACTTAATACTCAAGTAGACATACTTAAACATGAACAACTCATCACATTCTCATCTTATGGATAAACCATGCTTCTCAAATAAATCATTAATCACATGTTTTCTCGTATAACTCAAATAAGCAACTCATGATATTACCTACTAATCATGCAATCTCGTGCGAGTCATAACTCATGAACCATCTCATACTACTAATCATACAATCTCGGCTACTACTCAGGCAATCTAGTACAAGACATACAATAAGCAATCTCATGCTTCTACTCATGCAATCTAGTGCAAGATGTATAAATAAGCAATCACATACTACTACTCATGCAATCTAGTGCAAGATATATAAATAAGCAATCTCGTGCTTCTACTCACGCAATCTAGTGCAAGATATATATATATATATATATATATATATATATATATATATATATATATATATATATATATATATATATATAAAAGCAATCTCATGCTTCTACTCATGCAATCTAGTGCAAGATGTATAAATAAGCAATCACATACTACTACTCATGCAATCTAGTGCAAGATATATAAATAAGCGATCTCATGCTACTACTCATGCAATCTAGTGCAAGATATATAAATAAGCAATCTCATGCTACTACTCATGCAATCTAGTACAAGATATATAAATAAGCGATCTCATGCTACTACTCATGCAATCTAGTGCAAGATATATAAATAAGCAAGCTCGTGCTACTACTCATGCAATCTAGTGAAAGATATATAAGTATATACTATCACACTCTTTCAAAGAAGTCTTTCCTGTGGAGGTTTCTTGTTGTCATAAATGACTTGCTTTGCTTTTCTATTCTTTGAGCTCAGTGAGTCACTTTCTTTCTCTTGAGTCACTATGACTCACTTTCTTTCTCTTGAGTCTCTTGACTTTCTTTCTTTATCTTTACTCGTGGGCGAGGCCGGGCTTCACCATAGTGTGAAATAACCCATTGGGTACGGCGTATAGCCGGCCAATCTCTCATCTCGCCCACAGAACCAATCTCGTAGATCCAATACTCATACTCTATGGAATTAGGTATTGAACTATCAGTGTGCACACCCCCTGACCAAGATTCCAAGCCTGGCGGGCAGTTTCCAACCTCGTAACGTGGGAATACTGGTGAGCTGTCGTAGGCTTCCAAATTAAAACCTTACAAACGTAGTAGCGGGAGTAAGGATCGATCCCACGAGGAGTAACTAGTTTAACTTTTGTGCTCAAATTAAAGGTAGGGGGGGTTTGGAATATATCGAGAATAAAGATAAAATAAAAGAGAATTTAAATAAACAAGAAATTTAATTGAACGAATAAAGTAATGAAAATAATATATCGAAAACACTTATAATAGGAGACCTTGGTTAGTAAAGATCTACCACCGGAGTTTAACACTGATCATTGATTTATAAAGTAATTAATATGCAATTGAATATTTGTCGTGAAATTATTTCATTTCTGTTTTCCCTTAGTTGTAGGTAAATAAAGCACAAGCGGTTTAATTACCCCTAACTACTAAATAACCTAAGACAAGCGCTATAGATTTAATTTAATAGCAGCAATAGGAACTAGGAAAACCGACAAACTAAATAACACAAGCACAAGCGGTTGCATTTAATTTAGGAAAATATTCTTCCCGAGTCCAATTATCACTAAGCCGTCAATAATTAACCCAGTTGCTACTGAATATTAGAATAATTTGTAGCACAACATTATCTAATATAGAAAATAATTATATCAAATAAATAACTAGTAGGCCTCCCTAGCAATTAAATGATACAACTATTCAAATAATTTAGAAGAATATTTAATACTCAAAATGCATAAAAACATATATATAATAAAATTAAATAAATAACTTTACAGCGTTATGAACTCCGGGGCTTCAATTCACTAAACCAACTTGAAATTAGCCACAAATGGACATTGATAACAACTTCAACGAATACTATAGAGGAGGAAAGAATGAACATTTTACAATAAGAAACTTCTACTATTTATAGCATTCTAAAAATAAACCTAAACTATTTCCTACCACTTGTTTCCTACTTTTGTGTCATATGTTGAAACTCCTTGTAATAATGCCTTGGAATAGCTCCCATTGACTTTATTTTTGCTGCTGCACCATATGTTTTGTTAGGAAAGCAAACAAATTAAAATATTATATTTATTTAATTTATTTGTTGATTTCTAATATATATATATATATATATATATATATATATATATATATATATATATATATATATATATATATATTTATTTATTTATTTATTTACTAGTAGTACGTATAGTATATTCTATATATTATATATTATATTATAGAGTTAATCAACGATTTGGTCCCTCAATTATTGCCAAACTGTGAATGTTGTCCTTTAATTCCTTAATCATCGATTTAGTCCCCGAAAAAAACTGTTTTTAGTCATTTTAGTCCCTCCGTCCGTTTTCCGGCTACACTCTGGTTAGACCTCCGATTTACCGGGGTCATTTTTGTCATTTCAACAGTCTAAGGTGTTGTTTGGCTTGTGTTATTCCTTGCGGAGCCTTAGACTTGATCCGTATAGTGCACTTGAACAGGCAGGTTGAGGAAATTGCGCATCCCATCACCGCCGGCGAGGTTCTCAACAACAACCCAAACCACGTTTTGAGTAAGCCCAGCAGCTCTCAAGGCATGGTTCGCCGGATCATGATCCTCTCGCCGGAGTCTGAGCTCAAGAGAGGCAGTATCTACTTCTTGATCCCGGCGACTTCTGTCCCGGACAAGAAGAAGAACAAGAAGATCATCCATCCAGCTACCAAAAACCCATCCAAGAAGATGATGAGCATGAGAGTGTACCACGTTAATGCCACCGTCGTCGGAGAAGAAGTCTCGCCCGATGTCGTGCCGCCGTCGGAGAAGAAGTCATTTGTTTATTCACTTCGTACTTGCTTAACCCACACTTTGAGTTCGACATCTTTCTCTTCCATGGAATCTTTCTCTTCCATGGAATCACAAAAAAAAAAAAAGACAATATTGTCAGAAAGAAGGAAAAGAATATCTTTTGCTTGGACTGTTGCTTTGCCATTTGCCCTCATTGCTTGACCCCTCACCGCTCCCATCGTCTCTTGCAGGTTTATATATAAAGATATCACATTTTACTGTGTGGATGATCGATTATAGATTATGAATTTGTGGGTTGTTGTGATAGGTAAGAAGGTATATCTACCATGATGTTTTGAGGTTGAAGGATGCTGAGAAATTGCTGGACTGTGTTTCTGTTCAAGTATGTATCCATTCATTTCTTGATTTTAACAACGTTTGAGACTTGGGATTTTTGTTTGTTGTGTTTAGGCTTCCTTTTTTCGTGTGATTTTGCAGTCTTATATTAGTAATAGTGAGAAAGTTGTGTTTCTGAATGAAAGACCGATCACAAGGCCTTGCAGAGGCTATGCAAAGCTTTGCATTATCTGTGACAGAGCCGTTCAAGAATCGTTCCTCTTCTGCTCCATCTCCTGCAAGGTTAAATCTTTACTTTTTTTTTTTTGCAGTGGTGATGCCGGAGCCGGGGTTCGGAGATGACCTGTTCACGCCGGAGACCGTCCACGAACCCACGGCTTCCATCAGCGCGGGCTCCGCTTCCAGCTTTTCCGCCGGAGGAATCGAGTGCCGAATACTTGGTAGCATGCTAGAACCGCCGGAGAAATATTCCTTGGAGTGAATAAACAAATGAAATGACAAAAATGACCCTGGTAAATCAGAGGTCTAATCGGAGTGTAGCCGGAAAACGGACGGAGGGACTAAAATGACTAAAAACAGTTATTTTCGGGGACTAAATCGATGATTAAGGAATTAAAGGACAACATTCACAGTTTGGCAATAATTGAGGGACCAAATCGTTGATTAACTCTATATTATATATATATATATATGTTCAGTTTGTACGCAATATATATATATATATATATATATATATATATATATATATATATATATATATATATATATATATATATATATATATATATATATATATATATATATATTAATTAGTATGTATTATGTATATATTATATATTATATATATTATATATTATATATTATATATTGTATTATATATAAAAAGAACTAATTATTAGATAATATTAAATAACCAATGCAAAATAACTATAAAAATGTACCTAAAATATGAGTGTAAAATGTGCATATCAAATCCCCCACACTAAAACATTTGCTTGTCCTCAAGCAAAAAATATTATTTGCGAAGTAAATTAAGATGAAATTCCCAAAACTCATAACATATCATGAACAACAATCTGAAGCACCCTGTAATTAATAAGTTAGCACCCCTGTTCAAAAAAGGAGAGAACTAAACAAGTAAGCTCTCACAGGAATATCATTCATCACTCAAGTGTTTGATGGGTATAGATTTCACTCATGTTCATTCCTATAAAATTGCTCTACCATAGGCTTGCATATCTTCTCAATCACCACTACAAGAGTCATGCATGACACAAATGACTTTCCATAGGTTGTAATGGGGCTAGGGTTAAGGTAGGGAATATTTTAGGAAAGTAGTTTAAATAAAACCTTCAAAGTAGAGGAGCAAAATAAATACAATTAATCTAACACCCTCAATTTTTTTTTTCACTCAAAACATTTCCCATTGAGGCTCCAACATGCCTATCATTCTCAAAAGTATAGAATGTTTCCTCAGTATTACCAGAATTCTCTTTACTTCATTTATTTAGAAGTAACTTCAACTCAAAATCAATTGCTGATTCTTTCTCATTTATTTCAGCAATATTTTTCTTTTTCAAACATATATTCTCCATTTTTCCCTTTTCATTTTTTTCAATTTTTCATGCCCTTTTTTTTTTTTTTTTTTTTTTTTTGAATCGAGAACTGCTTCATCTTTTCTTTTCCATAGAAGACCAACGACATATTGGCAACGAAGATACAACTCACCTCACTCTCAATCATATTAATAAGAGTAAGTGATCTCCCCCACACTTATCCTTCCCAACCTCACGTAGATTACAAAAATAATCCAAAATTTGCTCCACTAGTTATTCAGCTGGGTGAAGGCATTATTTTAGATATAAAAGGCTTGTAATGTGGTCCAAAATAAAGAAAGGAATGGCCATAAAGCTCAAAGTGGTTAACAAAGGGAAATAAATCATAGGACAAACCGGTTATTTGGCTAGTGAGGCTCAAAGTCAACTAATAGCCTTAATCACATTTGAATCATGCATGGTCTAATTAGCTTTAAAAGAGAATCAAGGCAAGTTCTAGAGAAACAAAATTATGGAAGAAATCACACAAAAGAAAGAAAATAAGACCGAAGTGTCAGTCAGTGGCTCAAAACATTCACAGGTTTATTGCTTACTTAATATAGCCACTACATATCAAACAAGAGATGCTAACAAACTAATCACAACTTGCCAAACTATTTATTCAATCATGTTATGCATTCCAAGAAAGAAAAAAAATATTATTTTTCAAAATAATACTTATTTTGCATAAAATAATAGTAAAATATTTTTTGAAAATTATGAAATAAGAAAACAAATAATAATAATTTTTTTTTTTGACATAAGCAAACAAACAATAAAACTAAATTAAGCAAACAAACAATAAAACTAAATTAAGCAAACAAATAATAAAACTAAATCTCCTCCCCCACACTTATTACCAACATTGTCCCCAATGTTGAATAAAAACATGCAGAAAAAGGGAATAAAATAAAAAATAAAATAAAAATGGAACAAACACACCTTAGGTTGCCTCCCAAGCAGTGCCTTTGTTTATCGTCGTTGGCTCGACTTATGATATTTCTTTAAATTTCCATCGCCTTTTTGAGTACCTTCGATGATTATGATTATTCAAAAAAATAGCCCCTTCATGCAGATTAGGACTCAAAGATGATTTATTATTTTTTTCTTCTTTATTTTCATTAGAAGCAATTTCATCAAATGTAACAAACTTCAAAGAATCAACAAAAATTGCAAAATGATCATCACTAGGAGATTTCATGGTATCATATATATTAAAAGCCACAAGTTTACCATTAGACTCCATTGTAAGCATACCACTATGAATATCGATTTTAGTTTTTGCAGTTTTTAAGAATGGTCTTCCTAACAAAATATGAGAAATTTTATTATCATTTTCCATATCCAGTACATAAAAATCAGCAGGAAAAACCAAGTTATTAACTTCAACAAGCAAATCCTCAATCACACCCCTAGGATATGTAGTAGATCCATCAACCAATTGAATTACTATACTAGATTTACTCAGGGGTCCAAGATTTAACGAATTATAAACAGAATATGGCATCACATTAATAGAAGCTTCTAAATCTAACATAGCATTTTCAAGTTTCACACCACTTATCATGCACGGGATAGTAAACATACCCGGATCTTTACACTTTTCAGGAAGATTGTCTTGACTAGCCATAGAGACATTCTCATGCACTTTCATTTCCTCAACTCCGTTATTTCGTTTATTTTTCAAAGTGCATAACTCTTTTAGAAAATTTGCATAGCGAGGTATTTTTTTCATAGAATCTAGAAATGGTTTATTAGCCTCACACTCACGAAATGTTTCATACATATCATTATTCGATTTTCCTCTTATTGGTTCTAAAAGAGCTTGAGGAAATGGGGGTACTGGTTCATAATCAGAAAAAGAAGAAAGCTTACCTTCGGACGTCTCTTTATTATTGACAATGATCCCTGCACTTATTCCCTTGTTTAGATCGACGTTCTTTTCCAGCGACATACTACTCACAGTAATTGCACTTACATTCTCTTTAGGATTAACGATCGTTTGAGAGGGTAATTTGCCAGAACTCTGTGCTTCCAACCGACTTACCGTAGTTGCTAGTTGGCCAACTTGCCTTTCTAAGTTTTGAATACTAGCCTTTGTTTCTTGAATACTAGCCCTTGTCTCCTGTTGGAATAGTTGTGTTTCTTGTTGAAACTGCAAAGTGTTAGTAGCAAGAGATTTAACAATATCTTCTAGATTCATACCTGAGCTAGAGCTTTGGACTGGTTGTTGGCTGGAAGGAAATTGTTGTCTATACTGTTGAAAGTTGGAACGATTCTGAACAAACTGGTTCCCTTGTGAGTTCCCATAGCTAAGGTTCGGGTGATCCCTCCATCCAGGATTATATTTATTAGAAAATAGATCATACTTACCTTGAGGTTGTCCAAGAAAACCTCCAGCCATGTTGACTTGTTCAATAGGTTCTTCTTGAAGAGTTGGGCAGGCATCAGTTTGGTGCCCAACTACCGAGCAAATTCCACATGCTTTTACAGTTTGCATATTGCCTACTGCTAATTGACGAACAAGAGTAGTTAAACCAGTAATTTGTTGTTCAAGAGCAGAAATATTTACCTCATTCACTTGCTTAGGCGGTTGGACAAGTCTATTGCCAAATTGTTGAGAATTTGCAGCCATGTTTGCAATTAGGGTTCTTGCAGCGTCTGGTGTCTTGTCAACTAACGCACCACCGCTTGCGGCATCAATCATGCTTCTATCCATTGGGAAAAGTCCTTCATAAAAGTACTGAATGAGTAATTGATCACTAATTTGATGGTGTGGGCAGCTTGCACTTAATTTCTTGAAACGTTCCCAATATTCATACAACGACTCTCCATTGTTTTGTCTTATACCACAGATTTCCTTTCTAATGTTGGCCGCCCTTGAAGCTGGGAAATATTTTTCAAGGAACGCTGTCTTTAAGTTATTCCATGTGGTGATGCTCCCAGAAGGTAGATAGTATAGCCAATCCTTCGCTGAATCTTTCAACGAAAAGGGAAAGGCTCTCAACTTGATTTGTTCTTTAGTAACCCCTGTGGGTTTCATACTCGAACACACCACATGAAATTCCTTTAAGTGTTTGTACGGATCTTCACCTGCAAGTCCATGAAAAGAAGGCAAAAGATGAATTAACCCAGATTTTAGTTCAAATTGTATATTAGCATCCAGAGCGGGAAAAGTAATGCATAAAGGTTGCTGATCCAAATTTGGAGCTCCAAGCTCTTTTAAAGTCCGATTTTGAGCCATGGGTTCCTCTTCTAAATCAGAATTGGTAGAATCGGTAGAATCGGTAGCCAGATCACTAAACTCCAATTTTCTCAAAGCTTGTTTCTTCCACCTGCGTATAGTTCTTTCAATTTCCGGATAGTACGGCAAGAGTTCTTGATTAGCAGATCGAGTTATAGGCATAAACAAAAAGAAAATATATTTTGATTTGCAATTATGTAAAAGTAATGAAAGAAAAGAAAATTATTATTTTTATTTTCGTTTGGGACAAATTGAAAAACAAATAAACAAATAACAAAATAAATAATTAAATAAATAAACAAACACAAAATAAGCTAGAAAATCTCCCCGGCAACGGCGCCAAAATTTGGTGAGCTGTCGTAGGCTTCCAAATTAAAACCTTACAAACGTAGTAGCGGGAGTAAGGATCGATCCCACGAGGAGTAACTAGTTTAACTTTTGTGCTCAAATTAAAGGTAGGGGGGGTTTGGAATATATCGAGAATAAAGATAAAATAAAAGAGAATTTAAATAAACAAGAAATTTAATTGAACGAATAAAGCAATGAAAATAATATATCGAAAACACTTATAATAGGAGACCTTGGTTAGTAAAGATCCACCACCGGAGTTTAACACTGATCATTGATTTATAAAGTAATTAATATGCAATTGAATATTTGTCGTGAAATTATTTCATTTCTGTTTTCCCTTAGTTGTAGGTAAATAAAGCACAAGCGGTTTAATTACCCCTAACTACTAAATAACCTAAGACAAGCGCTATAGATTTAATTTAATAGCAGCAATAGGAACTAGGAAAACCGACAAACTAAATAACACAAGCACAAGCGGTTGCATTTAATTTAGGAAAATATTCTTCCCGAGTCCAATTATCACTAAGCTGTCAATAATTAACCCAGTTGCTACTGAATATTAGAATAATTTGTAGCACAACATTATCTAATATAGCAAATAATTATATCAAATAAATAGCTATTAGGCCTCCCTAGCAATTAAATGATACAACTATTCAAATAATTTAGAAGAATATTTAATACTCAAAATGCATAAAAACATATATATAATAAAATTAAATAAATAACTTTACAGCGTTATGAACTCCGGGGCTTCAATTCACTAAACCAACTTGAAATGAGCCACAAATGGACATTGATAACAACTTCAACGAATACTATAGAGGAGGAAAGAATGAACATTTTACAATAAGAAACTTCTACTATTTATAGCATTCTAAAAATAAACCTAAACTATTTCCTACCACTTGTTTCCTACTTTTGTGTCATATGTTGAAACTCCTTGTAATAATGCCTTGGAATAGCTCCCATTGACTTTATTTTTGTTGCTGCACCATATGTTTTGTTAGGAAAGCAAACAAATTAAAATATTATATTTATTTAATTTATTTGTTGATTTCTAATATATATATATATATATATATATATATATATATATATATATATATATATATATATATTTATTTATTTATTTATTTACTAGTAGTACGTAATATATATATATTAGTATATTCTATATATTATATATTATATTATATATATATGTTCAGTTTGTACGCAAAAAATATATATATATATATATATATATATATATTAATTAGTATGTATTATATATATATTATATATTATATATATTATATATTATATATTATATATTGTATTATATATAAAAAGAACTAATTATTAGATAATATTAAATAACCAATGCAAAATTATTATAAAAATGTACCTAAAATATGAGTGTAAAATGTGCATATCAAATACGCCGCGTTACATGATATCGGATCGCAATGTCCGTTGCTTTCTCTTTTACTCCGAAAGGACATAGTCCAAACGGGTCCTCCAAAAAATACTGTTTTCCTCACGATAGATATATATAGATATATCACTCATGCAACTCAAAAGTCAAATCATGCAATACTTTTCTTATGAGAATATGCACCTACTCCTTAACTCAATCTCAAAATGACAAGATAATGGCTTTCTACATGAAAATGAGATTTTAGAAAATAATACTTAGGCTCACAATGACCACTTATGCACCTTTAAAACATGGAATGCTCAACAAAGACATTTACTGTGAAATAGTGCTTCTAACTTCTATTCACTGTGAAACTCAACAACTTCATATATCATGCTTGCTACTCAAAACTTAACAATTCTTCTCAATAAACACTTAACAAGTATTTAACATGTTCTTGGAACTCAAAAATACTCTCAAGATAGGTATGCTTGATAATAGCAACTTGGCAGTGAACTTCTTCAACTCATAGTATACAATTCAGGCATGCTTTGATAGCTAAACTCAACTAATTAAGCTCATGCTTCTCTATCTAAAAATCAAACAATGGCATGCTTAGCAAATAAAATACTCAAGTCTCATAAACTTAAGCACATTCCCTGTTAATTACTCAAACAATCTCTGCAACAATTAGGTTAACAAATCTTAGCATAAAATGCTCAATTCTTTTCCAAACTCAACGAAATCAAAGCCGAAACGTGCGTCAAGACGGACCCGAGGTACTGAGCCACAAGGGCCCTCGACACCCCGTCCAAAACGACACGTAGCTGAGCCACAAGGGCCCGGCCACTGCACAGAGAACAACAAATGGATCTAGGGGCGGGGCTCAACTAGGCCTGCCTCTCAGGCCGTTCACTAACCGGCCCTAGGCAACGGACCTTCCAAGTGTCGTTCCCTAAGCCCGGTAGCCAACGGTCTTAGCCAACGGTCTCCTTGTTGGGCCGTTGGCTGGGACCGGTTGGTTTTCTGGTGTACACTGCTTGTGCACCAGATGCCTCATTCTCACCTGTAAACACATCTCAGACAAAACTAACTCATCCAAAACATCAACAACACATCATAGACAAGTATTAGATCATATAATAGCTCAAACACAACATATATTTAGCATTTCTACTCATTTCTACTCACTAAAGACTTCACAGAGTCTTGTAAAAAGATTGGGAGTCCATGGGTTATACCTTTGTAGCCTTTCTTCCTCTAGCTTGGATTCCCTCTACTCCTCACTTCAGCTACAACCTCTTTCACCTCCTAAACAACTCAACAAGCCAACAACAAGACTTAAAACTAGATTCTCAGAGAATGGAAGATGGAAACTTAGAAGACATGGGAGGCTAAGGTTGAGATGAAGGATGATGGAAAACTTACTGTGAAATCCCCTTTGTTCTAGCAGAGCTAAGGTTGGCAACCAAGGTTGTGAATCGGGAGGCAACAATGCTAACTATTCATTTTATATGGGTTCAAAACCCTAGGTGGATTCCCTATGATTGGTGGGGGGCAAAAGGGTAAAAGCTTGGCCAAAAGGCTTTATCAGACAACTTGGAGTATAGTGGTTCACTATGCTTCATGAACAACGGTCTAAAATCAAGATTTAAAATAGTTTGGGGTTTAAAATGAATTTCCCAAAAATGGCTTCTAGATAAACACTTGTTTTAAGTTTCTCAGAATCCTCCGGTTTCACTCAGATAAATTTCCTAGTTCAAAAAGTGGCACGCAATGTACCCGGAAAATCAGGATATTGGAATTAAATCCATTCTTGGTGTCGAATTAAATTTAAAATGGCTCAAAATAATTTATTCAACACCGCTTTTTTGTAAAAATTTTTATGAAGTGAAAATTGGCTATTTTGGATTTTCTTAAAACCGGATTTATAAAATAAATTTTTGGGTTGTCACAGTGAGGTGTATATTATAAAAATTAGTACTAAAGGGTATCAAACCCACAACCTCAAGCATAATAACCCAAGTTCTAAACAACCAAACCAATCAAGATCTTGTATATTAAAGGGCAGGAAGCTCCACTTATGCATGGGAGTGCACTGGAAGCAAAGTAGTGAGGGGACACGTGTGTGGCCCAGAATAGAGGCTGTCAAATGTCGTACATTTCTCAACCATCCGTGAATCCTTCAACAATATAAATAGGCACCCTTCCCTCCCTTTTAAAGGCATCCTTGGCTCACCAAACCCCTCCCGGTCCATTGGTTTGAGTCTTTAACCTCCTGTTGGCACACCAGAGTTCGAGTCTTATTGGTAACATATTTAGTTTTATTTCATTTATTAGTTCCCTTAACTTGTTTAGTTATTATTTTGGGCCTTATTCCATTCCTTAGGGCTATAGTATTTATTATTTATGTATTCTTTGGATCGTCGTTTTGGGCCGGTATCTCGGGCTTTGTGCGTACTATTTTGGGCCTAGCGCCATGAGTAATAAAACTACTGTTGTCCTACCCCCGTTCTATACCTCTATATCCGATTTATGGTGGACACGGTCTCAATAAAACCATCAATATGTTACACAGCAAGGCAGTATGCTGCCTTGTTGTGTAACATTATATATATATATATATATATATATATATATATATATATATATATATATATATATAATGTTACACAGAAAGTCAGCGTATTGCCTTGCTGTTAAAATATGTAAATTTTTATTTTTTATTTTTTTATGGGTTTGGCCCGCGGGCTGCGGGTCAAATCCAGCCGTCCCGTTAGGCCCGCATTTTCGCGGGCCTATTTTTTCATGGCCCTAACCCGCCCCACCGCGGGACGGGTGCAGGCCAAACCTTGAGCTTCAGCCCACTTTGACAGTACTAGTTGTAGCCCATCAAAAAGAAGTCTTACGTTCGAACCCTAGTGTGGGTGTATTGACTCTTTGTGCTTCAGTAGGTTGAGAAAATTATGTATGAACAGATACTACATTGTAATAGAGTCAATAGTATTAAAAAAAAAGTGTGAGTTTCTCTATTTATAAATTATTGATTAAAACACTAGTATGTACATAATTGTATAGTATAATAAACATAAACTCCTAACGTAATACATATAACCTAACATAATACATAGGGGTGGAAATAGGCCGGGCCAAGCTATGCTTTTGAAAATTAGGCCTAGGCCTGCTATAGGAATTTAAGGCCTGAGCATGGGCCTGGGTCTGTAAGTAGGCTTTTTTTTTTTAGGTTCAAGCCTGAGCCTACCATTAGCCTGACCTGGCCTGAAGCCTGTTTAAAGGCCTGAAAAAAAAAATTCATATCAATCGCAATAATTTGTACATCTACTTTGGGTTAGGGACTTCAACGCCTAACATGATAATTAATCATCTTTAAGCAAATACAGATTTCACAGTACAATGTAATTAGTTTTATTTGCTTCTTTATTGACTATATATGTTCCTAACCTGCAATTAGAAAGGAATTAAAGGATCTTGCATGTTTTAAAATATAAATATAGTTTGAAGACTGTCCAGTGTCTATGTGTACATAATTAAATAAAACACTTAAGAGCACTCAATATATAAAGCCTCATGAACTTTTAAATAGAAGAAGTCAGGAAAAACTATTTTGTTTACTTGTGAGAATGGAAATATTGAATAACCAAATAGCGGAATAGAAAATAATTTTGGGGGTTAGGGTTTTCTAATTCACATATATACTTAAGTTATATATATATATATATATATATATATATATATATATATATATATATATATATTATAAATAGGCCAGGCCTGTAGGCTTTATAGACATAGGCCAAGGCTTATTTAATAAATAGGCTTTAAAATGGGCTTAAGCCTGGCCTATTTACTAAATAGGCCAGGGCTAACTAGGCCTAAAATATGTCAGGCCGTAGGTCCTTACAAAGGGGTCCGGCCTATATCCACCCCTAATAATACATAATACATACAAACTCTTAGGGCGCACAATGCATTGTGCACCCTAGGGCACGATATAGTTCCCCAAAAAGACTGAGTTGAAGTTCTTCAATTCAGCTACAGACAGGAATGTATGAAAGAACCAATTCCAACTTGCATTAAGGAGCATCCTCAAGACACTCTTCATCTTTGGCATTCCCTCGGGCGAGACGCTAACACAATTGTAATTCTCTCCATTTGTGGAGTTGGAATTCTTGGACCCCCATATGAATTGTAATTCGAAGTAGTGGGGATAGAAAAAAAAAACTAAAGAAATGACTCTTTTGCTCTTGATAATGATTATTATTATTATTGCACAATGACATCTTAGTTTTTATATCACGTTTTCCTTTATAATTCCAATAATCCTATTCCTTATTATCAAATGATGTAATTTGAATTCCTACTTTATTCCTACCTTAGCTTATTCTTTTCTCACCGAATTACCATTTATTTCACCCCTAATTCCTTCCTTCCAACAGAACGGCATGTTAGTATGTTAATGTTATTGGGCGTAACCCAATGAGACATAGGTAATAATCAAAAGTTATTTGCACGGAAGGGGGAGGGGCCGGGGGGAGCGGGGGGGGGGGGGGGGAGAGAGAGAACGCCGGCCATCCCCTCCTCTTTCGTCTATGGTGGAGACGAAGGAGGAGGGTGGAGGGTAGCTGGCGTTTTTTTTTTTTTTTTTAAGTTTTTTTTAATCTGAAAAATTATTAAAGAAGCATACATAAACAGATTATATGAACAATATAAGTACTATATTTGTTAGAAAATGGAAGCAATATAATATATAGCAGCAAAACCATTAGAGTATAATAGAGATATTAATCAACATATTATAAGTTGTAGAATAAGTTTAGAAATAATAAAACAAAGAGAGGAATAAAGATTACAAAGAGATACTCAAATAATAAAAGCTTCAGAAGAAATAAATAGTTTAAATAATATACTAACAATAAAAGAAGAAGAAATTAGACAAAAGGATACACAAATAAATAAGAACACTATTAGAAGAAAATCTGAGAAAAGAAAATCAGGAGGAAAGAGAAATAAGACAATATAAAAAGATTATAGAAGAATGTTAGTTTCAAATTGATAAATTAACTTATGGATAACGGAAAAGAAAAAATAATGGAAGACTAGAAACATATTATCAAATGGATACTTATGAAGGTGGAGTAACACAAACTTTAAATATCAAATGGATATTTAAAATAATTTTTTAAATAAAAATTAAATAAATTAGCCGGTCATCGGTGACTTGGCCGGGAAATTTAACGACAGGACTAAATTTGATACAAATTGAATAGTCATGAACCTAATTTGAAAATGTTAATAGTCAAAGACCAAATGTGATACAAATTGAATAGTCATGCACCTAATTTGAAAATTTTAATAATCAAGAACTAAAATTGATACATGTATTATAGTCGAGGGACTAAAAATGATATTTTCTCTGGTTGGAGCAATTGCAAAAATCCGATTTTTGTAACAACTTTTTGGGTAGTTAGAATATTGTGTTTTTCCAAGAGTGTTCTTAGCTATATATTGTCAATGATTCTTGACTAATGTTAGAGTTTAGACAACTCTTATTTCAGTTAGACTTTGTAGTGTTTAAGTATTTACGAAATTATTTAGTGTAGTATTTTTATTAGTTCATCACTTTTAATAATGTAGCTAACAAATAATTAATATATACTTAGGCATATTTAATTATTTATGCATATATATTTACTAAAAAATAGTTCCAAACGCATATTTTATACACTACATATTTTATTTCCTACTATACATTTTTGAAATTGTTGTTTACTGGCCTATTTCTCATTTTCTCATTTCTTTATTTTTCCGTTTTCATGCTACATAGTTACCATTACCATGCATATAAATGATGGACTATAACATCAAGATTGTTTGGCAATTAGTGGATAATAGTTAGATGATAATTGATTGTGTTAGTTATTTTAATTAATAGGTAATATTAGATGTAACAAGATATTTGATAAATGATTAAATCTTGTGCGAGATATTGTCTCACGTGATACACATAATACTTTTTAGTTAAAATGTAATATTTTATATAAATTTATAAAAAGTATTAACTTTTAGCTAAGAGTATTACATGTTTCACGAGAATCAATCTTACACAGGATTTACTCTTGGCAAATTAGTTGTTTAGTGTTAATTGGTAATATACAAAATAATGTATAAGGATATATTGTTCTATTTACTTACTGTTAATGTATTTTAAATTTTAAATGTAAATTTGAGAAAATGAAATATTTAGCCCATATTAGCCCTTCCACTCCAGTAATATCTATTTTTGATTTCTGAATTATTTTCAAAGCGACCGTTTTGATAATTTTCATTAATATTTAATTAAATTTGAACCAAAAAATAATAATTCACCCCAGTGCCTCACACCCCGGTCTGACAACATGATGACTTAACTGACCAATAGAGACTAGGCTTGAGTTTCGCTCACTCCCCTCATTTTAAAAGGTTACTCTTACACACCGCTGATGAGACTAGATCCTTGAACTTTTATGATAAATTTAACATCTGAGATCAGTTGAGTTGCCCGAGCTAATTTTCTCTTATTCTTTTTATATGTGTCAAACATTTTTAATATTTTAGTGAATCTGATCTATTTTGACAAACTTTAAGTTCCAATGCGTAAATAACATGCCATGTTATCTTGGCGGAAGCATTATAAGGCGATTTTTCCACAGTAGAGTGCTATGGAGTGCTGGAATAATGTACAAAAAATAAAAATAAAAGTGAACAAGCAAAAGCAGTTACACTTACGATTTGAAATTCCTACCAAATTTACATACCTTACAAAAATATAAAAAATTATATCCATTATAAACAAATAAGAAAAGCTATATTAAGCTACATATTTAAATGATTTAACAATTAGTACCGGTAACTTACCTTACAAAAAATATAGCCGTTATGAAGTAATAAGAGAAAGCTATATTAAGCTACATCTTTCAAAGATTTAGAAGAAAATAAAAAACCTTTGCTTAGATTTGCAAAGGATTTTTGTTTTCAAAGATGGCTAGCCGGTGTGCAGCATGCAGACAACTTAGAAGAAGATGCACTCCAGATTGCATATTTTTGCCATATTTTCCTCCCAACGATCCTCAAAGATTTGCTGTTGTTCATAGAATCTTTGGTGCCAACAATGCCGGCAAAATGCTAAAGGTATGTATTATATAATGATATAATATATAATTATTTTACTTTAGTTTCTAGTTAATTTTTTATTATATTACTCTCCATTTCCCATTTAATTTCATGCATACATACTACACACATCTCTGTTTGTTTGTGTGTGTACGTATATATATACATATGTATGTAAATGTTGTCAAGGAGTAGTGTATATTTGTATAGTTATTATTCGATAATTGTTTGCCTGAATAAGTCCTGTAATTACTGGTTTTCAAAAAAAAAAAAAAAAAAAAGTCCTGTAACTACTTTAGCTAAGGAATTAGTCTTGTAAGTAGAATATAATGGTGATATCAATAATGCAAATGATCTGATGACAACGATGCGTTGCATCTTCAAGAAGAGGGAGTCTAGGTGATAGAGAAATGATAAAATTGGGGGAAAATTGACAACACAGAAATAGATGTCAATATGGTTTTATTTTTATTTTTATTTTTAAATTTATTTAAGATGTAATTGCCAATAACAAATATGTGTAAACATCTTTATATACCCATCCAAAACAATTGTATCTTTAAATTACGAGTATTATTCTAAGTGTTCAAAATATCAATATCATGATCTTTTAGTACGAGAATCATATTAAATTCACTCACTCAGTCACTTTGTTTAGGATTCAATTTTCTTTTTAATTTTACTAGTAGTAGTAATATACTATACTTGCATGAATAATGACAATACTTGTGTTATTGTGCTTTGAATTTTAATTTGTTTCTATGTTATATAAGTATTATCTCAAAATATAATGCATATAATATTTTTTTTTATCTAAAATTATGGATTTTCTTTACAAAAGTAATAAGATATTCAAATCTATTGGTGGTAAATTAAACTAGAAATGTGAAGCATTTTAATTATTTTTCATAGAAATTAAGAATAATGACTAAATGTAGGGGAAAAGAAAAGTGCATCAAAATGTATGAAAATAATATTTAGTAATTTTTCTTTTTGAGATGGAGGGGTTCCCTCGCCCGAAATTAGTTAATGCTCTTGGTTAACACACTGAGTGCGTCCTTAAGAGATCTTTGAGATGATCCGGAGGATCCTCCAACCTCGTAGTTCCCTAGCTAGCTGCACTTATGATCCAAATTTGTAAGAAGATTCGCACAATGATTCCCCTCTATCAATACATGCACACTCAGCTCGTATGTAATTAACTCGTCTAAGGAGAGTCTTGCAATCCAAAAGTAAAGCCCCGAATCTGATGAGTCCATCCATGTAAACCCTATTAATGCTTTAACGGTCGCCCCATAGTCTAGCTCCATTCCATCACCTCGCAACCCTTTATCTCTAATCAATCTGAGGCTTTCTCTGATGCCCCACAACCAGGGCCGTTCCAATAAAAATTGGGGTCCTGTGCAATATCTTAGTTTGGGCCCTTTTTTTTCAAGTAATTTCTATATATAAATAATAATTGTTCAAAAAGTAGTATCGAAAATTCAAAATATAAATATTGTATAAAAAATACATCTAAAATTTCATTAAAAAAGTGACATGAGCCGTGCACATTTAGACGCAAAATCATCCACCAAACTTTTGATATCAATTTCTTCTAAAATTTCATTTTCAATAGAGATTGATCTTATACTTGGTCGTAAGTAAGATTTCACCTTTTCCTATATCTTTTTTTTTTAAAAAAAAATCTTGCAACAAAAACAAAACACCTTGTCAAGTTTTTTTAATATACAAACAAATCTCGATCACACTTCTCTCTATTTGGCAAATATGAATTTATCTTTAGGACCTTTATTTATTGATTAATCTTTTTTAAGACCATCTTTCACAAAGAATATCTACTATTAATTTAGAATCAAGGGCATCCCAATTTCTTGAATCATATATGTCAAATAAAAGCGAATCATTTGGTTTATCATTGACCAACATCATCTAAACAACTATCAATATTTTTATTATTTTCGTTGTTACAGTGATACCTATCATCGTTGTGCACAATATCATTTAAATTTTTCTCAATCTCACAATTATCTTGATCTTCTATATGAAGATTAACATCTAACAATTTTTCCCTAGCGTCATCTTTTTGCACATCTATTTGAGTTTCTTTTACAGTGATACCTATCATCGTTGCTCAATTCTTTTTTTCTTTTACGCTTCTCAAATCCATATAAATATTTTCTATAAGACATATAATTATAAATTTTAACAAAAAATAAGAATTTATTTAGAATAAATAATTAATTATAAAACAAATTCTTGAATATATTATTCTAAACTTAGAATTATTAAGTTATGGTAAATAAAATTATAAAATAATAAACAAAAATTATAAAATATTTAGTAATTTTACCTATTGTCGATTTGTCGTCTGTTGTTACTCTTTGAATGTTTGTGAATGGTGAAATTTATCTAGGAACTAGAACCGTCAAAACGGGCTTAGCCCGCTGGGCCGGCCCACCCTGCCCCTACATAGGTAGGGGGCGGGTTTAAAAAATACAGGACCGTTTAGGAGCGGGTTTTTTTGGCTGGCCCGCCCCGCTTAGGCCCGTGACCCGCCAGGCCCGCCCCGCCAAGCCGGCACTAAAGCATTGCCGTTGAGCATGGGTCAGGTTATAAGTGTTGCGGTGCCATGTCGGGGCTATATGCGCTGACCCCTTGGTATTAGTACTAGAGGTACGGATCATGCGAATTGCACTATGGCACTATCATGATATGAGGTGGTTGGTAAGTGGTTGGTCGGTGGGGGCATATAGCTGCCCAGAGGGATAATGGAGGCGATATAAGGGTGGCATGGAGGTATAGGTTGGAACTGATATAAGGACGGAGGGGAGCCACAAGGTTGGAACTTGGTATAAGGTTGGAAGATAGATTGTGTGCTTTGATGATTACTTGTTAATTGATTGTCTTTGAATGTCCTTGTTGTCCCTATTTGCTATTTATGAACTTATTTGTCTATTATGTCTTGTATCGTATTCTTAAGACGCATGCTAGTCTTTATGATTGTCCTATATTGTCAAGTCTACTATCGTGTCTTGAGTCTTGATCTTGGATTTAAATTAGAGTCTCGTAGATTATATATGTATTCCGGTTTCAAAATGATTTTCTTATAGCTACCTATGAGTGGGTTACCAGCATTATTCGCTGACGGTTGTTACACCGTATGTTTTTCAGGTGCTGACTTGTAGCTTCGGAGCGCGTTAGATGGACTCGTGGGTTTAGCTTAGTATTAGTTAGATGGCGTGTGAGCCTTGATTTGTATTATGGATATTAATTATAGTTTATGCCTTGTTTAGATAGTCTAGCCTGTGCATCTAGGTTCTCAAACCTAGATGTGGCATAGCACCACAATACTTATGTTGTTAGTTCTGCCTTGTTTGGATGATTAATGATAGATTTGCCTTTATTTCATAGGCTTTAAATGTTTTAAAAATTAGGGGTGTTACAGTTGGTATCAGAGCCTAAGTTTGACCCTAGGATAAGACCCTTAAGACAAGACTTTAGGACATTAAGCTTGAACTCGAGATGTTTAAGTTCTTAGGATATAAGAATCATAGGACATACGGTGAGACTGTGAGTTTATTTATCGCTTTCTGTTAAGTTCCCTATACTTGTTCCTTGTTTCCTACGTTTGCTCCAAAGTTGTGATATCCTTGCATACCTTTACATGCTTTGTCACATATCATTTTTTTGATTATTAATGATTTGCCTTGACATGCTATTGATTCTGTTTCTTAATAAATACTGGATTTGGTTATTTGCTTAAGCATGAAAGTTGGGTTATTTTCCTAATTAATTCATTCATATATCGGCTAAGGACTTGCATGTTATTGCTTAATTATTTTGTCAATATGCATTATTTGGATATTTGTTATTTGATGGAATATTTTGGAACTTGCAATTGGCGACTTTATTTGACCAATAATTGCTCACTTTTCTTAATTGTGATTGCTCGATTATTTTGATAGTTAACTTACTTAATTATAGCTTGATAAGTACTTGCATGAGTTTGCCTGAAAGTTGTGGGAATGTAGCTTTATTCTTTAGGAGGGGAGGAATGTGATGTGTGATCCTTAAGATGTCTTGAACTTTCATTTAAGTGTTCCGTGTTCCTTGTTGATATCATAATAATGTTATTCCTTGATATTTACCATGTATTCAAGTCGCTTTTGTTGTTCATATGAGTGTGGAATTTTTTAGACTTGAATTTGTGCATTCTTGAGACTTTTCCCGAAGTGATTCATTCTTCATAGTCACGTTCCAGTGGGACCCTGGCAGGAGGTCGACCTCCCACCGCTTGCCCACTGTCATGTTTCAGTGGGACCCTGGCAGGCGGTCGACCGCCCACTGGTACGGTGTGTTGATTTCTTGACCTCTCATTTTATTGATCCATTGTGCGCTTGTATGTCTTCCTTGATGATTCCTTATGTGTTTAATATGTGAATAACAATCTATACTTGAATATGTGAATAACAATCTATAATAGATTCATCATGAGTGTAAAGCCACAATCTCAGTAGATACATTTGGCATTTGATAACAATGAATGTATTTTGCAAATTTGCTCATTTGGTCATTTATACAAAAGGCCTTTTTTAACAATGACTCTATTATGCTCATTTGCAGTTTAACAGTGAGCCACTTTCAATTACAGTACTATGCACAATTACAGCCACTTGGTCATTTCAGTATTAACAATGAATCTATTATGCTCATTTGGTCATTTCACTTCCAGCCACTGTACATAATTTGCAATCATTCAATAATCCAAACAGACAATAGAGTACATAACTTGCATTCATTCAATAATCCAAACACTAATTCACCCAAGTTTTTACAAACTATCAATAATCCAAACACTAATTCACCCAAGTTTTTAGAAACAAACATTAAGCATTAAACTTCCTACTTCAACTGGAGAAGCTTTTCACTTGGATCAACACTTCTCATCCAAAGCCTGAAACAAAGAAAACCAACCACAATTCCAAATCCAAAACCATACAAAAATTGAAATTTTGAAGTTAGAGTCTTCTTCTTAAGCTGGACAGTTTTATCATCAATCACTACTTGAAGCCTTTGCATTTCACTCTCTTGTTTATCTAACCTCTTCAATAAACCTCGAATCACTTTAGACACACGGTCAGAGACATCAGAGTCCAACCATTGAAAATAGCTACAGTTCCAATTCCCCTGCCAATCAAAATAAATAAACAAAGCCAAATTAAATACTCTAACACCTAAGAACAACAAACTAAAATCGTTTATGATGCTTACACGTACTCCATAGCGTGGGCATGCTCTAAATCGCTTTCCAGGGTTGGCATAACTCCAGGACATCCTTACCGGAGCGACTTCGCCACACCAACAACGCACTTCTGGAATCCATTCAACTGAGTCGCTGAAACTGTTTGAAGACATGGCCATGCAATATGAACTTCGACATCTTCGTAGAATTTGGGAGAATTGGTACGTGAATCGCAGATTGGGAGTAAGAAAGGGTATTGGTTATGGCTGAAATAAATAACAATTGGGGTAATTCGCGTCAAAGAAGGAAAGGGGTTAAAGAGGGTATTGGAAATTACCTTTCTATCCATGCTATTAACCATGGTACATGTGAAATTTGACCGGAGAGGCAAATTGACAATGATTTAAAGAACTGGAGGACCCAATTGACTGAAATTGACAATGAGGGACCACATTGTAGATCGGAAAACAATTGAGGGACCAAAAGTGCGATTTTCCCTATATAAAATTAATAGATAAATGCATAGGTACGTAGGAGCATATATATGTACGGTACATAGTAATCCTTGTCCCCTAACTCTACTATTGCCTAATATCGTCATAAACTCTATTACATGATGGACCCAATACTATACTCGTAGTTCTAAATAAGGAACATTGAAAATCATTTTCTTGCATTTAAAAAAAAATAAAAATCTAGGTTAAGTTTTTTTTTTTTTTTTCGTTTAATTAATTTCTTTTGATTATTTAGAACAAGACTCGATATTTCAATTATGCTTTATTGGAAATGATTTAGGTCAATATGGTGTAAATATTTTTTGTCTATATTTCTATAATGGTACAATTGTACATTACTTTACAAATGTTTTACTATTATTTTTTTTATCAGAAAAAATTGTTCTTACATCATTGTCAAACTTGCTCGACCTAACTACAAAGTTGTTGATCAGAAATACAACTACATATGGACTCTAAACTGTATGACCATTGTCCAAAGAATTGACAATGTTGACATTTTATTGGCTCCAATTGAAAAAGTTTACACAACATTCTCAGAATTTTATCAATGCAGGAAAACTTCTAAAGAAATTTGTACGTTAATTGTTATTATATCATTATAACAATATCTGTTATAACAATATATTTTGAATTATGAGAAAATTGTAAAAAATGTCCCTCTATAATATGTCAATTATCAATGTCACTCCTGAATTATGAGTGGTGTAAATGTTGCCCCTCAATTATCAAAATGGTGCACATATAGCCCCTCCCGTAACGGACCTATGGTTCCCCACCGCTGTCCATCGCTGGTACTTCGAATCGAGGGAGGGTAAAAACAACTAAATTACATATTTACTCCGACTTAATAGTGTCGTACACTAACGGGGAACCACATGTCCGTTACGGGAGGGGCTATATGTGCACCGTTTTGATAATTGAGAGGCAACATTTACACCACTCATAATTCAGGGGTGACATTGATAATTGACATATTATAGAGGGGCATTTTTTACAATTTTCCCTTGAATTATTTATTAGCATCCTCCATTGACAAGAATTGTAACAATTGTCATTGACAAACTCCCAAAATAATTTCTCTCAACAACGAATAGAAATAAAAAAAATCAATGACTTTACTGTTGTGGATGAAAAGTAAGTAACTCACTTTGTTACTCTTATTAAATTAAATAAATTAGTAGCTACAACTAAAAATCGGATGTCTATAATGCCTTTATTCATTATAAAAAAAAATTAAAAAGAGATATAATTTCATTAGTTATATTATTTTTATTTTCTACAATGCAAAGATTCATTACCTTCAAATTCATTAAATAATTACATTCACTACATTGTCCATTGTCTTCTTTTTTACACTATCTAGCTTGTAATACGTTATAATATAAAATATGGTATATATTTACTTACCAAGTATTTTATTAATAGCATGGAAAAAAAAAAAAACAGTTTGAAATCAATCATATTAACTACTTGGGGAGAATTTGTTGATAAAGAGGGTATTCAAATAATCCAAGAAATTGAAGCGAGAAACTACCCCTTAATATTTATGAACTACATCACCGTTGTTCACTTTAAAGGTAAATCATATATCTTTATTAAGATGATTTAAAATGTATTAATTTTTACTACCTTATCTAATTTTATTATTTAAATAAACTATGAATTTCTCTATCTACAAAAACTCATTCAATTCAACAATAATGAATTAATGATTAAACGATAAGTACATTGAGAAAACATCTAAAGGTCTGGTATGCTTTTATGCTAATAATAATAATAATAATAATATGTAAGTGGTAATTAGATCATTATCTTACGTAACTACATTTAAAACTCATTATTAAAAATGCCAAAGTAGGGAAATAGAACATCATGACACACTTGACGCATTGAAAAGATGATGAGATTACAACAATGCTGCAATCAATCTTGTAAATTTAGAAAATGAAGAAATTTCAAAAATAACCACCGTTGCAACATTCGTTGATCTTGTATGTAAAATACTTAGTGTGCATCATTTAAATATATTAGAACTAATATAAATGTACAATTCATTTTATTTTCTAGACTAAATTTATTTGAATTAAGGACAAAATCAGCATAACATTGACAACAAAAACATTTAAATAGTATTCAGACTACTTGCAGAGTCATTATTGTTACTATCAAGTAAACTAGTTATGGAACTTGAACAAGAGTTACTACTCATGAACCTTCTACAAAATAATAAATATTAATATTTTGTTCAATACTTTCACATGAGAATCTATGACACACATCTCACAATTATAATCAATATCCCATATATTATCTTGCATTTATATACTTTGAATTACTGATTTAAATAAACAAATTCATCATTCAATTATTACCTATGCATGAACATCTCCTATATAATCTTTCATTGATATACTTTAAAGAGTACTTAATTTATAAATAATCATTGGGCATTATTCGCGCAATGAGCGTGAAAAACTAGTGTATATATATATATATATATATATATATATATATATATATATATATATATATATTTGTCCTATAATCTTCTCGTCTAGAGTTGCATAATCTTATTAAACTTTTGGCACTCAATGAATAAAAGCCTCACCAAGAACCATGATGACAAGAGGATAAATTTTTATGATATATAAGTCATGGTTTTCAAATGGATAACTTGCCTTACATAGTTATATGATTGTGTGACAGAATTTTAAAGAAAAATGAAAAGCAAAAGAAACCTGTTAATTGCATAATTACCCATTGCACACTACTATGATACTAATTAAGAAAAAGAAGAAGAATGAGGATGAGATGGGATAAGGATATCTCTTTGGCTAGTACACCAATCAAATGTATATATTATCATGTTCACTGCAGTTCCTTTGACCATCATACCAACTTAATTGAAGGATCAAGAAATTCTTCGACTCATGCCCTCATCATTTTTGCCATAATATCATATTGGATATAGTTAATTCCTGGACTGTGTGGAAGTCAAGCTAAGCACTCCAGCATCACACCATTTCTTATTGGAGGGCAGTAGCAACTTCAAGGTCCATGCTTGTCCATCCTGTAGTGGTGGTAGGCTTTTGTGATGTGTGTTCCTGGCAGCACTCCAGCCTCATACCACCTAATGCACCTTGCAAAACATTTTCCATCATGATGTCAAGTACTACTTACCAGTTGTCTCACCATTTCTTCATGGCTTTGAATCTGTCTTTGAGGTGCTTGAGGTGCAACTCCTTGTTGTTGATGATTCTTGAGCCATTCATGATGGTCAGTCCCAGATAGTCTGCTCCAACCTATAGGATGATGGTGCTTTCTCCGATGGTGACAACAAATTAAAATGGATTCCAATTGGGAACAGATTTTTGTATTGAGACAAAAGAAGGAATAACTACTCCTTTCAATTTTCCTTGTTATCTAAAAGCATAAAACTCCATTTTGTTTGCCTTGTTATTGTTTACAAAAAGTCAAAGTAATTTTTCGTGTGGATATTTGTGTTTTGATTAATAATGATTTTGTGTTGATTTACAAATGATTAATGGATAATGTAATAATGATTAGTAATTATTGATTCATGAATTATATTATGTAATTGTATTTATTGATTAGTAATGATATATTTATTATAATATTATAATAATTGAGATAAGGGTCAAATAGGCCCCTAAACTTTACCTCAAAGGTCAATTAGCCCCCTAAACTTTACAAAAGTGCAATTAAAACCTCAAACATGTCAAATTGGGTCAATGAAGCCAAAAAAAATTGATAAATGACCAATTCCATGGACTGGCGAGGAATTCCGGCCATCGGCGACAAAATCTGGCCGTCGGGTCGTCTTCCGGAGAAGACGACCAGACGGCCGCCTTCTCCAATGGAGAAGACCGACCAGATCTGGCCGTTTTTCTCCAATGGAGAAACGTCTTCCCAATTGGAGAAGGCGGCCGTCTGGTCGTCTTCTCCAGTGGAAGACGACCGGATGGTCGGATTTTTTCGCCGGTCGCCGGAATCCGTTGTTGGAATTCAAATGACCTGTAATAACATGTCATTTGCCGGTTTTTGATCTTCAATGAACTAATTTGAAATGTTTAATGATTTAATTGCACTTTTGTAAAGTTTAGGGGGCTAATTGACCTATGGGGTAAAGTTTAGGTGTGTATTTGACCCTTTTCTCATAATAATTTAATAATGATTATGTACTATTTTGAAAAAATTACACCTGAACAAATAATTTATGATATTGTATACATCAAACTGATCTCACTAACTCAGTCATTAATACATGTTTGAATTATGATTTATTCATCCATGATATTTAATGGTCTCTGCAAGTGAAAGAATTTATGTTAAAAGTCAAATATTCACTACAAATATAACTAAGTTAGAGCAACACCATCAAAGCATATTTTGGAGAGAATAGTACAATACCTGATGACTTGGAAGAGAGAGAGGGTAAGAGAGAGAAATTTGAGACCTTCCTGCAAGAGTGGGGAGAATAGCATAAAGTGGGACCCATGCCTTCATTTGCTCCACTCCCGCACGCTATGCGTGAGAGCCAAAAAAGGCGCCCAATGGTGCATGCGCCCGCTAGGCGCGTCAGGCGTGCCGAGCAGTCATTAAAATATTGTTATTTTTATTTTAAAAATCAGTTTTCCTTTTTTTTTTCTTTTTTTTCTCTCCCCTCCCATCTTCTTTTCCTAATCACTCTTACATTCTCTCCACATTATCCCTAACTGATGCAGATGCTCTTAAATTGCATATATATATATATATATATATATATATATATATATATATATATATTAGTACCTGTGTGTATAATGTCGTGAACCAGTTCCACACCTGGTTGGCCGGCTCATTCTTGTTGATCGACGGGGCATTTGTTGGTTTTGTTGATCTTGGCTACCACCTTGACTCGAGGGCTCTCCCCTTTGAAGTTGCATTATTGGGTGGTCATAAGGCATTAGGTTGTACGTGGGACGAGGTTCATAATTTTGAGTTTGAGGATGGGCATGTTGATAAGATGACCCCTGTTGTGTCAGATCGTACACAGCACTCGTCGGGGTCGTAAAACTCTGATGCTGGAATGACGGTTCAGCGAATGTAATATTTTCATACTGTGTGTATGCTGAGTACTCCCCAAATTGGTAATACGATGTTGGAATTTGACTGCTAGTAGTACCTTCGCAACTATATGCAATATTAGTCGTTTGAAGGTCACGTTGCGAACTACTAGAAGGGCCTGCAAACTCGCCAAAAGAGGGACTACTTATAACGGGCAATAGATTGTCCCTCCTAACCTCATTCTCCAAAAGAGGGACTACTCATACAAATAAGCTTGTACTGCTGAGCCCCAACTGTATTTACTGCATTCTTGAAAATCCCGGAGAAAAGGTAGCAAATACAATTTGATGTCGCTTTTGTTTTTCTCCGAGAATAAAAATCCTCCAAATAAACGTAAAGTATAAATCTGTGTTGTAATTTGCACATCTACATCTGTGTTTGCAGGGGTTATTTTTCTTAGATAGGTCATATTTCTCGACATTATTTTATTCCCTTTAATTGCGTCAATGTCGGGATTAAATCCTAACAAATTGGTACATTCCACTGCCAAATGTTTGGGGGTTGCTTCTCAAACCCGGTGACAACTATACCTTTACCTTCAATCCAAATAATACTTGGACGTCGTGAAGTGTTATGCCCACCTCGCCGAAGGGCATGTGAAATGCATGGACCTCAGGACGACACCGCTCTAAAAGAGTAAAAATTAGTGCATGGTTAACCGAAATATCTGTAAGGTGAGAAACACCATACAAACCCGCATGTCGCAAATACTCCACCATTCTTGGATCGCGGTCAGGTATGTTGTCTCTTCTTATGACATCATAACGAGAAATTCTGACTAAGGGGTCATAATGTTGATCATTCCACACGGCGTGAGATCTGTGACTCTTTTGACATTGTAGTATTGCTGGGTCCAGTGGTCCAAGATGAAATTGGGGTACTTCTCTTGCCATATCTGTAAACATATAGTATAATACATATTTATATGGTTGTCTTTTCGGGAAAAAAAAAAAAAAAGAAAAGATGAACATGAAAGATTTTTGTTCCAAATTAAAGATGGCACTCTAAATGCCATTTTATTCATGAATATATCAACTAGCATCAGAAACTATCTCATAAGAAAAGCTACAGAAAGATGTTAAAATGACGAAAACATACTTATTTGCTGTATTTTGTTGGTTTGGTGGAAGTTAAAATCAGAAGACAAAAAATCCGTAGTTGGTATTTGTGAACCTTAATATGATGAAAGTAGGCAACTATCTGATATGAAACTTGCATATATACAAGGAGTTGGAGATTAATGTTGTTGTGGGAGAAAATAATTAAATCTGGTGGTTGAGAACAATTAATTTGGTGGTTGATAGATATTTAATGCATTGGAACGTGTGATAGCATTGTTCAAAAATTAATGCATTGGAAACTCTGATGCATCACAAGTCTATGCCATCTGACATTACATAAAAAGGATTTCTGTAATCCATTTTATGTGAGTAAATAAAATGGATTTTTGAAATCCTTTTTATGTAATTATATGTTTGTGTTCTCCCCTTCGGTAGTCACGCATGCTTAATTTCTATAAACTTTACAGCCTGTTGAGTTATCAATTCGTACAGTAATTCAATTAATTGTTGCATTGTGCAATGTGAAAGTTTAGTAATCTCCTCATACTTCATCACTCTTGTCAGCTTGAAAAAAAAAAAAAAAGAAAAGAGATTGAGATGCAATTAATTGTTGCATTGTCTCACTGCATTTTGTTTCTTCATCATTTAAGTAGTGGGTTTGTTTTTATTTTTCCATTCCATTTTCAAACGACATCATTTTATTCATGTGGTCTATGCTGCTATGTGGACCGTGACCACGGTTCACTGTAAAATTTGCCGCTGTATGTTGCTCCTAGCATACAAAGATACTTTTTTTAAATTGATCCATTGTAAAATTTGCCGCTATATGCTGTGTGATAGCATTCTTCACAAATCAATGCATTAGAAAGTATCACAAGTTTACATATAAAGGATTTTAGAAATCCTTTTTATGTGAGAGTTTACAGCAGTGAGAAGTCTAGTACAAGCTCCAACTGTTTAAGTTTTCACATATATTATTGGTCATATGTAATAAGACTAGAAAAGTCGAGCACATTTTCATCTAACCAGTGTTGCAAAAATCGCGCCTAAGCGGTTAGCCTCTTAGGCTCCCTAGGCGTTCTAGGCACCCGCCTAGGCGCTCTAGGCGCCCGCCTAGGCGTTCTAGGCGCCCGCCTAAGCGCTCTAGGCGCCCTAGGCGGTCCCCAGGCGCCTAGCGATTTTTTCAACATTGCATCTATCTAATGCCTAGTTTTGCAGTAGACTTACATAGAGTTCACTTTAAAAATAATGATAAATTACAGTCATCTTATATTTAACAAGCACTGTCTTCATCAAATCTAAACCCATCTAGGTCTACCTTCATTTTTTTTTCTCAGTTACGGGAAAGTATCATTTGTTCCAAAATAATGTTTTAGTCAATAAGGACATTATTGTACAAAACAATTAATATGCTAAAATTTGCTACTTCCGTAATCCCTAACATTAGTGAATAGGGTGAGCAATAAAATCGGACCAACCGAAAATTATATTACAATAATTAACATAATAAAGTCATAATTTAGAGGTGGCATGCAAGAAGTTCATTCATTCACCAATATCAGTGCCTTCAAAAGGTGCTTTAGAGGTAACATTGTGTATAAACAATATTCTTCCCTTCTTATATTGTTTAATTTGCTGAAGTTCAATAGAATTAATAAATGCTTAAATTGTGTCTATACAGTGCATTTAACTTACGAAAAATGTCGTCTTTTACAAACAACGTCTCTTCTCTTTTGTTAATTAACGTCGCACATGCTTTTCATTCATAATAATAGTAAACTGACCTTTCATTCATAATAATAATAATAATAATAATAATAATAATAATAATAACACTGCATTTTCATTCATCATCATCGTGAAAGTAGATTGAATCAACGATATAATTGCTAAAACAATGGTCGCTGATTTATTTGGTTTCACATCGATCAAATATAATTATGTAAATACATCTAGGTTGACAGTTGAAGAACGCATATTTTTGTAAATATGCGTTCACGTCGTGTAGAAGAATAAGTTGGAGATCTTCCATGGCCTCTCTTAAATTTGGCGGAACAATATTGAACAACACTCGCCTATTTCCATGAATAAGTTGCACAACTTCGTTCTCCGACTCAGTGTTATAAATGAAGTTTACAAGAGCCACATGGTGCATTATCTCTGTGTGATCCAGTAGTAGCGCCCTGCACTTAGACAAATCATGTATGACAATAGTTCCTGGCATACTAGACTGAGTACGGATGTTTATCTGAAATAGAACTATACGAAATACATATAAGAATAAAATATTCGTAACATATGTTAAGGGAATGAATATTCCCAATATATGAACAAAATATAACATTGACTTACTATCGTCACTTGACATTCTTTCTATAGCATCACCTTCAGCATCTTCAGTGAGGACAACCTGTTCTTTATTCCGAAAAATAAAAAATTCAAATTTAAAAAGACCGATGTGTCTAAACAAAATGATATCATACAGTTGAATATCATATGCGGCACAAAATTCCCTGAATTCGCAGTTGAAATACATTCCTTCCACATACACTTGTTAGAAATAATTATTTCCTAACAATGATTTATATAATAAAGGCTGTAATTCCATAAGGTACTCACATTGATGATTAGTGATGTGTAAAGGCGGAATTACTTGGTGAAATTCCCTCCCTCTCATTCTGTTAAAATTTAAGTTTATAAGGGTTAAAAGATGTATAATGGATAAGGTTATGGGTTTCACAATCCTAAAGGGATTTCTATTCCTAAAAGGAGGTCACAATCCTAAAGGGATTTCTATTCCTAAAGGAGGTTCCCCATTCCTCTTGAAAGAGGGTTTCTCATCACACCTATAAATACCCAGGAAAACTCTAGGGATCTAAACGGTTTCAAATCTCTAAGTTTTCTAGTCTCCGTATCATCAGGAGGTGAATAAGGTATACGGATCAGAGAGGTGAAGCATTATATTCTTGATTCATTCAATTTAGAGATTACATCTTCAATGGAACCAAGTAAGTCCTATCTTTCCTATTTAATTAAAAGTCCATGATCATGAACATTGTTTAGTTGATTGATTTGATTTACATGCGATCATTGTTGATTGTGCTTCCGTATTTAAGTTATAGCGCATAAAGGATCATTTAACATTTGGTATCAGAGCCTGCTTGTAAATTGATTAATCACTAAAATTAGGGTTCATGATATTTGGGGATTTTTTAATTATATAAGGTTTATTAATTGTGGATCTGTTATTACCACCGTATAATATATAATGAATATATATTTTGTGTTCTGGACTGTTGATGTTGTTATCTATATGCTAAATATGAATTTAGTTGAATTTATGAACAGTAGTACGAATGCATACTGTAACGTCAAATTTATGCTTTCTGTATCAATCCATTCAAAATCATCAAAACATATATGTTACTATGTTAGTTGCTATGGACACGTACTGGGTATGGGATCAGGCAGTTTTGCATATGTTATTTTGGAATTGAATTGGATGGAATCTTGATTGGTATGCTTACTGTTTTTATATATAGCAGACATATATGTTGTAGTCTTGCAGATATTCGTAATGTATATAATTTATATGTTATATGAGAATGACATATAAATTAAGGTTTATTTTGTTTGGACAATTAAATTGAGCCTATTTAGGTTTATTTAAAGTATTATGGACTCACTTTAAATTTTAGGCTCATTTAATTTGTGTTTATATTTGAGTCTATTTGGGTTATTTAAAGTATTATGGATTTGCTTTAAATTCTAGACTCATTTAATTTGGGTTTATATTTGAGCTGTTTGGTTTATTTAAGGCATTAAGGACTTGCTTTAAATTATAGGCTCATTTGGGATCAATTATGGTTGGAGGTTTTATCCACTATTGGTTTATATATATGTTTATAAATGAATTATTAGCATAAAGCGAGTGCGTTAGTCGCCAAAGCGGCCCACTCAAAGGTAATAGCTAATAATCATTTATGTTTATGTTTACAACATATATATAAATTAAGGTTTACTTACATAAATGAGTTATTAGCATAAGGCGAGTGTGTTAGTCGCCAAAGCGGCCCACTCATGGTAATAGCTAAATAATCATTTATGTTTATGTTACAACATAAATTAAGGTTTATTCACATAAATAAATTATTGGCATAAGGCGAGTGCGTTAGTCACAAAGTGGCCCACTCAAGGAAATAGCTAAATAATTATTTATGTTTACAAATGTTTATCGTACACAGGTTTTTGCATCATTGAATGACACTAAAAGATTGATAAACATTTGTGATCATTAACACATGGTTCTAGCGGTTGCCCAAAGGTAGATCAGACATGTGATTAATGACAATTTAGGAGATTATGATTCTTGTTTTGTTAATATGTAGTGCATGTCCAAAGATGGCCTATATATTAAATTGAAACTTGATGAATGGTCTCATTCAAGTATGTGGGAATGATGCATGTCGGTAAATTGACATTGTATTTAAATTTGACCCAAAGGCGGATTTAAATGCAAACTTAAGGTCTATAAATTATAGTCTGAATAAAGGTTTGTTACTCAAAGCAATTGATATGTGAGATAAATGTTCGCAGTGAACACTATAATATCACGCTATAATGGTGACAATTTTAATGTCAGTGGTAATAGCAACAAGTTTAAAAAAGAAGGTCAAGCATCCTATGAAGGTGCAAGGTAATGTTCAGAAAGTGCAGAAATGCTATTCTGTAACTAACCTGGGCACAAGAAGGCTGAATGCCTGAAGAGGAAAGCTTGGATGGAAATAAAAGTATACATTCAGTTTCAGTATGATTTGAATCCAATCTTGTTAAGGTTCCTTCTAATACTTGGTGGTTAGGCACTGGTGCTACAACACATGTTTATAACATTAAGCAAGATTTTTTGATGTTTTAACCTCACATGGAAAATGAAAAGTGTCTTTTTCATGGGAAACATGATGAAAACTAGAATTGAAGGTATTGGAACTTACAGAATTAAGCTGGATACAGGTTTTTGCCTTGATCTTGAGAATTGTCTGTATGTTCCAAATTGTTCTAGAAATCTTGTTTCAACAGCTAGGTTGGAAACATTGAGTTTTTACTTTAAGATTGGAAACAAATGTTTGTATCAACAAAAACCTTTATGGTTCTGGTGTTTTGTTGGATACACTATACTGTTTCAATCTTAATTATGACTTTGTTAATTCCTTGTTTAATGTGATGTTTGTGTTAAAAGGAGTGCGCCAAAAGAATCTTCAGCTGACTTGTGGCATAAAAGGTTTTGTCATATATCCAAATAAATGATATTGAGACTTATTAAAGTTGGAATTTTGTCTCAATTGGATTTTAATGACTGGAATGATGCATGTGTCGATTGCATAAAGGTAAAGCAAGTCAGACATGTATCAGTACACTCAGCCACAAGAAGCTCATGATTACTTGATTTAATACATACAGATATATGTGGTCTCTTTTGATGATCCGTCTTGGAGCGGTGATAAATAATTACCTTTATTGATGATCATTCTGGGTACTGTTACATCTATTTACTGCGTGAAATATGTCAGTCTGTGGATGTCCCAGAGACATTCATATTTGAAGTTGAGAGTCAGTTAAATAGAAAGGTAAAGACAACTAGATCATATAAAGGTGATGAGTATTATGGGAAAACATCAAAAGTTGGACAAATTCCGGCCCATTTAAAGAAATTCCTCGAATCTAAGGGCATTTGTGCATTATACACAATGCTAGGCACACCACATCAAAATGGTGTGGAAGAAAGGTGAAATCGTACTCTAAGGGAAATGGTTAGGAGTAAGGTAAATAAATGTACATTGCCTGTTTCATTGTGGATATATGCATTAAAGACAACAGCATATTTACTCAATAGGGATCCTAGTAAGGTTGTTTTTTAAAACACCTTATGAACAGTGGACAAGAAGGAAACCTAGTTTGAGGCATATTCACATTTAGGGCTGTCAAGCTGGAGTGATGATATATAATCCACATGAAAATAAATTGGAATCCAGAACCATTAGTGGTTATTTCATTGGATATCCAGAAAGGTCTAAAGGGTACATGTTTATTATCCTAATCATAAGTACGAGGATTGTTGAGTCTGGTGATGCTCGCTTCATTTAAAATGGCGAAGTCAGTGGGAGTGTGGGAGCTCGTAATGTTGAGATTAAGGAGTCATTGATGGTTCCAGATTCATCAAGTGATCCTTTTTCCTGTTGCTGTTCCTATTGCTGCAGTGCAGTGTAGCCTTATGGAAATACTTTGGAACAACAGCAACTAGATGCTCAAATTCCACATGAGGAAGCTATTGTAAATGAAGATGAGGTTGAAACTCAAATGATGATCAAGTGAAATCTCAGCAGGAAGTGGCATTAAGTAGATCTACTAGATAGAAAAGATCAGCCATTCCTAATGACTATATTGTTTATGCACTTGAGCATGAAAGTGACTTGAGCATTGATAATTATCCAGTCTCATTTAACCAAGCCATACAGGATAATAATTCTCCTTGAGAATTATTTTGGTTTTGGTGGCTCATTCTGTTCTTGAGCTCCACCAAATGGTTGTTAAAATTGCCTTTCTGATTGGTAAATTAAAAGAGGAAGTATACACGGATTAGCCGCAAGGCTTCATGGCCACAGGAAAGGAAAATCTGGTATGTAGATTGAAGATGTCGATCTATGGATTAAAACATGCTTCTAGACAATAGTACTTGAAATTGTCATTTGGTTTTGTAGAGATCACTGTTGATCGGTGTATCCACATAAAGGTTTAATGGAAGCAAGTTTGTAATCCTAGTATTACATGTTGACGACATTCTTCTTGCTGCTAATAAATAAAAAGGGATGTTGCGTGATGTTAAGGAATATCTTTCTAAGAACTTTGAAATGAAGGATATGGGCGAGACTTCATATGTGATTGGAATAAGAAATATTCTGTGATAGATCACATGGGATTTTAGGTTTATCCTAGAAGACTCACATTAACAAAGTTTTAGAAAGATATAAACTGGAAAACTGCAAAAGAGGGTCATGTGATACTTACAAGGCACTAAGGACCACATGCTCACCTATAAAAGGAACGAATAACCTGGAGGTTATAGGTTATTCAGATTCAGACTATGCCGGATGTTTGGATACCCGAAAATCCACATTTGAATATATTTTTTCACTTGCTCATGGAGCAATATCTTGGATGAGTGTGAAGGAGCCTGTCATTGCTACTTCCACTATAAAGGCAGAATTTGTAGCATGCTTTGAGGCTACAATTCAATAATCATGGCTGCGTAATTTCATTTATGGTTTGGGCATTGTTGACACTATAGCCAAACCATTGAGGATTCATTGTGATAATACAGCAGCTATGTTCTTCTCAAAGAACAACAGATATACTAGTGGTGCCAAGCACATGGATTTGAAATTTCTGTCTGTTAAGGAGAAGGTACAAAATCAAAAGTGTATCAATAGTGCATATTGGCACCGATTTTATGATCACGGATCTGTTGACTAAGGGATTGGCGCCCATGACCTTCATTGGCCATGTTGGGAGGATGGGCATACTGGTAAAGTCCTTGTATAACGGTTAACTCTGCCATACATGTATGAATTTATGTTTGATGGCACATCAGGTTGACGATACTCTTAGATATCTATTTAGGTTTTGATTTTGTTATGGTTGATGTTGATCACTTATTTATGCATAATTCAGAAGTGATAACAATGGTCTTGTTTAAGACATAAGGAATAAGGTACTTTCAGAATTTACCTTATTATTATGTTTCGAATTCTTATTAACTGTGATACATGGAAGGGAGCGGAACGCTATGTCAGACCTGTAACCACCATGATTCGGTTAATAAAGTTCGATAAGGTGGTGATTTTTACATTTTCATATTAAGTGAGCTCAAATTAAGGATTGAAAATTGTAAAGTCATGCATATATGAATCAAGTGGGAGATTGTTAGAAATAATTTATTCCTAACGTTGATTCATATAATTAAGGTGTCATGCTCATATGAATCAGTGGGAGACTGTTAGAAATAATTATTTCCTAACAATGATTTATATAATAAAGGTTGTAATTCCATAAGGTACTCACATTGATGATTAGTGATGTGTAAAGGCGGAATTACTGGGTGAAATTCCCCCCCTCTCATTCTGTTAAAATTTAAGTTTATAAGGGTTAAAAGATGTATAATGGATAAGGTTATGGGTTTCACAATCCTAAAGGGATTTCTATTCCTAAAAGGAGGTCACAATCCTAAAGGGATTTCTATTCCTAAAGGAGGTTCCCCATTCCTCTTGAAAGAGGGTTTCTCATCACACCTATAAATACCCAGGAAAACTCTAGGGATCTAAACGGTTTCAAATCTCTAAGTTTTCTAGTCTCCGTATCATCAGGAGGTGAATAAGGTATATGGATCAGAGAGGTGAAGCATTATATTCTTGATTCATTCAATTTAGAGATTACATCTTCAATGGAACCAAGTAAGTCCTATATTTCCTATTTAATTAAAAGTCCATGATCATGAACATTGTTTAGTTGATTGATTTGATTTACATGCGATCATTGTTGATTGTGCTTCCGCATTTAAGTTATAGCACATAAAGGATCATTTAACAACACTTCCCATGGAGAATTGTTTCCATGAAAGAGTTAGGCAGAATAATGAATATGCTCAATCAAGTGTTCACACATGCAGAACGGAATTTCTAGTCCGCCATAGTGTGCCACTGTTGCATAGAACCAAGTAATTGTAGATGTAATTGGATTGTGGTAATGCACATATTTAAATGGGGGCTCCGGATCTTCTCCAAATGGCAGTCTATCAACTTGTGGCCGCGGGCGCCGAAAGCAACCTAATAAAAAAAATATTAGGAAACCCAAATTGCAAAAAATAAATAAATAAATATTAGTAATGATTAAATACATGAGATTGATAAAATATGTGTCTACAAAAAATTGATCCACGTACTCTCTAACTCAAGTGGCCTGTTCCAGGTATGGTCATAAGGCTCCCAATACATATCCTGATGCTGGATGAGGTGCTGGATGAGGTAGTCGAGTATTTCTACACATTGTTGGATAGTGCGACATATTGGTGGGGTAAATTTTAATGCTAGCACTTTACATAATAGCTCCCACCTCGGAGCAATTTTAAAGATACTCCTTGTTTTATCATTCTCTGTAATAAAAATCCAAATAGGCAACCTCTTGCCATTATGTGTTACTACGTAAAACTCAACTATGTTGCCAAAATCTCTTCTACTATGGCTTAGAATTGAAGATGAAGTAAAAATGTTCATATCTGAAAATCAAGGAAATGAAACAAAGATTTGATTAAAATGTGAATTACTTGTGGCCGTTTCCATGGAAAATCAATGGATTATATAGGAGTAAAACCAATTCATAACAAGTATTTCCAAATGCCATTTTATAGTACATAAAAGTATGAAATGACAACATTGAACAACGCGTACAAAGATACTAGATATTTATTTTGGAAACATTTGTTTAAACTCTTCACAAATTGCATCCACTTGCATCGTATGTTCATGATTCTCTCTAGCTAACTCTTTTTGTGCACGTGCCAAAACTTCTATCGGTTGGGAATTTGTTGATTTATCATAAGTGGAAGTTGAATTAGAACAACTAGAAGGAGATCTCCTAATACTATGCGATGAATCAATTTTTTTTTTTCTAAAAAATTGTTGAAAGCATGAACAACTTCTTCTCTCGTCGGGAAAGATTTATACAAATTGTCGCTAAAACGATGGACTAGCATTTTTGTATCTTCCCAATTATCATACACTCCTGGACGACGTCCAACAAAGACTACATATGTCTTCCCCTATAATACAGTTGCACCAAAATAAACATTATTTTTCAATATATGTTATTAGTGAAAGGAGATACGTACCATTTATGAAAATGTTCAACAAAATCTTCACAAAGATGTTTGAAAGCTCTGATTGATAGAAATAGTGAAATGATTAAGGTTACAGTCTATTTAAATAGACTATGCTGGGTGAAATGACTATTCAGTTCATAGGACTACAGAAGGCGTGTCGTGCACACTATTTAAAATAAGTGTATTAACTTTTTCTCTCATAGCACATGGGCTGGCAGATGTGAAGTGATATGTTGTACATAAAAAAGATTTCAATAATCCATTTTATGTAACTTTATGTAGAACATACAAGGGGTTTCCGAAATCCTTTATATGCAATTATATGTAATCCGTTTTGTGTAGCAAAGTTTGGACGCAATGCATATATATATATATATATATATATATATATATATATATATATATATATATATATATATATATATATATATATATATATATATATATATTCATATGTAAGTCCCTCTAAATGGTCCCTTGACTATAGTGAAATTATCAATTTGGTCCCAAGTTAACACTTGACTAACGATCAATATCTGTGCATGTACAAAAAGAAGATACATACCATCCAATTAATAATTTTTGAAAATCTTCAGCCTGATGCTTGAAAACTCTTATTGATAGGAATGGTAAAATGAATAAGGTTAAAGTCTATTTATAGACTACACAGGGTGATATGACGGTTCAGTTTATAGGACTACAGAACTGAGAAGGAGTGTCGTGAACAATGGGACGACAACTTTATTTTACCATTTTTTTCTTTTGTAGTGTTTCAAGTCGCTGGCATTTCGTGTAAAATTAGATGTAGTACATAAAAAGGATTTTTGAAATCCTTTTTATGTAACTATGTGAATAATATGTACTTAACAAGGATTTCTATATTCCTTGTTATGTACATATTATATTGTAGATTTTAGAATCCTGAACAGATATGTCAAATCTTACTCGGATAGACAACCAAGACAATATTTGCTTGGCTTATAAATTCGAAGCCGTTCATATTTCGACTACTACAGCCAATCAAAAACAACAAGTCTTTTAGTGAGTATTACAACAAATTCGAAACCTTCGATACACACTCCAAATTTGCACCTCAACCATCAAACAAAAATAGGCTAAGAATCGAACATGGCGGGTCAACACAACAATACATGTCAATTATTTTTATTCTTTGGTGGTGAATTATCTCAATTCGGTATGCCAGTACAATTATCATACTTAATTCCAGCACATGTGGTGATTCCACTTCATGTGCAACTTGAATATGATGACGTGTTTCTTCTGATACGCCATGTACTAGGTGTCACTCCCAACACTGATATAGAGATAATAGGAAGATTGTTTTATGTAGATGGTATGGGTATGACACACATGTATCCATATCATATTCATAACGCACAAGAGTGGCAGTGTTTTGTTCATGAATCTTCCTGAGTGGATCATCTACACGTTTACATTCGCCCAATACTCAATGAAGCATGCGGACCTTATGTAGATTTCAGAAACTTTGCCACCAACATTGAACAACAACAGTCTCACTATGGAGAAGCATATGTTGCTGGAGCATCAATGGCAACGACATTTCCATCTGCAGGTGCACCATCAATGGCAACGGCATTGCCATCTGCAGCTGGACCATCGACATCACGTGCATTCCAAGAGTTGATGAAACAAAATCAGAGCCTGAACAGATACTATCTCATCACTCCGATAATGGTGATGATGAGGAAAATACAATATCGAGTTTCCCAATGGATTTCGATTCATTTTCACAAACACACCAAAATTTGGGAAATAATCAAAGTCGCGTTCAAATGGTTCTTGATTCCGAAATTCCTTACTATCACGCTCTGGTATCATTTAATACCGACTTTTCAAAACAGGACAATGAACAAATGATCTCGTACAACCCATCTACAAGTGAGATCAAACTTGGGATGGTTTTCTCTTGTTTCGAATAGCTCAAAGCGGCAGTTCAAATGTACAGTATAGCCCATAGAAGGGAATTCCGTCCAGTGTTCAAAAAGGCCAAGTCATGGCGTGTTGTGTATCGAAATTCAAAAAGTACACAACCCCCATGTAATTGGTCATTGTCTGAAAAAAACTTAAAAGGGGTCACAGACGAATGGATTATCACCAAGTTTAAAGAGCCCCACACATGCAAACATGATTTCCACCAAGGAGGTTCGGACAAAATGTGCACAAGTGCACTAATTGCCGATTTGATCTATCTAAAAATTAACGCCGAACCAGATTACAAAATAAAACACATCTGATCTGATGTGAAACAACGGTACGGGTTGGACATTACGTACAAAAAGGGATGGAGCGCCCGTCAGAAGACGGTAGAAAAAATATACGGGAAGTTTGAACAATCGTACACTGAGCTCCCAAATTTTTTGCAAACGTTGAAGAGTTCCAACCCAGGTACGATTGTTGAAATAAAAGTCAACAAATCCGGCAGAAGTTCGTTGTGTGGGCATTTTTTGTATGCTTTTTAAGCTTTTAAACCAGCGATCGACAGCTTACAATTTTTCCTACCTGTCATTAGTGTTGACGATACACACCTTTACGGAAAGTATAAAGGTCATCTCCTATTAGCGGTCGGAAGGAACGCTAATAGGGAAATATATCCGCTGGCGTACTCCATTGTTGATTCTGAAAACGGAGACAGCTGGACTTGGTTTCTCAATCTGCTTGCAACGCATGTCTTTTCCAGTATTACTTCAGTTTGCATCATTTCGGATAGACATGGCGGGATAGATGCGGTGTTTAACGGCTTGCCTCAACTACGAAGTTCTCGGGTTAAGCGTTGCTTCAGTTTGAGACACATTAGAAGTAATGTGATGACCAGGTTCAAAAATTCTCGTTTAAAAGACCTAGTGTGGGAAGTCGGTACTCCCGTTAGCAAAAGGAGATTCCGTTCATCAATGCAAAGCATACAAAATCACTGGCCAGACGCGTACAATTATTTGTCTGCAATCCAGCCCGAAGCGTAGACATTGTCTCACGATGGTGGTCACCGGTTTGGCGTAGTGACAACAAATTCATTTGAATCCTTTAATAATTCTCTAAAGGGTTGTCGAATGCTACCAGTCACGGCAATAGCAAGGCTTACATTCAACAAGTTAGTCGCTACGTTTGCCGACAGACGTACCGCGGGCCAAAGGATGCAAGATGTGGGTTTGCGCTGGCCACCAATTATTGGCAACGAGCTACAAAGTAGAGAACAACAGGCGAACAATGCAACCGTTCAAACATTTAATGAAACCATTGGATTGTACGTCATTGCTCTTGCCACAGGAAACGTCTCCCAAGGTTCAGCACCAAATGTCGAAGTTCACTTACAGAACCGTACGTGTAAATGCGGAAAGTGGAAGAGCGATGGATTACCATGTCCACATGTCATTGCAGTGTGTAAGTATCATAGGGAACACTATATGACTCGTTCGTGGCTAATGTGTACTCTATCGATAACTACAAAAGGTGCTATGAAGGTATTTATTTCCACTAGACACAAATATCCAGTGGACAATTCCTTTGACATGTCTTCCACCACTTTCTGCGAGGTGTCCTACTCATCCAGGACAACGACAAACACGTCACTTTCCAAATGAAATGGACTTTGGAACTTCTACTAGGACGACAGGGAGATGTAAATACTGTCAAGCTCAAACACATACTTCCTCAGAATGTCCAACTTTGTATAACCAATAGGATCTAAGTTTGTATACATTATTTTGTAACAGATTTTACAAAAATATTATTACATTCTATATCAAAAAAAAAATTATATTTCAACTTTCTTTTTCTTAACATTCATATAAAAAAACACGGATTTTGAATGAAATAATTGAGAATTTTTTAAAATCAGTACTTCGTAATATTATTTCGTTAATTCAGAACCTGGAAAAATTTAAAACATTCGAATGAAAAATAAAAATAAAAACATAAATAAATAAATAAATAAATATATATATATATATATATATATATATATATATATATATATATATATATATATATATATATATATATATATATATATATATATATATATATGCAACAAGGCATTTTAAATGACTTGTTATGTGGTAACTTAACATCTTCGGTGCTATGTTCAAAGTATAACAAGGCATATCAAAATACTTGTTATATTGGACATTGAAAATTGAATTCAATACCGTGTGTGCAGAGTATGGAATCTTGCAGCCTGCGAGTAGGGAAGCTTTAGTCTAGTCTAATTGTGTTATGGCTCAGCTTTTCTCAGCAAACCTTTAAACACATCTCTAGATTCGATAATTCTTTGGATACACTATACACTACAAATTTGTTAAATCTTTGAGAACAGACACCACGATTTATTAAATCTTCGAATCAATTTCGAAAAGACAATTCGTCTACCAAAAAGAAATAATAGTCACAATTCTTTAATATTTTACATTTAGTTTCTAAATGATAATTGGGAGGCCAAAAATGTCAATTGGTCTGTGTGCAATGAAATGCTTCAGCCATGATTTATTCTATATATACCTCTGCCCGTTTTCACAACCATTGCTCATTCCTTTGATTTCCTCCTCACAAATTTGTTCGAATATTTCTCATTCCGTAAAAGTTTAACTCAACTCTTTGCATATAAAAAATGGATTTATTCGACGATTTTGAAATACTAGATTCAATAACTCCTCAGTACTATCAAAGGCTAGAGTTTGTCGCAATAAGCGTTGTGGAAAGAAAAATTGTGTTTGCACGTGTAGACGCCAAACACAACAATACTTACGTATCTTATCCAACTCAAGGATGGGGTCGATATCTACTAATGCTTGGTGTACCCGTTCCCGATCGAATATCTTTTTCAAATAAGAAAGATGCACAACGATATGCTATGCTCATATTTGAACGTCTACGACAAATTAATTATTCTTCACGTAAGTAATTTCGTATTTGTCAACTTATTCATGTCGATCTAACTACGCATTTGTTCTCCTACAATCATTTTTAGTTTTCATTTTGTTACTAGCTTGCAACAATCAAATACATGTCCCTGGTAATAGTCAATTCGCTATTACGTAGTTCACTATTCAAGTTACATCTGATCTACATATGGTAATTTAATTTTTTTATCTTATATATTTAAATGTTATAATCCATTCACCATTCTTACATTTACTATAATTTTGTTAATAGAGAATTCCCAATTGTATTCATCGTCATCTAATGCAACATTTGACGAAAAAAAAAGCAATTTTGTGGCATTATAGCAAATGGATAGAAGTTTACGTCGAAGATATGCACTTTACCACGGGAATTACTAATTTTATCGTGGAAAATAATTTATTTCCAGGAGACATTGTGCTATTTCAACATACAAGTTTCTTCATTTTCGAAACTTACTTCTATACCTATGACTCTTACACTCCAAAGAGAGAATTTAATCAATATGGCATGGGGAGAAATACTCGTCATTTTGATCAAGGTAACAATACAATTATACTGCATAAATTATATGTTATATTTTTTCTTTCTATGTACAGTAATACTAATTGGTTTATATATTAGTGTTTATCAATGTCAACGCCCGATCTGCAATACGACCAACATATTGGTTTCATCAACTAGAGCAATGTAGATCCTTGTATACAAATTTTGGTACATTTTTTGCGGTAAGAAAAGAATATACATTCAATTGGTCATTCAATCAATGCCATTACTTGCTAACCTCCTCTTACTGAATTTTAGCGTGAGCGATTGAGTGAATTCCTCCGCGACTCCGTCAAAGTGGATGGGCCACTGAAATTCATAGTTGGAGATAGGTACCTAGAACTCTACTTCGACTACACATTAATACCCTACGACGAACAGTGTGAGCAAATATATGCTCATTTTCACTTACAAGGATGTGACCGTGTTGTATGCTTCAATGTCGAGCAACACGTCATACACATCCTACCTATTGCTATATCGTGTAACGTTGAGAAGATTTATCAGTGGTCATTCACATATCGTATTTTTGACAATGAGTACGGCGAAATCCACCGCTTAACTGAGTTAATGAGATAATTTCGATGTATGAATAATGAATAAATAAATTTTCTTCAGCTGTAATTTTTCATGAACCAATAATTAGTAATCATTGTTACATTATCCATTAATCATTTGTAAATCAACACAAAATCATTATTAATCACAACACAAATATCCACACGAAAAATGATTTTGACTTTTGGTAAACAATAACAAGGCAAACAAAAAGGAGTTCTATGCTTTTAGATAACAAGGCAAATTGAAAGGAGTTATTCCTTCTTTTGCCTAAATTCAAAATCTGTTCCCAATTGGAATCCAATATTAATTTCCTTCTCCTTCGGGGTAATGACTCATAGGATGACTTGTTGGTCTGGAACTTGAGGATGGTCTGGATCTTTGAACCCTTCATGCTTGGCCTCTGCCAATAGAACTTCTTCAAGCTTGACTACTTTTTTCCCCCTTTTTGGCAGCATTGAGGGATTGAAGTATGACAGAATCCAGTTGTTGTCTCCTCATATCTTCAATATAATTCTACATCTCCCCAACTGACTTTACTTTTGATTGGATGTCTCTGAAGTACATCTCCATTCTGTCTTGGACAGTAGCCAACTTATCCTTGAGTTCTTCAATTTGATTTTGCTGAGATTGGATCAACTGCTAAGACTCATTCTGAATATAATTCTTTATGGCCCTTTACTAAATTTATTAATTTCTAAAGAGCGATGTGAAGTTGTCTTGGATCTTCTTTCTAGCTTCTTTGTGAGCCTTCTTATTCTCAGCCACAAAGTCTCTAAATTTGTGGGCAATGTTTTGCAAATTTTGATGGATTATGACCTCTCTTGATTCTTCAATTTCTTTTAGATTTTGTAAGGCACGCCCTATTTCTTCAAAGAAATTGTCTTGCTTCCTCTTAATGTCATCTAGGGCACTGATAACTGAGGAACTAACTTCACCTTTCTTGGAAGAAAATCTGGTTGTTATCTTGTTAATGGAATCGCTAATTGCAACCCCCTTTCCATGAAAAATTTGTGTGGGGATCAAAGGAATATCATGATCATCAGCTGGTGGTGGAGCAATAGGAGTTATGTCCATTAGGCCTGTGCATCGGACGGATCGGATCGGATCGGATGTGTATTTCGTTCATCCGATCGGATTTCGGATTGCATTTTAGAACTCCAATCCGTTATTTTTTGTACGTAAAACCCTATCGGATATGCTAACTCGGATTTCGGATTATACGGATCGGATGTCGGACTTCATTCGGATTTCAAAAAGGTCATTAATAATTGAAAAACTGAAACAAAATAAGTAACTGAAACAAAATAATATTGATATCTGATATACTAAGTCTCTATTAACAAAATAAGTAATAACTAATAAGTAAACAAAATAAAACATGCAATAACTTAATAATTTTCAGAGCTAAATAATTTAATTTTACAACAAAAATTGCAAAAAGTAAACAAAATTAATCTAAGTTTAAGTGTTTAACTTCCAAAACATCAAAAAAATGCAATATTCGAAGTTAATCACTTAAACTTCAGCAATCATTCCAATCAACATCTTTTCAGCAAATCTGCTGACATCAATCACCATTTCTACACTTCTTCCTGTTAATATCAAAACTTAAAACAATATTATACAACATATTTAGTAAATAGCTAACTACTAAACTAAGTAACAATATTATGTTGTAGGGGCATTAGGCTAATAGCCTTATAGGCTCAGATTGCAATTTTCCATTTCAAGTAAGGATAGTGGCAAATTGCTCAAATGTGTTATAATAGCACATGAGTAACATAGCAACACTATACCATTTGTTCAGACAAGGGTGGAAGCATCATCATAGCCAAAAAAATAAGTAATAAATAATAATTCATTAAAACTGAACAGAGATCAATTCAGAGGATGAGAGGAATACCAGAGATCCAGAATGGAAGTAATGGGACATCAGTACTCAATACTGCTCAACTCTAAGTGGGGCAACATTTCTATAATAGAATTATAGAAAGTTGCCAAGCCACTTAGACAGTTAAGAATCTTAGAGTTTCATCTTGTGAAGGCCAACAGCAAACAACAGTACAACACCATAACAGATAAAGATAAATAATTAGTTAAACAAATAATAATTATTGAAAATATTACAAGAATGGATAGCAGCATTGATGGTAGAGTAGATACAGCTCCAGTGGGTAACTCTGCGAAACAGATAAGGATAAGTAATTAGTTATTTAGTTACAAGTTACAAAAGTAAAAAATAAATGAATACAAATATTCTTACCTTTCTGAGACTGGATAGGTTGGTTAGAGGATGAACTGTCAAAGTATGTAGCTGCATAGTCATTATACAATGCAACCATTGCAGATTGGACCTTGGCAAAACAATCTTTGCCTTGGCAAAACAATCTTTGCCTTTGACAATGCAACCATTGCAGATTGGACCTTGGCAAAACAATGTACTCCTCCTTATCTCTGGGGTCCAGAATATTGGCAAAGAAAATGAGATGGTTCATTTTTTCTGGATCTCCCCATTACTTATCAAACTTGTCTTTCATTTTTGTCCCCATTGCCTAATAAATACAGAAACTCAGAAAGCATAAACATTTTAAAATAGTTACAAGTTATACACAAATAAACACAAGGGTTTTACCTTTTCAGTATTCTCAGCTTTAGTCATATCTTCCAGCATGCAACTTAGACCAGAGATCTTAGAGAAGAATGTGTTAGAAGTGACATAAAGAGAACCAGATATTCTCACTGTCATTTCATAAAAAGTTTTCAAAAGCTTCATTAAGCTTTCAACAGTCTGCCAATCCAGGAAAGAAGGTGCAGAACCCAAGTCAGCAGAAAAAGATGGATCATTTTGATGATATGAGTCAAAGACACTTTGATATTGAATTGCAGTGTTGAGCATAATGTAGGTGCTGTTCCAGCTTGTAGGGACATCAAGCTGCAAAGCTGTTTTGGCTTCCACCCCAATGAGTTCAGCAAGCTCTCTGAACTTATTCAACCTAGCAGGTGAGTTCCTAACCCATCTCACTGCATCCCTCAACCTTTTTACTGACTCATATGCAAACCTCAAGCCATCTTGAACCACTAAGTTTAAGATATGGGTTATACACCTCATGAGGCCTACTCCTTATAGGCTCAGAAAATGCTTCAACATTAGTATCTTCAGCAGCCTCAGTAGCAATCTGTGTTGAAGGGACCAATGGCAGTCAGAGGATCTATTAGTGTTCTCCCAACATCCTCACCATCTTTGCTTGCTGGATCTTATTGGGCTACTATCTTTGTGACAGTATCCTCAACTTCTTCTTCAACAAATGCTTCTTGTTCAGCACCAACATTATTCCTTTCCTCATGAATTTCAGTCGTTTCTTCATAAAACATGTCTTCCTTGTCATATGCTGCATCAATATCCTCTTGTTCATGCGCAAAAGAAATCTCACCAGGGGGTTGGTACATTTCTTTCCTAGATTTTCTCATTACCTCTCCCATCACCTTAGGTGCTGCTTTTGAACTTGAGCAGTAGAGGGCTCATAAGACTGGTCTGCTGCCTTCTCCTTTCCTTTCATTTCCTTCCAGCCTCGGTTTTTCTTTTCGCATGCAGCTTGTTGAAATAAATTTCATTGATCTTCGCAAGCTTTATAGCTTATGCCAAGTCATAAGTTCCAGAGTGATTTGTCTTATGCGGCTGAATTTTATGAAAAAGGGAACAACTGATGGATCTGTACTCATCTCAAGATTGACTGGGCAATATATATATATATATATATATATATATATATATATATATATATATATGTAGAGATCACAGAATCGAATATTATAAGGGAATTTAAACTTCAAGAGTCACATTTGATTATTGACACCCATGCCCTCAACCTCAGAGATTTCTGGAATAGAATTAGGGGTGAAGGAACCTTTGAATAGCCCATGTTGACCAGCATCAAGAAGATAACTCTAAAACGTGATTTTGAAATGTTGGGGAATATATTAATAATATTATACAAATGTGTTGATGGCAAAATTGGAGCTCTAGATTATGTGAGTAATGAGAAGATTGGTATGTTGAGTGATATCATGGAGAAAATAAAATACAATTGGGTTATGTATATATTATTAATAACATAAATTTGTTTATGAAAAATTATAGGTCCATTCATGATGATACCTTTAAACACTCTGTTAGATATGGTCTGTTAGTGAGTCATTTGTTGAAAAGGAAGGGATTAATCTGAGAAAGAGAAGGAGGAGAAATGTTGACAAATATTGGAAGTTATTTAGGCCTAAACAGACAGGGAGTAAGAGTAGATCTACTTATAGAGGTACATCAGTTGAGGCATCTATTGATTCCAATACCCCCAGGCCTAAACAGACAGGGAGTAAGAGTAGATCTACTTATAGAGGTACATCAGTTGAGGCATCTATTGATTCCAATACCCCCTCAATCCAATCTGTAAAAAGAAGGAGAACCATGAAAAAAATTGCAGAAGAAAAAGGTTCTTCTGCTCAGCTAGCCAAGAGGTTTAGAGAGGTTGAAATTGAGGGGAAGTTAGTTCTTCTACACTTCTTAGGACACTACCTACTGCACAGGAAGTAGTGAGCAGAGAAGAGGCTGTGATTGCTCCACAATTACCTAGTGATCAAAGTCTTAGGTTGAAGAGGGCATAGAAGTATATAGAGATGTCTTGGAGTCCGGTGTTAAAAGGGAAGAATTGTTATTTGCTACTAAAAGAGTTGAACCAATGAGGGCCACCATGGACCATTTTAAAACATTTTCCATCATGATGTCCAGTTCTACTTACCAGTTACCTCAACATTTCTTCATGGCTTTGAATCTGTCTTTGAGGTGCCTGAAATGCAACTCCTTGTTGTTGATGATTCTTGAGTCATTCATGGTGGTCAGTCCTAGATAGTTTGCTCTAACCTATAGGAAGACTTGTTGGTCTGGAACTTGAGGATGATCTGGATCCTATACCCCTTCCTGCTTGACCTCTGCTAGTAGAACTTATTCTAGCTTGAGTACTTCTTTCCCCCTTTTTTGGCAGTATCGAGGGAATGAAGTATGTCATAATCCAGTTGTTGTTGCATCTTCATATCTTCAATATAAATTTGCATTTCCCCAACTTGCTTTACTTTTGACTGGATGTCTCTGAAGTACGTCTCCATTTTTTTCTTGGATAGTAGCCAACTTAGCCTTGAGTTCTTCAATTTGATTTTGCTGAGATTGGATCAACTACTAAGACTCATTCTGAATATAATCCCTTATGGCCATCTTCTCAACTTCCTGATTTCTAAAGAATGTTGTGAAGTTCTCTTGGATCTTCTTTCTAGCTTCTTTGTGAGCATTCTCATTCTCAGCTACAAAATTTCTAAATTTTTAGACAATGTTTTGCAAATATTGATGAATGATGGCCTCTCTTGATTCTTCTATTTCTTTCAGATTTCGAAAGGCACACCCTATTTCTCCAAAGAGATTGTCTTGCTTCCCCTTAATGTCATCTAGGGCACTGATAGCTGATGAATTGACTTCACCTTTCTTGGAAGAAAATATGGTAGTTAGCTTGTTAATGGCATCGTTAAGTGCGCCCCTTTTTCCATGGTTTAGGGATCAAAGGAATATCATGCTCATTAGTTGGGGGAGGAGCAATAGGAGGTATGTCCACGAGACCTTCCTTCTCTGTGACTTTCACTAGAAAAAGGGCTTGAAATTGAAGTAGGTTGTCCCGGATCACATATTTGAGACCTACTCCTCATAGGCTTAGAAAATTCTTCAACATTAGTATCTTCAGCAGCCTTAGTAACAATCTGTGTTGAAGGGAACAATGGCAGTAAGAGGATTTATAAGTGTTATCCCTACCTCCTCACCATCTTTGCTTGTTCGTTCTTCTTTGGACATTATCTCTATGACAGTGTCCTCAACTTCCCCCTCAACAAATGCTTCTTGATCAGCACCAGCATCATTCCTTTCCTCATGGATTTCAACAACTTCTTCTTCATAAAACATGTCTTCAATGTCATATGCTGCTTCAATACCCTCTTGTTCATGAAGTCTCACCAGGGTGTTGGTACATTTCTTCCCTAGATTTTCTCATTGCCTCTACCATTTCCTTTGAGGTGCTGCTTTTCAACTTGAGCAGTAGAGGGCTCATCAGACTGGTCTGTTGCCTTCTTCTTTCCTTTCCTTGCAGCCTCGACTTCTCTTTTGGCATGCAGCTTGTTGAAATAAATTTCATTGATATTTACAAGCCATGTTGATTTAACCAATTCATCAATTCCAAAGTGATTTGTCTGATGTAACAGAACTTTATGAAAAGGGAACAACTGGGGGATCTGTATCTCTAGAGTGAATGTGCAATATGTAGAGATCACATAATCGGATATTAATAGGGAATTCAACCTTCCAGAGTCACATTTGAATGGTGACACCCATGCCCTCAACCTAAGAGATTTCTGGAATAGAATCAGGGGTGAATGAACCTTTGAAGACCCCAAGTTGACCAACATGAAGAAGAGAACTCTAAAACGTGATTTTGAAATGCTGGTGGATATCTTATTTAAATGTGTTTATGGAAGAATTGGATCCGCGGATGATGTGATTAATGAGAAGTTTGGAATCTTGCATGCTATTATGGAGAAAATAAAATACAACTGGGCCAGTTAATACTCCCTCTGTCCAGTTATTATGTGTCTGGTTCGGTTGATGAGACTTGAATGAAGTTAATTTTAATTCAATTTTTCATAATATTAAGTTTAGTATTAGTATACAAAATTTATATATTTAGAAACTATACTAAAAGTGCTATTAAACACAAAAAATAAATTTAAAAATAATTAAAAAAAAACACTAAAGAAAATAAACAAAGAAGAAAGAGTTGGTTTGACCAATGAATAGTAAGTAGGATAGATAAAATGGGATAGAGGGAGTAACATAAAGGAGTTTATTAAAAATTGTAGGTTCATTGTGAATGATACCTTTAAACGTTCTGTTGGATATGTTCTATTAGTGGGTTATTTGTTGAAAAGGAAGGGTGTTAGACATAATTATGTGGCTCAAATTAAACATGGACCATTTATCTGATGTTAGCGTCATGCGTGTACATATTCCAACATGTTCTTGCGCCTTTTGCTCTCGTCATCTGCATGCCGCTTAATTAGCTTCATTTGAGTGTATAAATAGGGTTGTTTGGAGTTTTATTTCACACCATCAATTTTGAATTCATCTTTATCCATTCCTTACGTAGCATATATATATATATATTCTTTCTTATTCTCTTTTTGAGTTATAATATATATATATATATATATATATATATATATATATATATATATATATATATATATATATATATATATATATATTATATATTTTCCCTTTTATTATATTCTTTGTCATTTATATATTTTCCCTATTATTTAACTTCTATAATTCTCAATTTTCGATTATTCGCTTTCGCATTATTTCGCTATATTCCTAACAAGTGGTATCAGAGCGGTTTATTTGAGAATTATTTTCAAAGATGTCGACTGTTACCAAGTTCGATATCGAGAAGTTCGACGGGAAAATTAGCTTTTCTATCTGGAAGGTTCAGATGGAAGCCGTTCTAACCCAGAACGGTTTGAAGAAAGCGCTAGCTGGTAAGAAGAAGAAACCGGCTACAATGACATATGAAACTTGGGAAGATTTGGATGACAAGGCACGTTCAACCATTCTTTTGTGCTTGTCTAAAGAGGTTCTACGTGAGGTAGTAAGTGAGACGACTGCGTCAGATTTATGGTCCAAGCTGGATACGCTTTACATGGCCAAAACTCTGGCGAACACGCTGCGTTTGAAGGAGCGTCTGTACACAATCCGTATGACGGAAGGTACTTCTATTAAATCTCACTTGGATGAATTCAATTCTATTTTATTGGACTTGGAAAATATTGATGTCATAATTGAAGATGAGGATCGCGCTGTTTTATTGCTTGTCTCTCTCCCTAAATCATACAAGCATTTTAAAGAAATTATGCTGTATGGTAATAGTAGTGACACCCTCACTTTCGACAATGTTAAGTCAAACCTATTGTCCAAAGAAAAGTTTGACTTTGAAATTAAGTCTGAGGACAAAGGTGAAGGCTTGACCGTAAGGGGTCGTTCACTTGAATCCGGGAGTAGCAATAAAAATTCTAGATCCAAGTCCAAAGGACATAAGTCCAACAAATCCTATAAGTACTGCAAAAAGCATGGTCATGATGTGACTGAATGCTTCAAGTTGAAAAACAAGCAAGAGAGAGAAAAGAAGTCTGCTGAAGCTAGTGTTGTTGAAAGTGATTCAGAAGGCGATGTTATGTTATCTGTTAGCTCCGGTTGCAAACGGAGCGAAACCGAGTGGATTCTGGACTCTGGTTGTACATTCCACATGTGTCCTCACAAAGACTGGTTCGTCTCTCTGGAACCGGTTGATGGTGATGTTGTCTTGCTGGGTAATGATATCCAATGCAAGATTAGTGGAATTGGAAGTGTTCAGATTAAAACTCATAATAACGTTATCAGGACTCTTACCAATGTTCGGTATATTCTTGATTTGAAACGCAATCTGATATCTTTGGGCACCTTGGAATCTCTGGGGTGCAAGTACATAGCTGAAGGTGGAGTTCTGGAAGTCATAAAAGGCTCTCTTGTTCTCATGAAAGCTTCTCGTTCTGGAAGCTTGTACGTCTTGCATGGCAGTACTGTGACAGGTTCAGTAGCGGTATCCTCACCGATGTCTGATGCGGATCTCACTCAACTATGGCATATGCGTCTGGGGCATATGAGTGAGAAAGGCATGCATCTCCTGAGCAAGAAAGGCCTCATTGTTGTTTCAGGTACGGGTAAATTACAATTTTGTGAGCATTGTGTTTTTGGGGAACAAAAGAGGGTTAGTTTCTCTACTGCTACACACCGTACCAAAGATGTATTGGAATACATACATTCTGATTTATGGGGACCAACTAAATTCCAGTCTATGGGAGGCTGTAGATATTTTATGTCTATTATTGATGACTTTTCTCGTAAAGTCTGGGTCTATTTCCTGAAACATAAAAATCAGGCATTTTCTGTTTTCAAGAAGTGGAAAATACTTGTTGAGACTCAAACATGTAAAAAGATCAAGAAGCTCAGGACATACAATGGCTTGGAATTCTGTGAGTCAGATTTCAATGACTTCTGTGTGGCAAATGGAATCGCCAGGCACAAGACCTTACCTGGTAAACCCCAGCAAAACGTATCCAAAAGAAAACAAAAATATACGAATCTAATTTGGGTATCAGTGATACACCATTGACGGGCAATGATCCTGTAGCAAGAATAATGTATATTACCATAATTAACTCTTCCTAATTAAACTACATAATTACAATTAAGGGCGTATCAATCGGCGTTTGAATTTCGAGTAGATAATCAGTGCGTAGTAGATATAGTATTGGGCTTGTTGTGTGTGTGTGTTTTTTTTTAAAAAAAAATTGTGGGAAATTTTACGATGGTGTGCGCGCGGGTGTGGAATGGCGTGTGCGGTTTTCTGTAACAGGAGGTGTACACCATGGCAAACTATAAAACGCACACACCATTCCACACCCACGCACACACCGCCGTAAAATTTCTCATAATTTAAAATTTCAGATGTACAAAATATAATTAATTATTACCATTGATAAGGTCCCTAATAATTTAAAATATCAATTTCCATTCATAATCTCCCTAATATAATGCTTAAGATTCTAATTGAATAATATCCATAATTAAACATATATCTACAATTACTATTTAATCCTTTTAATTTAAATATATCCTTAATTACTTTCACAATCTCTTATAATCTCAACCATTTATGGAAAATGAATCAATGGATATCATGAGATCTCATGATCTCATCTAGTATAGGGGTTGCACCATATTCGAAGCCTATATATATATATATATATATATATATATATATATATATATATATATATATATATATATATATATATATATATATATATATATATGGAAGGGATCATGTGCATTTGTGGCTTCCCATGCAGTTGTACGGTAGATTAATGTGTGTGAGTTATATACTTAATGTGCGTGAGTTGCGTGTTTAATGTGCCTTAGATTTGTACTTAATGTGCATGAGTGTGTAATGTTAATGTGCGTGAGTTTTGTAATTAATGTGCCTGAGTATTGTGCTTAATGTGCGTGAAGTTTGTGCTTAATGTGCGTGACTTGAGTTCAGAATTACGAGCTCAGAAGAAAGCAGAACATAAAGAGAAAGTGGGTGAAGCTTTTCTGATTGTGTGTGAATGGATGGATATATGTAAACGCACATATGACTGTTCTGATTTTATGTTAAAACCAAGACAAAATTCATTCCTCCACCACTTCGAAACAAAAACAAAAAAAAAAATGCAGTAGTGGATGCGCATAATTTTCACAGCAGTGGATGAAGAACACACTCACTCACAATAAGCACACAACGACTCACGCACCTTAGGCATAAGACTCACACACCTTAAGTACAAAACTCACGCACACTAACATTACACACACACGCACATTAAGTACAAATCTTAGGCACATTAAACACAATACTCACGCACATTGAGTACAAACCTCACGCACATGAATCTACCGCACAACCGTACAGAAAGCATTCAACCGCACGGGAACCTTACAAAATATATATATATATATATATATATATATATATATATATATATATATATATATATATATATATATATATATATATATATATATATATATATATATATATATATATATATACTAATAAGAGTCCAAGAGAGTTAGGCCTATAATGGGTAGAAAAAATGACGGTCAATTTTTTTAATTAAATGAATGGCTCAGATTGATTAGATTTTAAGTTTTCCTTAAAATTTACTAATTTATCCTTAATGAATATGATTATCCGTTAACTTTTCCGTTAAATATTATCTTTTCCATTACTTTCTGTTAGTTCACCGTTAACTTACTCATTGATTTCAATAAGAAAGGTCTTAGGTTCGAACCTCATCCTAATCAAAGTAGGCATAATTAGTACTCTATTTTAGTCTTATTAAATTAAATAATAATTTATTAGCTACAACAAAAAATAATACATATGCATTTCTTTAATTTAGAATTATGTGTCTACAATATTGTTATTCAAAAAAGATTATTCATTATCAATAAATTAAATAAGAGAAATAATTTCATTAGTTATATTGTCTTTATTTTTCGCCAATATAAAAATTTTTTACATTCAAATTCATCAATTGATTATGTTCGCTACATTGTCCCTACAATGTCTTTACTAAAAAAAATTATTCATTATCAATAAATTAATTAAGAGACATAATTTTATTAGTTCTATTGTCTTTATATTTCTCCAAGTAAAAATCCTTTACATTCAAATTTCAAATTCATCAATTGATTATATTCACAATATTGTCTATTATTTTTTTGCACTATTTTTTAATTAAATATCAAAGTTATAATACAAAATAATGCTATATAGTTTATCAAGTATTTTATTAATACCATGAAAAATTTTAAAAAATATAATTAATAAAGCCAATTATATTAACTATCTGAGGGATTTGTTGACAAAGAGAGTATTCAAATCACACAACAAATTGAAGTGAGAATTATCTCGCAATGTCCTTGTTTGACAATCAGCAGTTAGCGTTAGCGAATTATATTAGCGAATTTGACCAGCGAATTATATCAACGGTTGGTAAAAAAGATATTTGAAAAAATTAGATGTTGTTTAGATTAACATGTAAAATGACCTAAGGGTATACATATATTTAATAATAATAATAATAATACTAATAATAATAATTATAATAATAATAATAATAATAATAATAATAATAATAATAATAATAATAATAATAATAACAATAATAATAGTTTTAAATAAATAAAAAAAAAATATAATTAAGTCAATCATATTAACTACCTGAGGAATTTATGGACAAAAAGAGTATTCAAATCACACAACAAATTGAAGTAGGAAACTACCTCGCAATGTCCTTGTTTGGCAATCAGCAATTAACTTTTCAATATTAGTATATATTTAATATTTTATGCCCTAATTTTAATTTACTTTCCCTTATGTCCTGTATTTGGTTTCAACCATACCTATACAATTATTTTATTGACAATTATAATCAATCTTGACTATATTATCTTGCATTTGTAAACTTAGAATTGTCTATTTAAATACGTAAATTTAACATTCAATTATCTATGCACGAACAATTCCAATATAATCTTGCCTTGATATACTTTAAAGTACTTATTTAAAAAAATAATATTGGACATTATCCCAATCGCGCAATGCGCGTAAAAAATTAGTATATATATATATATATATATAGTAAAAAATAGTTCCAAATGTACCCGCATATTTTATACATATACATATTTTATTTCCTGCACTTTTGAAATTGTTGTTTACCTGGCCTATTTCTCATTTCTTTATTTCCCGTTTTCATGCTACATAGTTACCATTACCATGCATATAAAGGATGGACTATAACATCAAGATTGTTTGGCAATTAGTGGATAATAGTTAGATGATAATTAATTGAGATAATTATTTTAATTAGTTGGTAATATTAGATGTAACAAGATATTTGGTAAATGATTAAATTTTATGTGAGATTTATTAGGACTCTATCATCATTAGTATTCATTACCTATTATTATTAGTAATTAGTATTCGTTACCTATTATTATTAGTATTCGTCTTGTAATAGGTTTACTATTCACTACTATATATACTCCTGTACAGACTCATTATTATTCATTCAGATATATCGTATCCTCATCTGGTATCAGCAGGTTTCTCTCTCCTCTCTCTAATGGCGCACCTCGGATCTGATGACGGCTCTGTTGGTAGTTCTGAACGGACCGTTTCTGAGGCCGCGCTTGTTGCACCACTGCAGTCGGGATTATGCCTTTGAGACTACGGTCTATCTCATCAATAAAATGCCTACTCGAGTTCTAGACAATGTCAGTCCTCATTATCGTTTGCATCATTCTAATCCTTCTTATTTCTTCTTGCGTGTGTTTGGCTGTCTCTGTTATCCTCTGTTGCGCCCGTACAATCGTAACAAGTTGCAGTATCGGTCATCCCCGTGTGTGTTTCTTGGTTATCCGTCTTCGTTTCGTGGCTATCGTTGTTTAGATCCTGCTACTAACAAGGTATTCAATTGTCGTCATGTACGATTTGATGAGACCGTATATCCGTTTGCTTCTTCTATGCCTTCACAGGTCTCTAGCTCTCGCCCGGTTGAGTCGTGGGGTGTTGGTGTCGTTCGGGTTGGTGTTGGATCCGATGTTTGTCCCACTGGACTTGATCCTCATCTGGAGTTGGACGCGGATTCCGGGGCTGCCGCAGCTGGTTCAGATTCTCACACCGTGACTGCTACGGCTCCGGAAGGGGCGGTCTCGGGTGCTCCTACTGCGCCCAAGCGAGGCCGCCGTACGGTGAAGCCTGTTCAGCCTCGGTTTCATGTCATGGCAACCCGTTCTCAAGGACCGACGCAGCATGTGTCTCTTATGACTGTTCCTGAACCGACTTGTTATTCTCAGGCAGTTCAGTATCCGGAGTGGCGTGAGGCCATGGATCTTGAGTTTAATGCCTTGCTCCAGAATCACACTTGGTGTCTGGTTAGTCGTACACTTGGCATGAATGTTGTGGGGTGCAAATGGGTGTTCAGAACGAAGCGCAAGGCCGATGGCACGATTGAGCGGCACAAGGCTCGATTGGTCGCAAAGGGTTTCAATCAAGTCGCTGGGCAGGACTTTTTTGAGACTTTCAGTCCTGTTGTCAAACCCACCACCGTGCGGCTTCTTCTCTCTTTAGCCGTTTCTCGCGGTTGGGTCATTCGGCAGTTGGATGTTCACAACGCCTTCCTCAATGGTAATCTTGCAGAGACAGTTTACATGAGACAGCCGCCCGGTTATGAAGACCAGTCACGGTCGGATGATGTGTGTTTGTTACAGAGGTCACTCTATGGTCTTAAGCAGGCTCCTCGAGTGTGGTTCAATAGGTTGCATGCTTTCTAGGTGTCGATTGGTTTTTCACCCTCCAAGACTGATGTTTCTTTATTCATCTATACTCGTGCCTCTGTTTGTTTATATTTGCTTGTCTATGTTGATGATATCCTTGTTATGGGGTCTGATACTTCGTGTGTTACTCAGCTTCTTACTGACTTAGCCTCGGAGTTTAAGATTCGTGACATGGGTGCTCCGTCTTTTTTTCTTGGCATTGAGACGGTCTCCAAGGATGGTGGTTTGTTTCTTTCTCAGCAGCGATACATGCGAGATATTTTGAGCAGTGCAGGTATGGTGGACTGTAAACCGTTGGCTACTCCGGTTCCTGTGTCCCGACCTTCTTTTGATTCTGTGGTTCCCTATGCGGATCCCACGTAGTATCGCAGTCTTGTTGGGGCTCTACAGTATCTTACTGTTACTCGTCCGGATCTCTCTTTTGCCGTGAATCGGGTCCGTCAGCATATGCACTCTCCAACCACTGAGCATTGGGCTATGCTCAAGCGTGTTCTGCGGTATGTAAAAGGAACTCTGCACTTTGGTCTTTTTATTCGTCCTTCCTCCTCTGTTGCGGTTCATGCCTTTTCGGATTCGGACTGGGCTGGTGATCCAGCTGACAGGAAGTCTACTAGTGGTTTTGCGATTTTTCTTGGTGGCAGTCTGATTTCCTGATTTTGTCGGAAGCAACGCACGGTTGCTCGTTCGTCTACAGAGGCTGAATACAAGGTTCTGGCTGATGTGTCTGCGGAGGTCACCTGGTTGGTTTCTCTGTTGCACGAGCTTGGAGTGTCATTGGCTGCTCCTCCCACTCTCTTGTGTGATAATTTGGGTGCGACTTATCTCTGTTCCAACCTGGTGTTCCATGCTCGTACGAAGCATGTGGAAATTGATTACCACTTTGTTCGTGACAAAGTGGCGAAGAAGGAGTTGCAGGTTAGCTTCATTTCCACAAAGGATCAGCTGGCTGATGTGTTCACTAAAGCTCTCCCTGGTCCGCGTTTCTCTACTCTATGTGGCAAGCTCAACTTTGTTGCTAATCCACCTTGTGCTTGAGGGGGAGTATTAGGACTCTATTATCATTAGTATTCGTTACCTATTATTATTAGTAATTAGTATTCGTTACCTATTATTATTAGTATTCGTCTTGTAATAGGTTTACTATTCACTACTATATATATATACTCCTGTACAGACTCATTATTATTCATTCAGATATATCGTATCCTCATCAGATTGTCTCACGTGATACACATAATACTTTTTAGTAAAAATGTAATATTGTATATAAATTTATAAAAATATTAACTTTTAGCTAAGACGTATTACATGTTTTACGGGAAACAATCTTACATAACATAAGACTTATTATTGGTAAATTAGTTGTTTAGTGTTAATTGGTAATATACAAAATGATGTATAAGGATATATTATTTTATTTATTTATTGTTATATGTATTTTAAATTTTAAATATAAATTTGAGAAAATGAAATATTTAGCCCTTCAGACACTAGTTGTTTAGTTGTTCTCACGTTACCAAGACTCAATCATTAATCTATTGTGACAAATTTTACCTCTGCGACCAGTTAGCTGCCTATGCGGGCTAATTTAATTTCCTCTTATTCTTTTTATATGAATCAGACATTTTTAATATTTTAGTGAATATGATCTATTTGACAAATTAACTTTAAGATTCAATGCATAAATAACCTTCCATGTTATCTTGGCGGAATCATTAAGGCGATTGTTCCACAGTAGATCAGAGTGCTATGGAATGCTGGTTTTGGTTGAGCCATTTCAGAATTTACACTTGTGATTTGAAATTCCTACCAAATTTACTTGGCAGCTTTAACAATATAATTAGCACTGATAACTTACCTTACAAAAAATATAAATAATTATAGCCATTATAAATTAAAGCAATAAAAAAAAACGCTATATTAAGCTACATCTTTGAATAATTTAGCAATTAACACCGGTAACTTACCTTACAAAAAATATAGCCGTTATAAAGTAATAAGGAAAAGCTATACTAAGCTATACATCTTTCAAAGATTTAGAAGAAACTAAAAAACCTTTGCATAGATTTGCAAAGGATTTTTGTTTTCAAAGATGGCTACTGGCAGCCGGTATGCAGCATGCAGGCAATTGAGAAGGAGATGCATTCCAGATTGTATATGATTTGCTGTTGTTCATAGAATCTTTGGTGCCAACAACGCCATTAAAATGCTAAAGGTATGCATTATATAATGATATACTCGTAATATATAATTATTTCACTTTATTTTCTAGTTAATTTTTTATTACTCCATTTCCCATTTAATTTCATGCATACGTATATATATACATATGTATGTATATGTATGTACATGTTGTCAAGGAGTAGTGTATATTTGTATATTTATTATTCGATAATTGTTTGCTCGAATAAGTCCTGTAACTACTTTAGCTAAGGAATTAGTCTTGTAAGTAGAATATAATGGTGATATCAATAATGCAAATGATGACTACGATGCGTTGCATCTTCAAGAAGAGGGAGTCTAGGTGATAGAGAAATGATAAAATTGGGGGAAAATTGACAACACAAACAAATGTCAATATGTTTTTTAATTTAAAAAAAAAAATTAAGATGTAATTGTAAATAACAAATATGTGTAAACATATATACCCATCCAAAATAATTGTATCTTTAAATTACGAGTATTATTCTAAGAGTTCAAAATATCAATATTATGACTTTTTAGTACGAGAATCATATTAAATGAACTTACTCAGTCACTTTGTTTAACATTCAATTTTCTTTTTAATTTTACTACTAGTAGTAATATATTATACTTGCATGAATAATGAGTAATGACAATACTTGTATTGTTGTGCTTTGAATTTTTGTTTCCATGTTCTATAAGTATTATCTCAAAATGCATATAATTTTTTTTAATCTAAAATTATGAATTTGCTTTACAAAAGTAACAATATATTTAAGTCTATTGGTGGTAAATTAAACTAGAATGTGAAGCATTTTAATTATGTGATGGTTTAATGGTCGTGGGACTAAAGTTAATAAATTATTACATTTTTCAGTTATTATCTCTCTCTCTCTCTAACCTCGTAGTTCCTTAGCTAGCTGCACTCATGACCCAAATTTGCGAGAAGATTCGCACAATGATTCCCCTCTCTCAACACATGCACACTCGTATGTAATAAACTTGTCTAAGGAGAGCCTTGCAATCTAAAAGTAAAGCCCTGCATCTGAGTCCATCCCTGAAAATCCTATTACTGCTTTAACGATTGCCCCATAATCTAGCTCCATTTCAACACCTCGCAACCCTTTATCTCTAATCAATCTGAGGCCATCCCTAATGCCCCACAGCTCCGCCATGAAGTCCGACCTTGTTGTGAAACCACAAACCCAATTTACGATGGTGAAGAGCTAAATCTCATCTTTTGTGATTACTGCATAAATATATTTCGGTGAATTGAACTTTGATGCAGTACTGATTATCATTTTTTATTTCTGAATTATTGTTTTGATTAAAACAGCAAGTAGAAGAGTATAAACGGGGCGATGTTGCGGAATCCTTGTACTACAAGGCACAATGTAGGGTAGAGGATCCGGTATATGGCTGTGTCGAAATCATCACACTTTTACAACAGCAAATTTATAGCTTTGAATCGGAATTGGCGAAAATTGAAGCACATATTCAGCTGCTCAAGGCTCAAGGAGTAGCACCACCAAGCCTTTGATTTTTCTATCAACACTTGCTTTAATTGGGCATCATGGCCAACAAATGTTTCCTATTTTCAATTTAGAAAATAAAATTCCGTTTCAAAAGAAAATAAAATTCAACTTGATAAAAACATTTTCATATTAAATTTTTCTCTTTTTTTTTCTTTTTTTTTTTGAAAAAAAAAATCCAATTCTCTTAATTATTTTTAATTTATATGCTTATAAATTGTATATACTAAGTATGAATGGCTACTCACATCAACATTATATTGTATTCTATTTTTGTCTTTTCGCGTCCAAGTTAATCAAGGGATCAAGTCAAAAAATAAAAATAAAAATAAGAATTATGTGCTACCTGTGAGCACACAACGTAACCACATATTATGCTAAAGAGTTTCACCGTGTCTATTTGATTTCAAATTGAATTAACCGAAATATAACTAATTAATTTACCAAAAAAATAAAATACAAAAAAAAAATCATCATTAATTACATACTCTTTTTGTAACTGGGCGCGCAAACAAATAAAATTAAGCAAAATGACATCATTTTTAAACCGTTGTCCACACAGCCGCAAATTATGCCTTGGACCCGTGTCCACAATGCATTGTGGATATGAGTCCAAAACGACGTCATTTTCAGGAAAAACGCGTCATTCCAGTTAAAAAAATAAAAATTGATTTTGTCTCGCCGTTAACGGCCTTATTCGTTTGTGCCATTATGAATGTACAGTTATGGGATTATGAATGTACAGTTATGGAATTATTAATGTAAGTTATAAAATTATGAACACAGAGCTCTGACATTATGAACTTACATTTATGAACATATAGTGATAAAATTATGAATATAGAGCTCTAAAATTGTGAACATAGAGTTTCGAAAATTATGAATTTACAGTTATTGAATTATGAATGTACAGTTACGGAATTATGAATGTACAATTATGCAATTATGAATGTACAGTTATGCATTTATAAATACAGAACTCTGCCATTATGAACTTACAATTATGAACATATAGTGATAAAATTATTAACATATACTCGTATTACAAAGTTCTGAAATTTAAAATAAAAAAATAAAAAATAAATAAAAAAATAAAGGTGGAAGAGGGTGCCACTAACGACACCATTACCGTGTCCAGCATGCATGCTGGACACGGGTCCATAGCATAACGATTGCCACACAGCTATATGGACCACAGTACACGCAATAACTATGCGGAAAAAAACATTTTAAAAATGTATGTTGGGCTAGCACGATCCATATTAGTACTGGCCCATGTAAGCCTCTTGGGCTGGGCCGGTTGATATCATCACGTACTAGTTTGTTTATGAATCATTTATTTGTCTACACTAACAATCAAATAAACACTATTAATCCCATAATTTTCAATATTGTAAATTTGTAATTTATAAAGTATAAATTTCAACTTTATAAATAATATACAATTTTTTTTATTACAAAGGAAAAGTGATACCCAAATATACAAACTACACATCCATTGAAGCTCAAACCTAATACCTCCCACGTAGGGGAGCAACGTGATACAAGTGGACTACAAGTCCTTGGTAGAAGATGATAAGTTTGGGCTTCCATTTTGGTGCCAACTTGGCAATCAAACTTTGTAATTTGAGTGTTCCCTTTCTTTCTGATCTAAAATAAATAAATAATGTACAATTTAACAGTTATACAAATATAAGTTAATCTCTCTCCCTGGCTTCTAGGGTTTTCTATCTCTCTCCCTGGCTTCTAGGGTTTTTTTACGCTCTTCACGTCGCTTTACCGTACTCGATCGATCCTATCTGTTGCAATATCTCGTTGCTAGTGTGTGGTTCGTGCTTTGCGGTTGTTTGCTTACGAACTGTTCCGGAAGGTTTTTATCACTGCTGTGTTTTCTTGCTGCTTGCCGTTTTATTTAAACTGGTGTTTGGGCGGTGTATTTGGAGCGGCGCTGTAGTGAATTATGTCGCACTGTCCCGATAATAATACTGCTGGTTTACCTATGAATCAGCACAGTGTGAATGTTCAAGATTTGGCGAAAGGCTATGCTGGGATCACCCTTGATGATGAGGAGGTCGGCGTCCGTTTTGAGGAGGAGGCGGGTGCGGCGGAAGCCGGGGTTTTGGTGCAGCAGTATTGGCAATTCGTTGGTCGTTTTTTGACCGATCGCAGTATTAAATTTGATGTGATGAGGCAGGTTGTGGTGTCTGTGTGGAGACCGTTGATGGGGATACAAGTAGCTGAGGTGCAACCGAATCTATACCTATTCACGTTTTATCATGAAACGGATATGGCTTATGTGTTGGAGAATGGTCCTTGGGCGTTTGAGAATGCCACCCTAATTTGTCAGCCATTGCGACCTGGCGAGCATCCCACTCAGGTAACATTGAACACGTTGGATTATTGGATACAGGTACACGACTTGCCGGTCGGATACCGGACGGATAAGGTTTTGGAGAAAGTGGGTGATTATCTAGGGCTTTTTGTCTGTTTGGATGAAAGAAACTTTGTGAAGCCGTGGACTAAATTCTACAGAGTTAAGGTCACGGTTGAGGTAACGGCACCATTAAAAAGACGAATGAAGATGATTTTACGTGATAATACTTGGACATGGGTGAATTTTCGCTACGAGCGTTTGCATATGTTCTGCTATTTTTGTGGAAAGTTAGGGCATACGGACAAGTTTTGTCTTGATGCTCGGGTGTCTGGTCTTAAATCTGAATTGTATCCATTCAATGCAAGTTTGAAGGCGGGTGGTAATTTACCGGCAAAGGCGGTGGGGGAAAATTGGTTGCAAAAAGGGGAGCAGAGGCATCGTGAGTTAGGGCTTGGTGGTGGGGAAGGGGGGGGCTGTTCGGCTTTCATCTATGCATGGGAACCGTACGGGTGGCGGGGGTTCTTTAGCGCCGGAGGAGGGCCAACATGGTGCGTTGAGGGTGGGGGGGTACGGGTTCTTGGGGTGGGCAGCACTCGGTGGTTTACAGGGGTGGTGTAGGGGGGAAGGGGAAGAGGGTGTTCGGGTAGATCCAAAAAGAAGGAGGGGTGTGGAGAGGGAGGTTGCGAGTGATGTGGTGGTGGAGGAGGGGGTGATGTTGGTTGACTCTGTTACGACTGTTTTGGCGGGACCTGTTGCTCAGGTTCGCCCTTCCCAATGAGTATTCTGAGTTGGAACTGCCGTGAAGCCGGATTTTGTGTTCTTGATGGAGACGATGGTGGATAGGAGTCATGTGGAGAGGCTCCGTGTGAAGATTGGGTTTGAGGGAGGTTTTGGTGTGGATAGTCAGAGACAGAAGGGGGGTATGGGGTTTCTATGGGCGAAGAATAATAGTGCTCGTTTGCTCAAATATTCACAAAATCATATTGACATTGTGGTGTCTCTTCCTAATTGTCATCATTGGAGGCTCACTTGTTATTATGGTTTTGCTCAGAGTACGAGGAGAAGGGAGTCGTGGGATTTCTTACGATCGCTTAAGGATGTATCTGTTCTTCCTTGGGTGGTAATAGGGGATTTCAACGATCTGCTTTTTCAATCTGAGAAGAGGGGTAGACGGCCACATCCTGCTGGTTTGTTGGAGGGTTTTGGAGAGGCGCTCGGGGATTGTGGTTTGACGACTATTCCCATGATCGGATATCCTTACACCTGGAAAAGGGGTAAGGGGACACCGGATTGGGTAGAGGAGCGTCTGGATAGGGCGGTGGGGGATGCAGCCTGGTTGGAGTTTCATGATAGAGCTAGGCTTTATAATATTCAGACCCTAATGTCGGATCATACGGCCCTCTTTCTGGATATTTATGGCTCAGTTTCAACACGGAGACCGCGTAGTTTTCGATTTGAAAATGCGTGGTTGGAAGATGAGGATTGCAGGGGGGTGGTGGAGGATCAGTGGTTGAGCTCGCAGGGTATGGGGTTGCAGGAGAGGTTATGGGCCTGTGGTCAGGGTTTGAAGAAATGGGGAGGGGATCATTTTCATAAATTTGGTTCCAGGATCGATTCTATAAGACGGGATATGAATGCTTTGAGAGGGTGTATGGACCCAGTTTCCTTGGGGCAGTTCAGACAGTTGGATAGTCAGCTAAGTTCCATTCTGTCGCAGGAGGAGACTTTCTGGAAACAGAGGGCCAAACAGCACTGGCTGCAGGGTGCTGATCGTAATACAAAGTTCTTTCATCAGTATGCCACGCACAGGAAAAGGAAGAATTTTGTTATGAAGCTTAGAGATGAGAATGGGACCTGGAAGGAGGGGGCTGGTCTTGTCTCGCTGGTCACGGATTACTACTCAGATTTTTCAGTCCAGTGGTGGGGATGGTGTGTTTCACGTGGATACCCTCACGCCACGCGTCACACGTGCGCAGAATGATGATCTGCTTCGTCCTTTTGAGCCTGAGGAGGTAAAGCACGCCTTGTTTTCCATGGGGAGGGATAAATCGCCAGGACCTGATGGCATGAACCCGGGCTTCTACCAGGCGTTTTGGGATCTTGTGGGTAAGGATGTTACTGATTTTGTGCTTAATTGTTTATCTCAATCTTCCTTCCCTTTAGAATTGAATGATGCAAATATTGTTTTGATCCCAAAGAAGGCAGCCCCTGAATTGGTTGCGGATCTCAGGCCTATTGCTTTATGTAATGTGGTATATAAGGTAATGGCCAAGATGATTGCGAATCGTATGAAACCACTGCTTGATAATATTATTTCGGAGTCACAGAGCGCCTTTCTGCCAGGCAGGCTTATCTCAGACAATATTCTTATTGCGTCTGAGGTTGGGCACTATTTACGAAGAAAACAGTTAGGGCGGGTTGGGTGGGCAGCTCTCAAATTGGATATGGCTAAGGCCTATGACAGGATGGAGTGGTCTTTTGTGGAACGTATGTTGTTGGGACTGGGTTTTGATGAGAAATGGGTTGGACTAATTATGCTCTGTATATGGACAGTCAGGTACAAGGTGCTGGTGAATGGGAAGCCGAGTCAGGAAATAATCCCGTCTAGGGGTTTGAGGCAGGGGGATCCACTCTCTCCGTATCTTTTTATTATATGTGCAGAAGGCTTGTCTCTGTTGTTGCAGGATGCTCAGGCAAAAGGACGAATACATGGTTGTAGGGTGGCTCGTGGGGCTCCACCAATTTCGCATCTCTTCTTTGCGGATGATAGCATGCTCTTCTTTAAGGCAAACATGCAGGAAACTTTGGAGGTGAAGCGTTGTTTAGAGGTTTATGAACAATTTTCAGGCCAATCTGTTAATTTTCATAAATCCAATATTTCTTTTAGCCGCAATACCAGCTTGGGGGACAGGAATGCCATTGCTATGGGGTTAGGTGTTGAGAAAGCTGAGGATTTTGGGAAGTATCTGGGTCTACCTTCAGTTATTGGTAGAAACAGGAGAGTAATTTTTTCATATATTGAGCAAAAACTGAAGCAAAGGTTTGGTTCCTGGAATAAGAGGCTGCTATCGATGGCAAGTAAAGAGGTGTTATTGAAAAGTGTTGCACAGGCGATGCCCACTTACACAATGAGTATCTACCTGTTGCCTACGACTTTATGTGACTCACTGGAAAGATTGATGAATAAATACTGGTGGGGGAAAAGCAATGTGGTAGATGGCATTCACTGGATGGCCTGGGACAAGATGTGTGTTCCTAAAAAGCATGGTGGCATGGGTTTTAAGAGACTGCATGATTTTAATTTAGCCCTTTTGGGGAAGCAAGGATTGAGAATGTTGACATGCCCAGGATCCCTAGTGGCCAGGATATTTAAAGCAAGGTATTTCCCTAATACTACTTTTTTTGAGGCCACACTTGGGGGTAATCCAAGTTATGTTTGGAGGAGTATAATGGCCAGCCAAGATCTTGTTCGAAGTGGTTGCAGGCGAAGGATTGGTAATGGAAGAATGACTAAAGTTTGGGATCACCCCTGGTTGCCCGACCCCCATGATCCGTTTGTCCACTCAGACCAGATCGCTCAACATTCTGATTTAATGGTGACAGATTTGATAAATTCTGACCAAGGAATTTGGAATCAAGATTTAATATCACAAATATTTATTCCTAGAGATGCTGAATTAATTCTACGAACTCCGGTGTGTGTGGAGTTTAATGATGATTGGTTCTGGATGGGTGATATTAGAGGTGCATATTCAGTTAAAAACGGTTATAGGCGGCTTGGGAAAATTAATACTCCATGTGATGCAGTTTGGAATAATATTTGGAAATTACAGGTTCCCCCTAAATGGAGAATTTTCCTATGGAGAGCTATCTCAAATGCTTTGCCAACTATTACTAACCTGGTTAGGAGAAGAGTAGAGATCCCAAATGTTTGCCCTGCTTGTGGGGTGTTTGAAGAGGATGTTATGCACATTTTATGCAATTGTGTTTATGCTAAACGTGTGTGGAATATTTCACAACTCCAAATCCCTAACTTTGGTCATCATGGTTTCATGTAGTGGGTGGAGCTTTGGTTGGGAAACTCAGCAACATCTGCAGGTTTTCTAAAAGATCAGATTTGTGGAATACTCTACGAGATATGGAGAGCTCGAAACAAGGCAGTTTGGGATCTCGTTTTGCCATCTCCTATTCATCTCTGCGCTGCGTTTCAACGTACCTGGGCTGCTTGGACTGCTCACGGCAAGCCGGCCGAAATGATGTCACCACACCCCGCCATGCAGCAACATACGAACACCCCTGCTACCGCGCCGTTACCGCACGATGCGGTCCTTTGCAGCACGGATGCCGGTTTCTACGGATCGCAACATGCCCCAACGTTTGGTTTCTATGTGCGTAACCCGGGAGGAGCTTTTGTAGCAGCAGTAAATGGCCCCCTCTCTTACCCGTATGATCCCCTATTAGCCGAGGCTATGGCGATACGTGAGGCTCTATCATGGCTACAAGATCACAATTTTCAGAACATTGTTATTTTGACGGACTGTGCGGTACTCGTTGACAGTTTTCGGGACGTCAGTTCTTATCGGTCGTATCTTGGCATTATTTTAGATTCATGTCTACGTTTGTTTAATTCTTTCGCTACTTGTTCCATTCAGTTTGTACGTAGAGGCACCAACTTGGTTGCTCATGCTTTAGCAAAACATGTAGGAGCGGTTCATACACGTTCTGTCTGGACGGAATCCCTCCCTCCTTATATTCCTTCTAAGTTAAGTTAATGAAATTATGAAGTTTTTGGTTTAAAAAAAAAAAAAAAAACAGTTATACAAATATAGAATAAAATTAAATAATTATAATTATAATTCAAAAAAAACTTATAATTTAGAGACTGTAACAAATTTTGAATTATTAATTTAAGTACTTTAATAGATGAAAGTGTGGCGAGCTGCCAAATCAGCATTTTTAAAATTTGAGTTAGGCAAAGACGACCCACATTAGTACTAGCCCATGTAGGGCTCTCGACCTGGTGGCTAGGTGACCAAGGTTGTAATTCCGGTTTGGTTTCGGTTCCTCGAATGACCAAACTGGAATCAGAATCTTCAATTAAAGTTTCAGGTTCTAACTGGATTTATAAAAGAATAAAAAATAAATAAATAAATAAATTATGATTTTTAGTTTTTGGTCAATGGTCATGCTATTGGCCAGTAGGCCACTGGCGCTTGCTGGTTTAGAATTTTGAAAATTCAAAGTCGCACGGCTTTAGCTTTTCAAATTTCAACTTCAAATGTGTTTTTTTTTTTGGTTCTGGAACCGAAATCGTTCAGTTTCGAACCGGAATCGTTTGGTTCCGGTTCCGGTTCCAGAATATTACAAACCTTAATCGGAACTTTATTGGTTCCGGTTAGGGCATCCCCAATAGCATGTTTTGGATGGATTTTGGAATAGTAAAAAACTAGGAGCAAAGTTTTAAGCTAATGGGATACCAAAATTTTAAGAAGTTCTTTTTCCTGCAAAACTTGAGATTTTCAGGAGAAAAGGAAGAAAAAAGAAAATGGTTGTCAGCGCAGTTCACGGAAGCTTGGGCCAACATACATACATATTCTGTTTTCTCGAATGAAGCTTGCGAAATTTAAGTTGGCCAACATATATATTCTGTTTTTTTTTTTAAGTTGGCCAGTTTATTTATTTTTTTAAGTTTTTTTTTTTGTTGAATTTTGTTATTAAAATTTCAAGTAATAAAATTATATTTAAAAAAATTGTAAACATTTATAATTTTCAACTTATTTTAAATATAATGAGAAAAAAATTAATTATAATTTTTATAATGTTATTAAATTTATAATTATAATTTTAAAAATAATTATAGATAAAGAAATAATTAAAATATATAAAGTAAAATGGTGGGTCCACAAAAAGTTGTGAAAAAACTTACAACTAATGGGAAGAAGAAATTTTGTGATTGAGTGAGATAGTGGAAGATGAGGTGGGCGTTGGGGCCCACAAAAATCTGGGGTAAAATCCCCAACTATTGAGGATGCCCTTAGGAATCAGAATCGGAACTGTACGGACGATTTCGGTTCCGATTCGATTAGCACAGTGCATGGTTAGGTTCGAACCGTCCGGTTCGAACGAAACCGTGGTCACCCCTACTGGTGGCTGGTACACTTGACATCACCACATACTAGTTTTTTTTTTCTTTTAAATAATCTATGAATAAGGTCTAAATTAGCCACTAAACGTAACCTGAAAGTGCAATTAGGCGACTGAACAGAAAAAAAATACAATTAGGTCACTGAGCACCACAAATGTATGCAATTTCACCAAATAACAGGTTACCATCCATTTCATCAGGTTGCATGCTTACGTGGATGGTGAGTTGGTATTTTTAAATAATGTTTAATAATAAACTTTAAAAATAAAAAATAAAAATAAAAATAAAAAAACCGTTGGGGTAGCCGCCGCCCCCCCCCCCCCCCCCCCCTCTTCCTTCGTCTCCAACCGGAGACGAAGACCATGTCTTTGTCTCCGACCTAGACGAAGACATGTCCTTCATCTCCAACGGAGACTAAAGAAGGGAGGAAGGGGGTGGCGTGAGACAGGTCCTTCGTCTCCCGCCACCCTCTTCCACCCTCATTCGTGGCTAAAAACGAAGGAGGAGGGGAGAAGGGGGTGGTTGGCGACCACCTGACTTTTTTTATTTTATTTTTAAAGTTTATTATTAAAAATTATTTAAAATGTCAACTTACCTTCCACGTAACCAGGCAGCCTAATGAAATGGATGGTGCCATCAGGTGAAATTGTATACATTTGAGTTGTTTAGTGGCCTAATTGCATTTTTTTTTCTTCTTTTTTTGTTCAGTGACCTAATTGCATTTTTAGGTTACATTTAGTGGCCAATTTGAACCTTATTCCAATAAATCTATAAATAGAGAAACTCAGTTGTAAATGTGGGTTACACTTTTGATATCTCAGTTGTTTCCAAATTACAAAAGTATCTCTCTTTCAACTTTTACAAATATTGTCCTTTAATTGCTAAACGCGTTATAAATACAATGTTTTTTTTCTTTGCTATCTAAAACATTAAACTTAGGGTGTGTTTGGTTCGCACATAGGAATCGGAATCGGAATGGGTATCAAATACTTGGTAATGGTAATGGGTTTTGGTGAAAGTATTTAACATGTTTGGTAGTAGGGTGGAATGAGAATGATTACTAATAATAGTGCTTGTTAATGAATAAGGGAATGAAACCCTTATTTTATTTGGGTATGAGTTTTTCAATTGATGGAGTATTCGAAACCCATAGTAGTTTTATAAAAACCTATCAACCAAACAACAACAATCACTTTCATACCCATTTCTATGGGCAAAACCCACCAACCAAGCACACCCTTAGTTTTTATCTAGCATATCAAGATAAAATATAAAATAGATCGGTGGCGATACACACGGATTGTGCTGTTATGCGGAGTAATATTCTTACCACCGATCCGATTTATTCTTATATTGGTTTTGCAACTATGGACTGCAAAAATTTGATGGTCTTTTGATTTTTGTTCGCTTTTTTTCGTCCCTAGAACATCTTATGTTTTTACTCACACTTTAGCAAAATCTTGTCATATCTCTCGACAGGATTACTCTTTATAATGGGATATTGTCCTGCCTGACTCTATTATGAAGTTTTTAAATTAATATATGCTCGTTTTTCTTTTAAAACAAAATAAACAAAATTTTGTAACTAATTAATAAAAAGTGTGATTTCAACACACAAATAAAATGTTGTATCTTTTTAGGTATGTTAATTTATTCACCAATTAATTTTATAAAATATTTTAAAATCCAATTACCTGCCAAGCACTTTGTGCTCAGATGACATGTAGTGACATCTTCCATGTGGGAGGTCATGAGATTGAGTCTCAGTGGAGGCGTTGTTGGCTCCGTAAGAAAGTATGTTTAAACAGAAAATATGTTTAAACAGATACTACAATGTAATAGAATAAGTAGCATTAAAAAAAATAAAAAACTCCAATCACCTAAATAACTTAACAATTTTGTGCTTTCAATTTTTGATTTTCTATCTTTAATTTCACTTTTTAAATAGATATATCAAATAGAGTTGAATGTTTCAAAGAACCCACATTTACAAATGGAGAAAGGTCCACCAAGTGTCCAAGTCTTTGCCGTCTTGCACACTCCCCTTTAGTCCGTATGTAGATAAAAACATATATCATATTTTATTATGAAAATGAAATTATAATATGAGACTGACTTTTTTTGTTGTTCGCACACGCCGGTCATTTTTCCTAGTCAAATCGTGGGACCCGCAACTTGGAAAACCTTAACCTCCATGTCACGCAAGTCGCAACTGTCCAGTCAAACATAAAACTTAATTTCCACGAGCCACGTCATAATTGCCAACTTAGTCCTTACTTAAAACTAATAAATGATAGTTACTCTCTATTTTTTGGGTCTCATTTAATGAGGGTAAATATACTTGTCCATCAGGGGGCGTTTGGTTCACGGAATCTTGGATTACCCCAGGTAATAGGATTACCTCCGAGAAGGTAATGTGAGATTTTGGAAATGTAAGATTACCTTGTGTGTTTGGTTTGGATGGTGTAATATAATATTACCTTGTTTGGTTCATGGTTATATTTTAGATTATATGGATCAATTTACAATAATGCCCTCAATAATATATATATATATATATATATATATATATATATATATATATATATATATATATATATATATTATGTGTGTATTTATTTATATCTATGAATGTATATCAAAGCTTAAACATTAAAAAAACTAAATATATAAATATACACATATGTATATTTGATTATATAAACATATATTATTATTATTATTATTATTATTATTATTATTATTATTATTATTATTATTATTATTATTATTATTATTATTATATAAGGATTAGTTAACTAGGGCAAAGTTGGAATAATTCAAGGTAATCTAAGATTACCTAAAAAAATGGGGGTAATCACATTACCTTGAAACATTACCGCCACATCAGCTTTGATATAATATAACATTACCTGGTAATCTCATAACTTGAACCAAACAAGGTAATATAACATTACCAGACTCAGATTACCTAGGTAATCTAAGATGACCTGAACCAAACACCCCCTCATAGTTAAAAAGTACAAAATATTAGATTTTACACTTTTCTTCTCATAATTGAAACCTTCTAAACAAATTTATTAATTGATCAGATGACTAAATTTAAAAATAAAATAATAATAATGAAACAGCGAATTAGGACTAACAACAATATAAAGAAATCAATCTAAATGGCTGTTATATTGAGCTTATTTTTTTTGTTTTTTTGGTATAAAATTGTACATATGACATTGAATGATATTTTTATTTTAACCAAAAATTAGAATACAATAAAAATAAATAGTCGTATTTTAACATTTTTTTTTACCTATAATTATACTTATATAATTATATTCTAGTAACTTTCTCAATGCAAACATGCGGAAGATGCCAAAAAAAAAAAAAAAAAAAAAAAAAAAAAAAAAAAAAAAAACACACTTATGAAAAGTAATCAAACACATATTAATTATTTAAGCATGTGTATTACACAAAAAGTTATATATATTCCTTCATTAATTGCTCTAAGTTTACTACCTACCATTATTCTTATATTGTGCATATATGAAAAGGGAGCTGTTGTTCAATTCAACCTTCAAAACGTAGAGGCCGGGGTAAAAGATTTCAAACTTAAGGGGCGTTTAGTTCAAACATTGAAATCAGAATGATAATTAAAATTAAATATTTTGTAATGATAATCAAAATAGAAGAATTCACTTTGTTGGGTGGTAAATATGAATTAAAATAATAAATAAATAATTAATTAATTAAAAATATTTCTAAGTGTTTCATTCTTTTGAAAATATCTCGTTAGTTTTAATTTTTTTACCCCCACTAAAGAAGATTTCTGAATTCGTTCCTGGATCAGATGATTTTTTATTTTTATTTTTTAATGTACCTACCATGATCTATTGTTGGAAATTTCCACAATTAATAAAAAAAATTTGAAAAAGTTCAGTTCAAATTAAAAGTCAACGGAAAATTCAAAATGTGCAAAACATAGGGCACGTTTACTAACTCGAAACTGTTTTCTGTTTCTAATTTTTCAATATTTGCTCTCTGTTTTTCATTTTCTGTTTTCTGTTTAAAAAAAAACTTACTAACACTTATTTTTTCAATTTTTGTTAGATTAACGCTATAAAATTAACACAAATTTAATTTTGAGTGATTTTTAAACTTTATATTTAAAATATTTTAAAATATATTTGGTTTAAATAGAATACATATAATTTTTACTTTTAAATCCAATATATGTAAGTTTTTTACCTTTGATATCTGAATCAAATATATATCGATATATAACATAACTAAAAATATATACGAACCAATAACCTATTAAGTACAGTTCACGTAAAATTTAGTTTAGATAATATTAATATTTTTAAGCTAATATTTAAAATAATTTTGGATGTATTCATTTGAGTGACATGTATATAAATATATAATTTTTACTTTTAATTCTAATATAATAATATATGTGAAATTTCAATATCCGATATCTGGACCAACATTGTATTACGATATAACATAACTAAACATATACGAACCAATAATCAATTAAGTTCAATCAAAATATAAAACTGAATTGGTATAGAGATCAATTTTTAATTTTGGTACTGTGAATAATGTCGAACTTTAAGTATAAGTAAATAAGTTATGTTTAAATAAGTAATGCAAGTAGAAACGATAGAAGATGATGATAAGTAAAAGAAAATGATAATAAATGTAATAATAGTAATGAATAAATATGGAAGTAGCTAGATAATGGTGAGAATGTGGTTATAGTGACATATAGCCAAATAAATGATTCAGTTTTCCATTTAAAAAACAAGTTTTAATAGTTGAATACTGGAAAAATTGTATCCTTTTTTCAAAATGAAAAATTGTGCTGGTAAACATGTTCTTTGTTTTCTGTTCTCCAATTTTTCAGTGTTCTAGAAAACTGGAGAAAATTTCCAATTAGTAAACGACCCCATAATTTTTTTAAAACCAATTTGCTCCTTCCCAAATGTGATAAGAGATTTGAATTATCAATTCCCCGGGATACAATAGATTACACCAATATATTTTTTTTGAAGAGAACAATATATTTAAACACCCAAATATATTGTTTTCTACAAACTTGAACAAAGTGAATACTTCGAGATTAAAATCAGAAGTGTGGTCAGAGAACAATAAGAAAAGAGAGTTTTAAGGGAGAGAAAATTTGTGTTCTTTGTTGGAAATTTATATAGTAATGGAAATTAAAGTTTCAGATGTATTACCATGAAAAGCTTAAATAATATTTGGAGTTTGGAGTTATAAATATTATTTTAGTTTGGTAGAAATTAAAGTAAAATGGGAAATATGTTTTCGTATGGTTGAAACCGAAAGTTCTCAAATTGATTCGGGTTTGATAATTGCATTGCTTAACGAGTAGATGTTCTTTCGTTCTCTTTGTTGGATACACGAAACTTTAGATTAGTGTAAAGCATGCATTGTATTCGACCAAATGAAACCTCTAGATTTCACTTTCGGCTATATGAAGTTTCGGCAATTTGGCATCTTTCGGCCAAGTGAAGATAACGAAAGTGAATATCAATGTTGGTTTAATATGTGATGCATGCATGTCAATATCAATGTTAATATATATATATATATATATATATATATATATATATTATGTTAATTATATATATATATATATATATATATATATATATATATATTATGTTAATTTACTTTGCATGTTAACATGCAATGTATAATAAATGTATATATTTTACTTTGTTATTTTGTATGCAGTACATGAATGTATGAAGGTTCATATCTTATGGAAATATATATGGTTCAATTATTTTCCCATGTTTGATATATCAGATAAGATATATCTTATGGAAGTTAAGTTTTAAATTTGAATAATTAACTTCCAGGTAATTTCTCCAAACTGCTTTGTATGCATCTATAAATATTTGGAGAAATGTCTGAAAAGATACCTGCAATAAACTTGCATTAAACTGAAATATTTCACAACACTGCATTTCAACAGGAAGTTCTTAAACAAAGCAACTTAAGAACTTCATCATCTTCTTGTATCCCATAAGATTAAATCTTGAACCTTGTTGCTTTATATAAGGGAGATTTAAAGCTTATAAGAAAGTGATCACACGCCTGAAGATCCTGTTTCATCACTTCCCTATCATCAACACTCCATTTCTCTAACATTCTTGGTGATACTAAAATTGTACAAAACATTTTGCCCAATACAATGTATTTAAAATTAATTTCATAACTCCCCATTTGCCCTATCCAATCCAATTTTTTTCAACACAAAAATGTATGATTTGATAATTAATTTCTTATTCACCAATTATCTATTTTGAAAGTATAATATGTCAAATTAAACCTCTTATTTAAGAGAACTCAAATTTACTTTAACCCAATCCAAATCAAATGTGAATTCCACTAAACCACAAAACAACAACTTTAAATGCCATTTGAAGTCAAAATTTTTAAAACGTATCATTGGCTCTATTTGGCACGCCTAGCTAAAAAATTAACTGAAATGCTAGTAGCTAATAAGCTAAGTAATTGAAATTAAAATGTTTGGTATAATTAATTGTTGAATTAGCTTATAAGTGTAAAATGGCATAAAAGATAAACTAAGATATGATGATTTTGATTAACGAAGGATAAATAGTGTTATTTTTGTAAATAAAAGTAAAAAAAATAATAATTAAAAAGTCAAGAGTTCTTTTTGAACATTACGTTTTAAAATAAGCTACTCCATATTATCTTAAACTTTCTACCAAACAGGGTTATAAACTCTAAAATAAATTTTATCGAATATACCTAAAAGGAGTGTATGCGTGCCAAAAGGGACTAACAAGTGAATTTCCCAAAGTCGAGTCTTCCGTTTACCGGGCTGTTCCACACATAGGAACAACTGAAGTCCAGTCAACCTTTCCCCACCCCCTCTCCCTTCCAACGCGTTTTTTTTTCCAATATTTCTCTTTGCCTCATTTCTCAATTCCAACATTCCATTCTCCCTACCTCACTTCCTCTGTATATCGCAATTCCCAAAGCAAATATGTCATACACATATCACCTTTTATCCTGAAATCACCAATACTGAGGGCTTTTGGTTTTGCTTGGAAAGTAATCAACTCCCATAGCCATAGCCCATAGCCAGCCAACATGGCTAGAAGGTATGCCCACATAATCTCTACAATCTTTTCTTCCTTGTGCTTCTGTTTCTTCCTCCCAACTGTGTATTCTGAGCTGCCTCAGGATCAGAAAAACATCATGGTTAGCCTCTATGATATGATTCACGACAATACGGGTACTTCTTTTGCATGGAATGGGACGAACAGAGGTTCGGACCCATGTTCATGGAAGGGAGTTTCTTGCTCTCCAAATAATTCTTCCATAACCAATATTACCCTTCATTTGTTTTTCATTTCTAATTCTGATACTCTGCCCCTTCTTTGCGGGATCAAAAGTCTCGAGTCTCTTGATGTGTCTGGCAACCAGTTGAGCTCCATTCCGGGTGGGTTCATCACTGGTTGTGGGGGGATTAGTGGGTTGAAAGTGTTGAATTTTAGTAGCAATTCGTTGGAGGGCCCTTTGCCTATCTTTAGTGGGTTTGGTGTGTTAGAGTCCCTGGACCTGTCTGTGAATTCTCTATCTGGGAATATTGATCTCCAATTGGATAGCTTGAGTTCACTCAAGAATTTGGACCTCAGCTTCAATAAATTTGGTGGGCATATTCCAACCAGTCTGGGAAAATCCAATGCTTTGGTGGAGCTTCAGCTCTCTGATAATAGCTTTGATGGTGAAATCCCTTCTCAGATTGTGAAATATAAGAATTTGAGTTTGATTGACCTTAGTCTTAATCACCTCTCTGGCTCAATCCCTGAAAGCTTGGGAAATCTCTCTAGCTTGAAAATTCTGATCCTGTCAGCTAATAGGTTGAGTGGTACCATTCCAAAAACTCTTGGGAATATCACAACCTTGTCGCGATTCGCCGCGAATCAGAATGGTTTTGTTGGAAATGTTCCAGCTGGTATTACTACCTACCTCAATAATTTAGACCTTAGTTATAATAATTTGAGTGGAACGATCCCTTGGGGCCTCTTATCTCCATCAAATTTGCAGTATGTGGATTTGTCTAACAATAGGCTGGAAGGTTCAATACCTGCAAATATGGGATCAACTCTTGTTAGGCTAAGATTGGGAAGCAATAGTCTATCTAGGCCTATCCCACCTATACCCTTTCAAAGCCTTCAGAATCTGACCTACTTGGAGTTGGAAAACAATCAATTGAATGGAAGCATACCTCTGGAGCTGCTTTCCTGCAAAAATTTGGCTCTTTTGAATCTTGCCCACAATAATCTGGTTGGTCCTTTGCCTGCAGAGATAGGGAGCCTTATCAATCTTCAGGTTCTGAAGCTCGAAATGAACGGTTTTGTTGGAGGGATCCCTGATAGCATCTCCAAGGTTAACAAATTGCAGAGGCTTAATATGAGCTGGAATTCCCTTACTGGTATAATACCAGATTCAATATCTACCTTGCATACCCTTACAAACTTGGACTTGAGAGAGAATGGTCTCAATGGTTCAATACCAAATTCGATTGGTAACTTAAACCTTCTGTTGGAACTCCAACTAGGAAACAACCATCTTAGTGGGTTAATTCCAGAAATGCCAATGCAGTTGCAAATCGCACTAAACCTCAGTCACAATCTCTTCACCGGACCGATTCCAACCACTCTCACTAGGCTCACTGCATTGGAGGTTTTAGACCTTTCTAATAACACGTTTTCGGGTCAGATTCCAGAATCAATGACACGGATGAGCGGCTTGACACGTCTAATACTGGCAAACAATCACCTTTCTGGTGTTGTTCCCGCATTTCCAAAGTACGTGGAGCTTGGTCTAGAAGGAAACCGCCAGCTGATTTTTCCTCCCCCGCCTTCTCCTCCTCAGAACGCTCGAGCTGTATCAGGGAAGAAGAAATTATCAGTGGCTGTCGTGATTGTTATAGCAGTTGCAGTTGCTGCTGTTGCTGTTGGGCTGTTTACTTGCATAGCTTTATCAATCTCGAAACGATTTTATAGGGTCGATGATGAGCACTTGCACTCTAGAGATGATGTTTCTCAGCAGCAAGTAATCCAAGGAAATCTGTTGACAGCAAATGGCATCCACAGATCCAGTATTGACTTCAAGAAGGCCATGGAAGCAGTGGGCGAAAGCTCAAACGTTATCTTGAAGACAAGGTTCTCGACGTATTATAAAGCAGTCATGCCCTCGGGTGGGAGCTATTTTGTCAAGAGGCTTAACTGGAGTGATAAAATATTCCAATTAGGGAACCATGAAAGGTTCGGGGGAGAGCTCGAGCATCTCGGGAAGCTAAGTAACTCGAACGTCATGATCCCTTTAGCCTATGTCTTGGCTGCTGATAGTGCCTATCTTTTTTATGACTTTGCTCCTGCTGGAACCCTTTATGATGTTCTTCATGGTAGTGCCGAGACTACCCTGGATTGGGCAAGCCGTTACAGCATAGCAATCGGAGTGGCTCAGGGTTTGGCTTTCCTGCACAGCATCAACTCCAGTCCAATCCTCCTCCTCGACCTCTCCAGCAAAAGCATTATGCTCAAGTCCTTGAACGAGCCCCAGCTTGGAGATATCGAGCTTTGCAAGCTGATTGACCCTTCGAAGAGCACAGGCAATCTTTCCACTGTTGCTGGATCTGTGGGTTACATCCCTCCAGGTATGATAACCCCCCAAAAAATGGTCTTTTCTTGCAAAATTCTATACAATTTGTGGAAACTAAAAGAAAATGTTGGTTGGTATTGTGTGTTGCAGAGTATGCTTACACGATGAGGGTTACGGTGGCTGGGAATGTGTACAGTTTCGGGGTCGTTCTGTTGGAATTGCTGACGGGGAAGGCGGCTGTGAGTCAGGGAACGGAGTTAGCAAAGTGGGTACTAAGCAACTCGGCTCAGCAAAACAAATGGGATCACATTCTTGATTTTGGTGTGAGCAAAACATCTGTAGCTGTTAGGAGGCAGATGTTATCTGTCATGAAGGTTGCTCTGGCTTGTGTTAGCGTCTCGCCCGAGGGAAGGCCGAAGATGAAGAGTGTGTTGAGGATGCTCCTTAATGCAAGGTGAAATGGAACTGGATGGGAATTTCATACATATATACCTGTCTGTAGCTGAATTCAAGAACTTCAGCTCAGTCTTTTTGCTGCTTTATAGTAGTATCTTTCCCATTTTCCATTTTCTTCTTTTGTATATATAGTATGGAAGAGTTTTGAAATTGGTTTTCAGATTTGGAGATTTGTCTATCAAAACTCTGGCCCTTTTTTTATGCATAGTTCTTGTATTCTGCTTACATGAAAAATTATAAAATGAGTAATAAAAAAGCAGCATAGCAGTAGCAGAAGAACATAGAATTAACTAAAAAGTATTCATGCCTACAAAAATTGTATGAGGGGCAAATACCAATTTTGATCCCAAGAGTATTAGCAAAATGACAATTTTGGTCCACATGTTTAATTCCTATCAATTTTTCATTCACGACTATTATTTTATTGTCGAAATTCATCACGCCATCCACCCATCAATTCCCGGCATTTGGCCCTATCTACTAACCCATTGAGTCACTGTGATTTACATCCTCCCACATGCTCTGTCGGGTCAAAGTGTGGGGGCCCTTAGGGTTGGGGATTCAGCCTTTTGGGGTAAGAATATGAAATTATAAGGGTGTTTTTGTCCTTTCATAATTAATATTTTAATTTGAACATGAATAAAGATATTTAAGCCCTATGATCCCAATTCATCATTCTCCTCGTCATCCTTCTTAAATAAATAAGAAGGAGAAGAAGGACGAGGGGGAGAACGGCAAATTGGGATCTTAGAGCTTAAATCCCTTTATTCATGTTCAAATTGGGATCTTAATTATGAAAGGACAAAAGTACTCTATAATTTTATATTTTGGCATGTCATAAGTGGAGGGGTGATTGATGTGATGAATTTTGACACTAAAATAATAGTCGTGAATGGAAATTGGTAGGAATTAAACCAATCCTTATAGCATGGCCTAGGGTTCATAGGGACAATGGTCCATGTGTATATGTCTTATGTTGTGAGTTTTTGTGTCTTGTGCAATGAAATTATGTATTTTAAGAGTATGAATTCTGTACCTGAAGCAAATTAGTAATTGTATTTTATGTTATGAATTTATGTATCTTGTGTTGTGAAATTTTGTGTCTATGATGACAAATTATGTATCTAAATCATATTTGAAAAATAAGTAAATATATAACATGTGTATGTGTCTTAAATGTTGTGATTTTTTGTCTTGTGTTATGAAATTTTATACCTTACGAGTATAAATTTGAGTAAATATCAGCCAAGGTCCATTGAGTTTAGTGATTTCACCACTTTTAGTCCCTAACTTCCGTAATTACCATCTGTGGTCCTCCGAGTTACGAAATGTGACCTGCTACCGTCCTTCCGTTACTTCATTCCGTTTCAACCGTCAAAATCGTGGGTACATTTGTCATTTGCCAAGTAACAAAACATTAAAACTTAAACCCCTTCCAAAACTTTTTTTTTTTTTTTTTGTAAGGCATATTCCAAAACTTTCAGATTCATCAATTTACAACAAAGTTGAACAGTAAAGACTCCAACTTTCACCAGTAATCACCAAAGCCCTAGCTAAAACCGCAAGAATCAAATACCAGATAACACCATGAGAAAAAGAATACCTTCGCGGAAGTGGACGCAACCACAGGATCGGAGTGGAGGGTGCCATTAGAACTCGCGTGATTGGAGTAGTCTTCAATTCGTAGGAGAAAGAATATAATCGGAGGCGGAGAAGTCAAACCCTTTGGAAACCGAATTGTTGGCTGGAGCTGGCGATCCATATGCCATAACTGCGAACAGATAAAGCTAACACTTTTGCTGAAGCTGCGAGTATTTCTAAAGACTATGTAGAGAGAGGGGAAGAAAGTATCGAAGTAGAACTGTAGAAGCAGGTGTGTGTGGACATATGATGAACTAACGTGAAAATCATGGCGGTTAGACTTCGAGGTTTGGTACTGAAGAAAGGCAGGATAAGGATTAACCCTGGCCGACCATAATTATTTGCATCAAACTCAAATGTAAAAATCAGAATTGCATAATCAAAACAATAATCTTCACAATATAATGATTTTGCAGGAACAAAAGATATAGAGCTCCTCCACACTGTGCTAAAAGCTAAGCTCCGCTAAATTTCAACCATACGCACAATCAATTCAAGAAAGAAGGTAGAAGACTATTTGTAATCTTGTATTTAATTTGTTCCGATCCCAATTTGATTCGCATTGGTTGAACAAGAAAGGAGGATTTGAAGAAGATTTATGTGGAATTACAAAGGGGCGGAGAAAGAACAGGAAAACGGAGACGACAAAGATATCGCTGTGTGATTTTCCAACAAACAGGAGAATCAGTTCAAGAAAGAATCTCCGACAAGCGTCGGCGACGGGGAAGAGGAGTTTGATTTCTGCTTGTGGGGTGGGTCGTTGAAGGAATCGGAGATGTGCGATGCGGTGCCACCGGAATCTGCTGCAATTCCATTGACCGGTGCTATTCGCCGGGTACACCACCGCGAGCACCAAAAGTAGCAGCTCGAGAAGCCACCAGTCATCGACTACCACCCCGCACCGTAAAATCCGGAACTAGTTCCAATACTCTCAGCCCAGCCCGACGCCGCATCTTCGATTCTCGAAGGTTCCACACGCTAATAACTACGCCCGCAATTCCACCCTTTGAAGCCTCTTCCGCGTCGGCATCGTCACAATGCCGAAAATCGGATCCTAGAGTTTCAAGCTCGGAACAGAGACAATTGAAACAAATGAGTGAAAAGACAAATATATCCACGATTTTGACAGTTGAAACGGAATGAAGTAACGGAAGGACGGTAGCAGGTCACATTTCGTAACTCGGAGGAACACAGATGGTAATTACGGAAGTTAGGGACTAAAGGTGGTGAAACCACCAAACTCGAGGGACCTTGGCTAGTATTTAATCTATAAATTTTGTACCTCATCGTTTCGATCCAAGGTCCATAATACTATGTGGATCCTAGTCCTTGATATAAATTGCCAAATTAAATATGTGGAATAAAACTATCATTTTGCTAATACTGTGGGACCAAAATTGACTCCTTGATATTTGCTCAAAATTGTTCAATTATGCAACATCAATTGCATTTAAGAACCTTAAGTCTTCCAAAATGGAGCATACTAAAAGTGAGATTTTTAAGTTAAGAAGAATAATATCTGTATTAATATTTTCTAGAGTTTTGTATATATGTATTCATAATTATTTCCATATTCTTAAGATCATTATTTCGGTAAATTCTTAGATGATCTTACTTTTTTCACCTTTCTTTACTATTAGCATAGTTGTATATATATACACAATGTATTCTCCTTTAATTCACAATTCATATATGCAATATATCTTTTCCTTCTCTGTCTCTGTAACAATGCTTTGCAGTTTATATTCTCAACTCCTTACATGGTATCAGTATCAGTAGAATTTTTTTTTTCCTTTCCCTGATAATTTATCTTTCTACTGCAATCTCTCTTTTGGTCATATCACCTTACGCCAATGGCCACCTCTTCACCAACAGATTCTTCAAATCAACACACAAATCCCATCATCACCATTTACTCATGATGACTCAACTTCTACCAAACAATCACAGCACCATGTTGTTCCTTTTGATGCCAAGAGTCCTTATTATCTCTATTCTTCTGATGGTATAGGCACCACTCTCGTTGGCAACATTCTTACCGGCATTGAAAACTACTATCCATGGGTTTGGGCAATCACGATGGCGTTGAAAGGCCGCAATAAATTATGTTTTGTTGATGACTCCTTTCCCATGCCAGATTATACCCATCCTGATCATGCCCGTTGGAATTGAGTAAACAATATGGTGATGTCCTAGCTCCTTAATTCCATCCATCCATCCATCCATCCCTTTCTCAGACAGTTTTATATGCCTAGTTGGTTCCTCAGTTTGGACAGATTTAAAAGATCGTTTCTTTACATCAAATGGACATCGTATCTATGATATTGAGAAACGCGTTGCAACTTGTTACCAAAATGATGCATCCATCGCAGATTACCACAATCAGTTGAGTGGGATGAATTAAATATGTTAGATCCTCCCCCTAAATGTTCATGCTCTGCTCAACATGCCTACATTGCGCAAATCGAACGACACCGGTTGATGCAGTTACTCATGGGCCTTCGGGAGACTTTGGCTCAACCACGGAGCCAATTACTGCTCAACGAAACTCTTCCCACTGTGAAAAATGTATACAACTTAATGCTACACGATGAATCCGAACGTGTACAAAGTAGCAGCGATGGACATTCTACAAAACATTCTGCTCTTCAAGCTACAAACACACAACATCCACAGTGTGTTGCTACTGCCAACCTATCATTTGCAAGCAATGTCCATACAACTGCTTCCACTACTCTTTCCAACAACAATCGATCTCGGACAAAGTGTGCACACTATGAGATCCCTAGCCATACACAACAGTTTTGTTACAAGTTGCATGGATATCCCTTGGGCACACATTTTAGAAAAAAGGCAATACAAATAGCCACCCTATGGTGGCACCATAACTTTGTCAAAGATCTCTTCCGATTCCATTCAACAATTACTTCGAATTTTACGAAAGGTAAAAGAGCCTAAAGCAAACCTTGTTGGTAAGTCTATTGCTCTAACTTCTATTTTTAATTTTTCAAATGAATGGATCATTGACACAGGTTGTGACACCCCAAAATACTTTTCCACAAAACTCATATTCTATTAAATCTCAAAATAAAATTATTTGTATAATTTCTACTCCTACGATGATGACTTTGCCAAATGGGTGTGTGTATAAAATATTTTAAACTCATTATTTCAAATGATTCAACACCACCAAAGTATTTATATATTTATTTATGGATTCAAAAACCCTATTTAAGAGAAATATTTATTTATTAAAAATTTGACCCAAAAATCTATCTGAGACGAACCCGTGATCCTTATATTATTTGTTTTGAGCCTAGATTTGAGCCCAAACTCAACCTAACCTATTTTGACAATTTATATCCTGCACCACGGGGCGCGTTGCATTGTGCACCCAGATGCAAAATGACGCAGTTTCAATTTTTTTTTTTTTGAAATTTCGCTACCTAGTGTTTGACAGTTAATTTTCCTTAAAAAAAATCTCATGTTCAAAAATGTACATAATGTTATACTAGAATACACATAATTGTATACATGAATGTACATAATTATATAACAAAATGCACATACTCTTTTTTAAAAGATAATACACATAATCTAACATAATACATAATAAACATAAACTTTTAACATAATACACATCAACTCTTAACATAATAATACACAAAAATTTCCTGATTCGGATGTACATATTTGTATAAAAAAATGTACATAATTGTATAAAAATGTACATAATAAAAAATATACATAATTGTATAAACAAATATACATAATCATGTCAACTTCCTACCGCGCCTCCCAGAACGACGTCGTTTTGGGAGGTGCGGGGCGCACAGTGCACTGTGCGCCGTGATGCAGGGTATATCGATTGTATTTTACTCTAGAAAACTATATTTTCTCCTAAACCTAGCCCAACACTTGACCCAAAATTCAACCCTAGTGTTTCAGCCCAAATCCATTCCATAACACTAGAATATTCCTTGACTCCTTTAAAGACCAAATCAGCTACATCTTTCACCATTTAACCTAGGGTTTCATGTTTATATAAGCAACAATAGCTATCTTCCTTCTTCCTCAAACCCTCTTCTCGTTGCTCTACTTCTTCACCCGAGGATGGTAAAAAACAACAAGCTAGCTTAGGGAATCATTTCCCCGTAAGGTTTCTGTTCTCCCTTCCTCTTTCTTCTTCCTTTCCTTCATTTATCTTCTTCTTTGCTATCTCACTGTGAATGTGCGTGTGTATGTATGTTGCTATTTGTGTTGTTTGGGTTGGAGTCTTAAGAGGCGGTGAAAGAGAAGATCAAGCTTGAGGATAGAAAGGGAGGACTCTTGAGGTTAAAGCTAGCAAGCTTGAGGTATAACCCATGGATATCCAAAACCTAGCTATTTACCCATAAAATCTGTGAATATTTGTTATATAGTTATATGCTAATGTTTGATGCTTGATATTGTTGAAATTAGTGGTGTTTTGATGTCTATTTGATGTGGGTTTGATGCCTTGTTGTTATGTTGATGATATTGGATATTGTTGAGGTGTTTGTGAACTGAAAATAGAGGATTTCCGGAGTGGAAATGGAGATGGCATTTGAGGGGAGGACACTGCCTCCCCTCTTCCCGTGAACACATTGGACTAGCTGCAGGCTAGCCCCGTGTGTTGGCAAGCGACAGGGGCGGAACACCAAGTTCCGCCACGTGCTGCTGTGGACGCTGCAGGACAAGGCGGCAGAACTGGCAGTTCTGTCTCCTAGTCCCGCATGGCTATGGGCCCTATGTGACAACCCAAAATTTAATTTTATAAATTCGGTTTTAAGAAATTCCAAAATAGTCATTTTTCACTCTATCAAAATTTTTGCGATAAAAATGTTGTTTGAATAAATTATTTTGAACCACTTTTAAATGAATTCAACACCGGGACTTATTTAATTCTAAAGCGTACCAAGTTTTTGAACTAAAAATCAATCTGAGTGAAACCGGAAGAAAATTGAGAAACCTAAACTAAGTGGTAGAAAGAATTTTTAGAAAAATGTATTTTGACCCCAAAACTATTTTAAACTATGGTTCTAGACCATGGTCCATGATACAAGGTGAACCATTAGATTTTATAAGCTTTGTCTGAACATATTTTTGAACAAGCAAATTTACTCTTTTGCCCTCCACCAATCATTGGGCATCAACCTAGGGTTTTGCCCCCATATAAATAGAATAATATCCTCTTCATTCCTCCTGGTCCCTTCCATTTGCCTCCTTCACTCCAAGTCTGTTAGCAGAGAAAGGAAAATCCTATCATAGTAAGATTCTAAGCTTTCATCTCATCCCTTCATCTCTTTTCCTTAAGGTTTCCATCCCTGTTGCCTTCAATCTCTGAGGTTCGTTAGGCTTGGCTTGTGTTGTTGTTTGAGGTGTCTAGGTGGTGAATGGAGTGGTGTTTGAGTAGAGTGGAGGCTGAGATCCACACAAGAAGAAAAAGAAGCAACAAAGGTATAACTCATGGATTTCCACCCCTTTTGTTAGACTCGGTGAAGTCAAAATAGATATTGAAATGAGTAGAAATGCTAGATTATTGTTTTGTTTGAGCTATTAAGTGATCTATTGTTGATCTATGATGTGTTGTTGAGGATTTGGGGGTGTTGGATTGCTTGAAATTGCTTAACAGGTGAAGAAGGACCTCACTGGTACACAGACAGTGTGCACCAGATGAAGTCATGGAGCTAGCCAACGGCCCTAGGGCACGGCTCATGGCATGAGCCGTGGCCCTAGGCTGCTGCTTAGCGGAGGCCAAGGGGCTTCTCAAGCCCCGCCGGGCTATATATGTGTAGTGGCCAGGCCCTTGTGGCTCAGCTACGTGTCGTTTTGAACCAGAACTCGCGGGCCCTTGAGGCTCGGACACTCGGGATCGTTACGACGCACAAGTAGAATTTGGTTTCATTGAATTTGGAGTAGAAATGAACAATTTATAATAGAAAGTGTGTTGATTCATGCTTAGAAGTAATCTGTGTATATTTACAGTGATTGAAAATGTGAAGTATTTACTCTCAATTGTTTGTATGAGAAGCATGACAATTATTTGATTGTTGAACTAAGAAGAATGATCATTATTTGCCAAAGTTTGCTTGATTAACCCATGCATAAGTATCCATTGTGATTATTTGAGATGTTTTGCCAAGAAAATGAGATTGTAGAATGTACAGAGCTTGATTTTTATTTACTGTGAATAAGTTCATAAATTACATTTTGAGTTTAAAGAGCATGAGCAATATTTTCTAAGTGTTTGCTAAGAAGTTTTACTAAGTATTAAAGTGATGAGCATGAAGTAGCATAATATTTGATTGACTTATAGTCAAAGAGAATTTGAGATATTTCTTATAGTAAAGAGCATGTTTAGCATATCATAAACTAAAGTGCATAAGTGACTCTAAGTAAGCCTAAGTATTCTTTCAAAAACCTATATCTATTTTGGAAAAATCGTTATCTACTTGCATTGAGAAGTTGCATGATATTTGATTTCCAATTTGTGAGAAAAGAGAAGTTGTTGAGAAGCTATATGCATAAGTTTGCATAAGTAAAGTTGTTGCATGAGTTTGAAATGCATGAGTTATATCTATATGTATTTAGTGTGAGTAATCCAAGGTTTTGGAGGCCCATTAGGACTATGTCCTTTCGGGAAAAAAAGAGAATGTAAAGAAAGAAACGACATTGCGATCCGATGTGAAGTAAAGAGGTGTATTCCCACGTTACTAGGTAGGATACTACCCGCCGAGCTTGGAATCCCGGTCAAGGGGTGTGCACACTGACAAATACGATACCTGATTCCATAGAGTTTGAGAATAGAACCAAGAGAGTGGTTCTGTGGGCGAGATGAGTATTAGGTCGGCTAGATGTCGAGCCCAGATAGGTCCATTCACATTATGGTGAAGTTCCTACCTCGTCCACGAGTATAAGTAAAGAAAGAAAGCGAGTCATTGCGACTCTAAAGAAAGCGAGTCATTGCGACTCTAAAGAAAGCGAGTCATTGCGACTCTAAAGAAAATGAGTCATTGCGACTCTAAAGAAAGCGAGTCAACGTGACTCTAGAGAAAGTAAAGAAAAGCGAGTCATTGTGACTCTAAGAAACCTCCGTCGAACAAGTGTTCCTTGTTACCAAAGAAAGAGTGTATATGTATATCTATCTATACTTATACTAAAGCATCATGTTCATTTTATTGCATGATTAAATGATTTGCACGTGTTGCATGAAAGTATGATAAGAAGCACGACTTTATATTGTTTATTGAGATATATGATAGCATGAGATTGCTTAATGAGTATATGATAACATGAGATTGCTTATTAAGTTGTATGTAGCATGAGATTGCATATTGAGTATGTGATAGCATGAGATTGCTTATTGAGTTATATGAGAGCATGAAATTGCCTATTGAATTATATGATAGCATGAGATTGCTTATTGAGTATATGATAGCATGAGATTACTTATTAAGTTGTACGATAGCATGAGATTGCTTATTGAGTATGTGATAGCATGAGATTGCTTATTGAGTTATATGAGAGCATGATATTGCTTATTGAATTATGTGATAGCATGAGATTGCTCATTAAGTTGATGATAGCATGCGATTGTTTATTGAGATATTAGATAGCATGCGATTGTTTATTGAGATATATGATAGCATGAGATTGCTTATTGAGATGTATGATAGTATGAGATTGTTTATTGAGATATATGATAGCATGAGATTGCTTAATGAGTATGTGATAGCATGAGATTGCTTATTGAGTATGTGATAGCATGAGATTGCTTATTGAGTTATATGAGAGCATTAGATTTCTTATTGAATTATGTGATAGCATGAGATTGCTTATTGAGTAAATGATAGCGTGAGATTGCCTATTCAGTTATATGATAGCATGAGATTGCTTATTGAGTATATGATAGCATGAGATTTCTTATTGAGTATATGATAGCATGGGATTACTTATTGAGTTATGTGATAGCATGAGATTGCTTATTGAGATATATGATGATATGAGATTGTTGTTTAGATATATGTTAGCATGTGATTGCTAGTTAAAGCTTGAATATTATTAACCATCAGTTTGAGTATAATTAGTGTATAATGCCATGATAAGATATATATATATATATATATATATATATATATATATATATATATATATATATATATATATATATATATATATATATATATATATATACTATATCTACTATACTAATAAGAGCCTAAGAGAGTTAGGCCTATAATGGGTAGAAAAAATGGCGGTCACAAATTTTAATCAAATGAATGGCTCAGATTGATTAAAAAATTGATAAGATTTAAATTTTACACTAAAATTTCCTAAAATACCCACACACCGTTACTAATTCCGTTAAAATTTTAAGAATTGCCGTTAGTTCACCGTTAACTTACTCATTGATTTCAATAATAAAAAAAAGGTCTTAGGTTCGAACCTCATCCCAATCAAAGTTGGCATAATTAGTACTCTATTTTACTCTTATTAAATTATATAAATAATAATTTAGTAGCTACAACAAAAAATTATAGATATGTATTTCTTTAATTTAGAATTATGTGTCCACAATGCCTTTATTCAAAAAAGAATTATTCATTATCAATAAATTAAATAAGAGAAATAATTGTATTAGTTATATTGTCTTTATTTTTCTACAATATAAAAATTCTTTATATTCAAATTTATTAATTGATTATATTCGCTACATTGTCCTTACAATGTCTTAATTTAGTGAAAAAAATTATTCATTATCAATAAATTAATTAAGAGAAATATTTTCATTAGTTATATTGTCTTTATTTTTCTCAAATGTAAATATTTTTACATTCAAATTCATCAATTGATTATATTCACTATATTGTCTATTATCTTTTTTGTGCACTATTTTTCTAATTAAATATCAAAGTTATAATACAAAATAATGCTATATATTTATTTACCAAGTATTTTATTAATACCATGAAAAAATTAAAAAATATATAATTAATAAAGCCAACTATATTAACTACTTGAGAGATTTTGTGACAAAGAGAGTATTCAAATCACACAACAAATTGAAGTGAGAACTACCTTGCAATGTCCTTGTTTGACAATCAGCAGTTAGCAGATTATATTAGCGGATTTGACCAACGAATTTATTTAATTATTAACATTGGGTATAAAAAATGACTGCCAAATTATTAAATCAAATGAATGGTTCAAATTGTTCAGGTTTTGATTTTTTTTTTAAAAGTTTTTCTAATTTATCCTTAATAATATGATTATCCATTTAACTTTTCCGTTAGATACCGTTCATTCACCGTTAGTCTAATTCTAATATTAACGTCTAATATAGAATTATAATTACACCATTAATCTAATTCTAATATTAAAGTCTTAATAGAACTTAACCACAAATCCTAATGTTGAAATCTCCTCAAACAATATTAGTATATATTTAATATTTTATGCCCTAATTTTTATTTGTTCTCCCTTATGTCCTGTATTTGGTTTCAACCATACCTATACAATTATTTTATTGACAATTATAATCAATCTTGACTATATTATCTTGCATTTGTAAACTTAGAATTACCTATTTAACCCGCACGGGCTTAGCTCAATGGTTTAGTGGGCAGTATTTGGGAGAAGAGACCAAGGTTTGAACCTCGGCGGCGGCAGTGCGGGAATTATGTCCAAAGTGGGCAGATTCCTTGTTCGCACCGGCATTTGGTCCTGTTTGCTGAACTATTGAGTCACCGTGATTTACAACTTCCCACAATGCTCTGTCGGGTCGGAGTGTGGGGGGCCCTTGGGGTTGGGGACTCAACCTTTGGGAGAAGAATTACTTATTTAAATACGCAAATTCAACCTTCAATTATCTATGCATGAACAATTTCAATATAATCTTGCCTTAATATACTTTAAAGTACTTATTTAAAAAAAAAACATTGGGCATTATCCCAATCGTGCAATGCGCGTAAAAAACTAGTATATATATATATGGGAAAGCATGAGATTGTTGATAAGCCAATTAACTGAGAAAGTATGCCTAATTGTTTTTAGGTTGCAAGCATATAAAAATCCTATTGAGCATGCTTAAATGTTGCTTAATTGATTGAGAATACTTGATCTAAGTGTGTGAAACAAATGTTTTCTAAAAGTATATATTGTAGTATTTTATAGGGTTGAGTGGCGTTATACTTAGCTTTGTGCTAACAGGTTGATTTCTACTTGTTTTTTTGTTAACCCCTTTCAGGTGGGCCCAGTTCATGAGAGCGTTCGAGTTAGACTAGATTAGCTTAGTGTGCTAGTTGTAGTCTAAACTCTTACATTCAGTTATGTTATTTGAGACTTTGGTTGTAGACTTACCTAGTTGTTTTGATGGTGCTGGACACCGGGGTCTTATCCCTTAGTTTGTTTTTGTTAGTAAAACTTGTTTGGTTTAGATGTTTAACCTTTGCCTATGCAATCACCGTGAAGGGTGATTGTGGCGGTGACACCTCTTAATGATGTTTAGTAGACCTATTATGCTTGTTCGTATTCCTTTTCAAGGTTAAGTTTGTTAATAAAGTTTAAGAATAGTGAGGTGTTACACCCTAAAGGGCGAAACTCTGAGTTCCGTCTATGGGTCCGGCCACGGACCTAACTTGCGGGTCCTAGAGATCCGTGAGGCTCGGGAATCTTGGTCTGAGTGTTGTTTAAATTCCTACGTGTTATATGTGTAAATCCATTTTCAAAATGAGGCATGATTCCCTATTTTCCTAGTTGAGAATGATATGAGGTCCATATTTGGTGTTTCTTAGAATTGCATATATTGCATAAGGAATGTTTTATGATAAATAGCATGATGGTATCCCATACTCATATCATGATCTATATTGTTATAACATGTGGAATGACATGATGTTTGTCACCCTTGACTTCTTATATATGAGAAAGAATATGTACACATGCATACTCATAGTTATTCCTATATCTACATCTTTTCTTTTTCTTTTTTTTTTTTGAAAGGATATCTACATCTATTTAAACCCACTTATATTCTATATGTTTATGTATACATATATATTGCTATCAACCTACTTTGGCATACTGTTATATATATATATATATATATATATATATATATATATATATATATATATAGTCTTTCAAATGTATATAGATATATTCTTACCTACTTATATAAATATGAGATCCTTATTCATCCATTTACCCCTATCCTTATGTTTAAAGAAAGCTATATCTATACTCTACATATGAAAACCATTTTGAGAAGAAAGAATTTCTAAATGCTTATACCACCCTTATTTTCAAATATGTGAGGAAAAAGGATATTTTTGGAGAATCCGATTGGACGATAGTCCCTTCGGAAGAGATGATGAAAAGAAATCCGGTAAAGAACATATGATTATGATTGAAATGCGATTATTACTTAATCTTTAAGGTTTACCTATTATGGTGGTATAAAGTCAGCATCACACTTATTTCTACACTTATGCATTTCAATATAAACTACCCCTATTTACTCATTCTCATTTATTTGCATCTATGCATATATACTTGGTGGGTATTTGATAATGGTATAAGCATGAGTGTGAGTTATGTATGTATGTATGTATGTATGTATGTTTTTGTATATATATATATATATATATATATATATATATATATATATATATATATATATATATATATATATATATATATATATATATATATATATATATATATATATAACTGTATTCAAATGAGGGCAACTATATTATAGAGGACTGTGAGGACAGATGTAGTCATGTGCCATTAGTTTGTATGTCGTGTGTATGGATGAATGTAGCCGTGTGCCATAATTTGTATGTCGTGTGCATATGTTTGTTAATTAATAGAGTCTGGGTTTGAAACCCGATGTTTACATATATGCTAGTGTGCTGTGTATTAAATAGTGTGAATGATACTAATTTGTCGTGTGCCCATTATCTGTCCGCACAGTCCACTATATATTTTTGTGTTCATGTGAACGCAACCATATATATAACCATATATATATATATATATATATATATATATGTATGTATACATGTGAACCTATCTATATCTATACTCTATTAAGTACTTGACTTACTTTCTATGATCCTATGTGATATATGCTGAATGATGATGACAAACCTATCTATTCTCCAAACCTATATATCTATACTTATTTTACAGGGTTGAGTGGTTTATACATACCATTTATACCAATGGGTTGCTTTTACTTGTTTTTTCAACTTAACCCTTTTCAGGTTTTGCTGATGCAGGTTGAGATCGATAGTAGAGGCTTGTGTTTCGGTAGACTTATTTGTTTATGCTTAGTCCTTTTGATACCCTTTCTTGTTGTACCATGGCAGTTGGTACATTTATAGATTGATGTTGTTGGACGCTATATCATTTCCTAGTTATTGTTTTGGAATGGCTTAATGCTTATACATTTGGGTTGTAGAATTCTTTGTTTATTTTCATAAGCATGCGAATGTTATCTTGTGGTATTTAGCCATAGCAATTACCCAAGGATGGGTAGTTGTGGCGGTAGCATTCCCCGTTGTTGGTGTTTGGATTCTAGACTTTATGTTTAGTTGATTAGAATCCTTTGATTCATTCTACTGTGTAAGCTTATAACCTAGCTAGACTCTAGTGTTAGAAAACGGGGGTGTTAGAAGTTGGCATAAGAGCCCTAGGTTGCAGGTCCTAGGGTTGATGAGGATTGACTATAAGAGCCTAGGAAAGTTGATTCATAAGATAAGTACTTAAGTTTGAAACTTTAAGGTTTAAGATTTCTTTAGGAAACGCGGTGAGATTGTGAGTTTTTTTTTTTATTTGTTTTTTTTTTGCATGTTTATTGATATTATATGACTTGTCTTTGCTTACCTATTTGTTTCCTTTAAACTGTGGCTTTTGCACCCGAAATGTGTGCATCTAATTGGTGAGTCCTTGCCTCCCAGGCAAGTTATGGTTTTCCTGCTTTGTATGCAATTTGGATAGGTATCAATGTGAACTAGAGGATTATATGTTGCTATGTGCTTGTATGCCTTTTATGTGTATAAGGTTGTAGAATAGGATTGCGGTAGGCAATCATTAGTAATTAGAAGCGGTTTCTCAGCGTCATGATGATGCCGAGTAGAAGTGTTGGGACTCCAAGCATTCAGGGATCAAATCTTCCTAAATGGGGCACTGACTCAAGGTTTGCAATAGCTAACTCATATGACTCAGACTATAGGAAGCTTCTTGCTCCACAACACCAATGGAGATAGCGGAGTCATCGGAGTGGTGAACATGTTGAGTTATCCAATTTTGAGTGAGGTATACAATAGGAGTGAAAATTACCATGGGGTACAATTGAATCAAAGGAACATGCAAGGCCAAAGCAAGAGAAGATCATTTGGAAACAAGTTTGAGAAAAAGAATAACAAAGGTGGAAAAAATGGACAACACAGACAGTAACAAGAGCAAGGGAAGTAGAAAGGGTAAGTGAGACCAAAGTAGCAACAGTGGTAACCAGCTGATGAGTGGAGCTCAAACAAGGACTGATGGCGTGGAGACAGGTACATTTCTAATGAATGCCATACCTGGTTAAGTATTATTTGATTTTGGTACTGCAACTCTTTGTGAATCTTATATTTTTGAATAATTGGGAGTTAGAGCCAAACTCTATGAAAGGGGTAACTGTTAAGACTTAACTCGGGAATTGTGGTTAGAATGAACTCTCTTAAAAGGACTTAGATCCCATGTAATTTTAACTTAGAGTCGGGAATGGACTATTGGTGTTCAAGATGGATTATTTGGTTTGAGCGAGTGTTAGATATATTAAATATAATATATTTAATATAATATATATTAAATATAATATAATATATCTATAATATATATATAAAATATATATATTAGAGAAAGAGGGAGAGAGAGGAAAGAATGCTTTGTGATTCAAATTGATGATTTAAAATGGTTAATAACAAGCCTATTTATAGTGAATACAAAACTAGTAAAGCATAAATTTAGGAGATGCATGCTCCATGTATTGTAAAGTCATGACCCACTTACTGCATCCTCAATCTGCATGCATTGCCACAACTCCCACATACTTGGTTTAATTAAATAATAATAATATTATTATTATAACATTGCCTCCTTTAAACCAAGTTGGATATATTGGTCATCCCAATATCTTTCTTCAATTTAAGAAATGTCTCTGTCTTCAACGGCTTCGTAAAGATATCTGCAACTTGACATTCACTTGAACAATACTCAATGTTGATTTGTTTTTCAACAACCAACTCTCTGATTTTGTGATACTTGATATCAATGTGTTTGCTGCGACCATGAAAGACTGGATTTTTGGACAACGATATTGCTGACTTGTTGTCACAAAAAATAGTTGTAGGTGCTTCCTGCTCGTGTTGTAAGAACTCCAAAATTCTCCTCAGCCAAACTGCTTGAGTAGCACAGTTTGCTGCTGCAATATATTCTGCTTCTGCTGTTGAAAGTGCTACAATCTGCTGCTTCTTTGACGACCAAGAAAATATGGCTGAACCAAGATAGAAGGCATATCCTGATGTGCTTTTTCTGGTCTCCATATCTCCAGCCCAATCACTGTCTGTGTACCCAACAAGTTCCACAGCTTCATTAGTAGAGTAAAAAAGTCCATCATTACTCGTACCTTTCACATATCTCAGAATTCACTTTGCTGCAGCCCAATGTGATTCTTTTGGCTCCTCCATGAATCTGCTAAGTATTCCAACTCCAAAAGAAATATCTGGCCTTGTTGCCACCAGATACCTCAGACTTCCAATTAAACTTTTATAAGCTGTAACATTCACATTCTTACCACACTCATCTTTGGACACCTTTAACTTTTCAGCTAACGGAGTCGAAACTGGTTTGGAGTTTTCCATTTTGAACTTTTTCAAAATATCAGCAGCATACTTCTTCTGTGAAATAAAGATTCCACCATCCATCTGAATAACCTCAAGGCCAAGAAAGTAAGACATAAGGCCCATATCGGTCATTTCAAACCTCTTAATGAGAGCCTCCCTGAATTCTGAGATTAGCTTCAAGTTGTTTCCAGGAGGTAAATCTGTAAACCCACTTCGTTCCAATTGGCTTCTGTAAACCCACTTCACTCCAATTGGCTTCTTTCCAGGAGGTAAATCTGTTAACTCCCAGGTACCATTCTTTTCAATGGCACGTATCTCCTCACCCATCGCCTTAAGCCAATGAGTTTCTGTAGCAGCCTCCTCAAAAGATAAAGGATCACAATCTGCAAAAAGAGCAAATTGAATAATCTCTTCATCCGACAAGTCATTATCATGACCCAAAACATAATCTTGCAAGCGAGCTGGTAAGTGGCGCTCGCGCTGAGATCGTCGAACTGACGACTCTGGCTGTGAAGGAGACTGGACATTATCTGGAATCGGTTGCTCTTCAACAATATTTTCAACAGCAGGAATAACAACTGAACTTTCATCTTTAGCTAACCAATCTCAAGCACCATATTCATCAAAAGTGACATCACGACTTATAACAACCTTTTTAGTTTCAGGATTGTATAGTTTATAAGCCTTTAAAGCGTCACTATAACCAATGAATATGCATTTCTCACCTTTATCATCCAACTTCTTTCTCAATGGATCTGGCACATATGCATATGCCAAACATCCAAAAACCTTGAGATATTTGATAGAGGGTTTTCTCCCACTCCAAGCTTCTTCGGGTGTCTTATCCCGGACACTCTTAGTTGGACACCTATTCAACACATAGACAGCACAAGCAACAGCTTCTGCCCAAAAAGGTTTAGGCAGATCCTTGGATTTCAACATGCACCTTACCATATCCATGATAGACATATTCTTCCTCTCAGCCACTCCATTTTGTTGTGGAGTGTATCTAGCTGTCATCTGATGTTGAATACTCTTCTTCTTCAGAAAATCATCACAGGAAATATATTATGTACCTCTATCAGTTCTCAAGATTTTAATTTCATAACCACTCTGCTTTTCAACAAAAGCCTTAAATTGTTTGAAAACATCACATGCTTCAGACTTTTGCTTCAGAAAGTAAACCCATGTTTTTCTACTGAAATCATCAATGAAAGTAATAAAGTACTTACAACCTCCATGTGAAGGAACCTCCAACGAACACAGATCTGAGTGAACAATCTCCAACTGTTTTGTAGCTCTCCTTGACTTGCCCACGGGAAAGGGATCTCTATGCTTCTTCCCAATCACACAAATCTCACATATACGATCAGGGACATTCACAACAGGTAAATCAGAAACAAGTTCCTTTCTCGCAAGATAGTTTAATCCAGAGAAATGAAAATGCCCAAACCGCATATGCCATAACCAATTATCATCACAAACTTCAGAATTAAAGTAATCAAGGAGAGTATGCTTAATTTTCAAAGGAAATAGTCGATTTTGGGACATATTTACCTTTGCAATCAAAACTCCTTTAGCATCTTCAATGGTACAACACCCTTGAGCAATATGTATCTTATATCCTTTTTCTGACAACTGACCCAAACTCAACAAATTTTGGTGTAGTTCAGGAACATAGAACACATCGGATATAAAATTGTGAGTACCATCCTTCAACTGAATAGAAATTTTACCTTTTCCTAAAATTGGCACCTTTGACTTATTGCCAAACGTTACTTCAGACCGGACTGATTCATCTAGTTCGGAAAACAATTCTTTCTTCCCACACATATGGTTACTACACCCAGTATCCAAGAACCATATGTTCTTATCTGCAGAAAAACTATCGCTGGCTAAAAGTAAAGTTTCAGAACTCTCACCAGACTTTTCAGCAATGTTTGCTTGATTTCCACGATTGTTGTCCTCATTATACCAACAATCCGCAATCTTGTGCCCATACTTGCCACAATTGTAGCAATGAAATGGAAATTTACCTTGTTTGGTATTACCTCCACCTCTTCCTTGGTTGGAGTTACCACGTCCTCCTCCTTGGTTGAAGTTACCACGACCTCTTCCACCAGAACCTCCTCTTCCTCTTCCACGACCTCTACCAGATCCTCCACCTCTTTGATTAGTGCCAGTCACATTAAGGGTGACTTGTAATACCCAATTTCTTATAAATGCAATTATGCTTAAGTTTTATTAAGTGAAGTCAACAAGTCAAAGCTTCTTATTTTGATATTGGATAAAATTACCAAATTACCCTTCTTTACCCTTAAAGGTTAAGGAACCACATGAGTCTTGGATAAGCATCATATTTGAAAGAAGACAAGGAGAGCTAATTAGAGAGAGTTAGGGGAAGGGAAAACCTTGAAGCTTGGATCTCCATCTTCTTCAAGCTTAGATCTCTAAGATATTGGGTATTCTAGGTGAGTTTAACCTCTATCTTTTACTCTTTATGAGTGGATTTATCTTTGGAGCCCTAAGATTGATATTTGAAAATATTAGGGATTTTGACAAGGAGTATTTGGGCAAGCTAAATAGCTAAGATTTGGATGTTTTAGGTAAGTGTTTATTCCTCTCAAAACTATTTTTACCCTATACTATAAATTAAGCTTGTGTTCCGAATTGTTATAATGAAGCTTGAGCTGCGTATTTTTGGACTAGAAACGTTGCTATGTAATCTGGACTGGAATTGTTGTAAACTGTGTTTCTGGACAGAAAGTATGGTCTTATTTAATCAGAACTGGAATTAACACCATGTGTAGTGATGGTTGAATGGTTTATGGTTGTTGTGTTGGTAGTAGTTAGTCCAGAGTTTGAATCTGTTTTGCTAATAAGGCCTTATGTTTGTTTTATATACGTAATATATGACTTATGTTTGTTTTATATATGTAATATATGCTTATAAAATGAATTATTTGTTTAAAGTGAGACTTGAACTCTTAACCTCTTACTTATTAATTTTAAGTTTTTTTTCCAACTAAGCCATTTCAATCCCTTTGAAATTACTTTGGTTTAATAAATCATTCTATGATTTTTAAAGAGTTATGTACTAAGAAAATTATTATTTTGAGAATGGTTTATACCTTGCATATTTCTTAGTTTGATAAACTTATTATCTATTTTGGAAATAGGTACTTTGTTATGTGATTTTAAAGAAATGATTTTTGCTACATCGGGCTATTTGATTATAAGAACTATTTGGATCATTTGATAAAACTCATGAGGCAACCTACATTTTGTTGTTTGTTTTGTTTGGCTTGGAACGTTCCTAATTGCTCATTCTGAATCGTCGAGCTTGACTCATTCTGAATCGTCGAGCTTGACTCATTCCGAATCGTCGAGTCTTTTGAATTATTTGTTGGAACGTTCCATCCGGCTCATTCCGAATCGTCGAGCCTGACTCATTCCGAATCGTCGAGTCTTTTTGGACCATTATACCAATAATGGCATGTGCCACAAAATATAATGGTGGTTGTAGGTTGCCAATGGGTCATATGTTAAGGAATGATTTGTGCTTTTGAAAGTCTTTTGTTATGAAATATTGTTGATGCCCATGTAGCTAAAGTTTCTTGTTTTGTGAGCTTATGTATTGTATGATGGAGTATATTATGACTTCGATATGGTTTAAAGATCAAGTTTTGCCTCTAGTTATTACTCTAAAGCTTTTTGTATTATATTGGGGTTACTTGATCCGGGGTTGAGAGGAGTACCACTTACTGGGCATTAGCTCATTATTTGTATTTGTTTTTCCTCATGTTTCAGAGTAGTTAAGGACATGTGAATAGCACGAGCACAAGTGGTGGGGTCTCGAAGGTGACTTTTGGAAACTAGGAGACTTAGTCCTACTATTGGAGCTTATCACAGATTTTTGTTTCTTTTGGATATTCCCGTTGACCCTTTGTATTTTGGTAAACCATTGTGCTTGGTTTTGGTGCTTGTAATGCATTTTGTCATGCTAGTCTTGATTGTAAATATTTAATAGTGGTGATTTGGTGAGTTTTTGGGAAGAACTAGTTGTTTATATTGGCCATAAAATTGAGGAATTGTTATGTATTAAAGTGTTGTTATGAAGGTTCCGAGAGGTATATATGGCTAGGTTTCGTATCGTTACAGGCTTTCGTGTAGCGATACGGCCGGGTCATGTCCTAGAAGCGGAGCGTGACAGAGTTGGTATCAGAGCCTAGGTTTGAATCCTTAGTTGGTCAAGAACTTAAGTTTAAATTTTTGCAAAATTAGGCTTTAACCTTGTGGCTGATAAGTTTAGGCTTTGAGCAAGTTTTAGCTAGTTGTGGATTCCTAAACATTTTTGCTAATGTGGTCCTACTTTCTCTGTTGCGAATTTAGGGAGTGTTGCTTTACTATGATTAGGAGGGGTGTTCGTACACGTGGTCAAACTCATCGAGGTAGGCCATCGACAAATGTGTCTCCCATTCGGAACATAGCTGTGGATGCAAGACCATCAAGGAGTCCCCCGGTTCAGGGAGTCAATCCTGGAGCTGCTACGGCCCCTCCTGGTGCAACACCTACAGCTCCCCCAACTACCTTGCCAAATACACCACCATTAGCTACTCAAGCAGATATCATTGGAATCAGTACTGTTGTAGCTAATCTAATTCGACAACAGCAAGGACAACAAGATGTCACTACCCAGTCTTCATATTTCGAAAGGTTTAGGCGAGTGAACCCCCTACCTTTAATGGTGGCCCAGATCCTACAGCGGCAGAGAGATGGATTAAGGAATTGGAAAAATTATTTGATGCAATGCAATACCCTAACGACGTCAAGGTAGCAGTAGCCGTTCCTTTATTGCAAGGGAATGCTGAGCATTGGTGGGAGGTAGAAAGGGCTGCCCACCCTGATGGTGTTAATTGGCAAGATTTCAAAAGAATTTTCTTTGACAATTTCTTCCCTGACAGTTTGAAGACAATCAAAGAAAATGAGTTTCTGGACTTAAAGCAAGGAAGTATGACTGTGTTGGAGTATGCGCACAAGTTTCATGAGTTGGGCCAATTCTGCTTGAGATATATGATTGACGAGAGAGACAAAGCTAGAAAGTTTGAGCGGGGACTAAGACCTGATATTCGAGATAAGTTATGTGGGACCATCTTCACCACCTACTTGGCTGTGTATATGAGCGCTCTTAAAGCTGAAGCCGAAGTGAATAAGCAAGCTGAATACTGGGCACGGAAGAAAAGAGCAGGGCCCAAGATATCTAAAGAAGCTAGTGGTTCTAACAATAAGAAAAGAGATGTTGGATTTCAGAAAAAGGAAAATACATGTGGATATTGTCATCGATCTCATACCGGTCCATGCCACCGTAAGACTGGAGCTTGCTTTGGATGTGGACAACAAGGCCATTTGATCAAGAATTGTCCCTCCATGAAGAAGAACGAAGCACAGTCGACTCATCCCAAAAGGGCTAATGCTCGGGTTTTTGCCATGACACAGGAAGATGCAGATAAGGTGGACAATGTAGTTGCAGGTATTATTCCCCTAAACACTGTGGATGCTTATGTGTTGTGTGATTCTGGTTCTTCGCATTGTTTTATTTCTGAGAGGTTTGCAAAGAGCTTAAATTTGCAAGCTAAGAAGTTGAGTGAACCTTTATATGTTAGTACCCCGATGGGGAAAATTGTGGTGACAGACACTTGGTTTCAAGATTGCCACCTACAACTTAATGGGAGTAATGTGTCAATTGACTTAGTTCAACTAGATATGCGGGATTTTGATGTGATATTAGGAATGGATTGGCTATCCAAAAACTATGCCTTCATTGATTGTGCTCGTAGGAAGGTGGTATTTCAAATTCCTGGGCAACCTATTTTTACTTTGGAACACTTTCCTAGGAGTGGGGTGTTGGTTTCGAGGGTGCCATTAAAAGTAATTTCAGCATTGAAGGCTAAGAAGGAATTGAGAAAAGGGTATAGAGGTTTCTTGGCTTATGTAATGGATACCCACCGTAAAGAAGTTAAGTTAGATGATATCCCCGTTGTTAAAGAATTTTCGGATGTGTTCCCAGAGCAATTACCTGGATTACCTCCAGATAGAGAAATTGAGTTTGAAATAGAGGTTGTTCCCGGAACCACTCCAATCTCAAAGGCCCCTTACCGCATGGCACCATCTGAGCTACGTGAGTTAAAGGTGCAATTACAAGAGTTGCTTGATATGGGATTTATTAAACCTAGTGTATCTATCTCCTTGGGGTGCACCAGTGTTATTTGTGAAGAAAAAAGATGGTAGCTTGCGATTGTGTATTGACTATCGGGAATTAAATAAAGTTACTGTGAAGAACAAGTATCCTCTACCTCGCATAGATGATTTATTTGATCAGTTGCAAGGTGCTAAATACTTCTCAAAAATTGATTTGAGATCAGGGTACCATCAATTGAAGGTTAAAGCTAGCGATATACCCAAGACTGCTTTTAGGACCCGGTATGGCCATTATGAATTTTTGGTGATGCCGTTCGGGTTAACTAATGCTCCTGCCTTCTTTATGGATTTGATGAATAGGGTCCTCAAGTCATTTCTGGACAAATTTGTTGTGGTATTTATTGATGACATTTTGATATATTCAAAGAGTGAGGAAGAACATGCTCAACATCTGAGGATCATCTTGCATACCTTGAAGGAAAATGAATTGTATGCCAAGCTAAGTAAATGTGAATTTTGGCTTAAGGAGGTATCTTTTCTTGGTCATGTGATTTCTGGAGATGGGATTTCTGTGGACTCGGGTAAAGTTGAAGCGATAACGCAATGGCCGAGACCCACTAATGTCACAGAAATAAGGAGTTTTCTGGGTTTAGCAGGTTATTACAGGAGATTTGTGAAAGATTTCTCATTAATAGCTATGCCATTGACTCGGTTAACTCGGAAGGGTATAAAGTTTGATTGGGATGAGGAGTGTGAGAAGAGCTTTCAGGAATTAAAGGAAAGATTGGTTAATGCACCTATCTTAACCCTACCATCCGGGGAAGGAGGATTTGTTATTTATAGTGATGCATCAAGAAGAGGATTAGGATGTGTGTTGATGCAAAATGATAGGGTGGTAGCCTATGCGTCCCGAAAATTGAAGCCCCATGAAGTTAATTACCCCACTCATGACTTAGAACTAGCAGCTGTGGTATTTGCTTTAAAAATTTGGAGGCACTACCTATATGGAGAATCTTGTCAAATATTCACGGATCACAAGAGTTTGAAGTACCTCTTTACCCAAAAGGAATTAAATATGAGACAACGACGATGGTTGGAGCTAATCAAAGATTACGACCTCTCTATTAATTATCATCCGGGTAAGGCTAACGTGGTAGCCGATGCTTTAAGTCGTAAGTCCTCCACGGTTAATGTGACAATGGTAACCACTCAAACCCAATTGTTGAAAGACTTGCAAGATTTGGAAGTTGAGGTTATTTCGCAAGATAAGCAAGGAGGAATTTTGGCAACTATGACTGCAAAACCAGTATTATTAGATCGCATCAAAGCGGCCCAAGTTCTAGATCCCGAGCTGATTAAGATTCGGGAAAAAGTTCAAACGGGTAACCCAAGAGAGTTCGGTATTCATGATGATGGATCCCTATATCTCAAGTCCCGACTATGCATTCCAAATGATGTTGAGATAAGGAAGGATATTTTAAAGGAAGCCCATCAGTCTCACTTCTCAGTACATCCAGGTGCTACCAAAATGTATAGAGATATGAGAAATAATTTTTGGTGGAGTGGTATGAAGCGGGATATTGCTGACTTTGTGGCTAGATGCATGGTATGTCAACAAGTCAAAGCTGAACACCAAAGACCTGCAGGATTACTGAAACCCCTAGAGATACCTCAGTGGAAGTGGGAACATATATCTATGGATTTTGTGAGTGGATTACCGAACAGTCAGCATGGGAAAAATACCATTTGGGTTATTGTGGATCGACTTACTAAGGTTGCACATTTTCTACCCATTAAAAAGACAACTCCATTGAATGACCTAGCTGAGTTGTATGTGAATGAAATCGTAAGGTTACATGGCGTACCTGTTAGTATAGTATCTGACCGGGACTCTAGATTTGTGTCAAAGTTTTGGAGAAGCTTACAACGAGCCATGGGGACTGAATTAAGATTAAGCACTGCATTTCATCCACAAACAGATGGGCAAACCGAGAGGACAATTCAGACTTTGGAGGATATGCTTCGAGCTTGTGTTTTGGATTTCAAGGGTAGTTGGAGTAAATACTTAACTTTGATTGAGTTTGCATATAACAATAGCTACCAATCAAGTATAGGGATGGCACCTTTTGAAGCTTTATATGGAAGGAAGTGTAGATCTCCTTTATATTGGGATGAAGTTGGAGAAAGAAAGATCTTAGGACCAGAACTTGTACAACTCACAGTTGAGAAGATTAAATTAATTAAGAAAAGAATTAAAGCCTCTCAAGACAGGCAAAAGAGCTGGGCTGACTTGAAAAGAAGAGAATTGGAATTCAAAGTTGGGGATTTGGTGTATTTAAAGGTTTCACCAACTCGAGGAGTAATGAGGTTTGGAGAGAAAGGGAAATTAAGTCCACGTTACATTGGACCGTTTGAGATTCTGAGTAGAGTGGGTAGTTTGGCTTATGAGCTAGCACTACCACCACAATTAGCTGGAGTTCACAATGTATTCCATGTATCAATGCTACGAAGGTACATTGCAGATCCGAGTCATGTGGTGGAGTATCAACCACTACAAGTTAGGGATGACTGAACATATGAAGAAGTACCTCTTCGTATCATTGATCGGAAGGAACAAGTGTTGAGGTCCCGAGTAATCCCTTTTGTTAAAGTGCAATGGTCACATCATACCCCAACAGAAGCAACATGGGAAAAGGAAGATGATATGAAGGATAGATGTTTGTTTTATATACGTAATATATGACTTATGTTTGTTTTATATATGTAATATATGCTTATAAAATGAATTATTTGTTTAAAGTGAGACTTAAACTCTTAACCTCTTGCTTATTAATTTAAGTTTTTTTTCCAACTAAGCCATTTCAATCCCTTTGAAATTACTTTGGTTTAATAAATCATTCTATGATTTTTAAAGAGTTATGTACTAAGAAAATTATTATTTTGAGAATGGTTTATACCTTGCATAATTCTTAGTTTGATAAACTTATTATCTATTTTGGAAATAGGTACTTTGTTATGTGATTTTAAAGAAATGATTTTTGCTACATCGGGCTATTTGATTATAAGAACTATTTGGATCATTTGATAAAACTCATGAGGCAACCTACATTTTGTTGTTTGTTTTGTTTGGCTTGGAACGTTCCTAATTGCTCATTCTGAATCGTCGAGCTTGACTCATTCCGAATCGTCGAGTCTTTTGAATTATTTGTTGGAACGTTCCATCCGGCTCATTCCGAATCGTCGAGCCTGACTCATTCCGAATCGTCGAGTCTTTTTGGACCATTATACCAATAATGGCATGTGCCACAAAATATAATGGTGGTTGTAGGTTGCCAATGGGTCATATGTTAAGGAATGATTTGTGCTTTTGAAAGTCTTTTGTTATGAAATATTGTTGATGCCCATGTAGCTAAAGTTTCTTGTTTTGTGAGCTTATGTATTGTATGATGGAGTATATTATGACTTCGATATGGTTTAAAGATCAAGTTTTGCCTCTAGTTATTACTCTAAAGCTTTTTGTATTATATTGGGGTTACTTGATCCGGGGTTGAGAGGAGTACCACTTACTGGGCATTAGCTCATTATTTGTATTTGTTTTTCCTCATGTTTCAGAGTAGTTAAGGACATGTGAATAGCACGAGCACAAGTGGTGGGGTCTCGAAGGTGACTTTTGGAAACTAGGAGACTTAGTCCTACTATTGGAGCTTATCACAGATTTTTGTTTCTTTTGGATATTCCCGTTGACCCTTTGTATTTTGGTAAACCATTGTGCTTGGTTTTGGTGCTTGTAATGCATTTTGTCATGCTAGTCTTGATTGTAAATATTTAATAGTGGTGATTTGGTGAGTTTTTGGGAAGAACTAGTTGTTTATATTGGCCATAAAAGTGAGGAATTGTTATGTATTAAAGTGTTGTTATGAAGGTTTCGAGAGGTATATATGGCTAGGTTTCGTATTGTTACAGGCTTTCGTGTAGCGATACGGCCGGGTCATGTCCTAGAAGCGGGGCGTGACAGAGTTGACTCTTCAAAGCTTCTTCTGCTAGTGGTTCCGATTTTGACGCAATCCTGTCAATATGACTTTCTACCATACCTTTCAGCTCTGCAATTGATAAGAGCTCGGTTTTGTGTGACTCTGTGATCGAAGCCACCACATGGTCATACTTCATCGGCATAGTTCGAAGAACTTTTTCAACCACTGCACCATCTTCAATCGTATCTCCATATAGCCTCATCTTATTCACCATATCAATAAGACGAGTGAAATACGCATCTACTGTTTCTGTAGAGGTCATCTCACAATTATCGTACAACCTTCTCAACGACTGCAACTTAGACTTCTGTGCCCGATCGACTCCTTTGTGTGACACCTTTAAGATGTCCCAAGCTTGTTTTGCTGTTTGAGCACGAGCTAATTGCCCAAAAATGGAATAATGAACACCTTGGTGAATCTGACCCAAGGCCAATTTATCTCGCCGTATAGCGGCTGCATCAGCTCCTTCGGGTAGACCGGGATCAACAAAGCTCCAAAGATTTTGAGCTTGCAAATGTGTGGACATCATAATTTGCCAATAATTGTAATCGAGTTTCCCGTCCAATTTGGGACCCGTCCATACAATATTGAAATTTGTTGCCATATTTCACTACGGGAAATATTTCGGAGTTGAAAGGTTGACTGGCTCTGATACCAAATGTTAGATATATTAAATATAATATATTTAATATAATATATATTAAATATAATATAATATATCTATAATATATATATATATATATATATATATATATATATATATATATATATATATATATATATATATATATATATATTAGAGAAAGAGGGAGAGAGAGAAAAGAATGCTTTGTGATTCAAATTGATGATTTAAAATGGTTAATAACAAGCCTATTTATAGTGAATACAAAACTAGTAAAGCATAAATTTAGGAGATGCATGCTCCATGTATTGTAAAGTCATGACCCACTTACTGCATCCTCAATCTGCATGCATTGCCACAACTCCCACATACTTGGTTTAATTAAATTATAATAATAATATTATTATAACAGCGAGGATAAAGTCTTGCGTAATTAAGATGTTTTAAGTAGGGGTGGGCACTTTGGTTCAGTTTATCCCAACCGAACCGATCCGATCCAAACCGAACCGAACTAGTAATAGAAAACCGAATGGTTCGGGATTTTGTAACCCGAATGGTTTAGTATCGAATCGAATCGAAACCGAATGGTTTGGCAAAAACCGAACTGAACCGAACGCTATATAATTTTTTTAATAAATAATAATAATAATAATAATAATAATAATAATAATAATAAATTAATAATAATAATAATAATAATAATAATAATAATAATAATAATAATAATAATAATAATAATAATAATAATAATAATAATAATAATAAAAGAAGTAAATCCAAGTTCCTTCTTGCTCCGCCGTTGAGTTCTCATTCTTACTGGTACCGAACTTTAAATTTTTTATTTGATTTCTTTATAGCTTGTTTTCTACATTGCACTTTTGTTGTTTGTCGCAATTGTTCTTTACCTCACAATTATATCTAACTTGAGTTATATTTACAATATTCAGTATTTTCCTTAGTTTCATGTTTTTCTATAAATTTAATGTGCTCTACAGTCATTCTAATTTTTATTTTCAGTGCATTATAATTATTTTCTAGTACTGGAATATATTTCGAGTGCACTAGCAATGACAGATTGTGTCCAAAAATTAACTATATAGTAATTGACACTTGTTCTTTTAATATCAACTATATAGATAGATGATTATTCATCATATCAATAAAAATATTCCAACTTAATATTTTTGTTTGATGTTTCATGTTTGTACTCTTTAAACATTGGATTTGAAGTTTGAACTACGTGATTCATGTTTGTAATGTTTGAACTTTGAACTTTGGATTCTAATTTCTAAGTATGTGATGTTTTGGTAATTATATTGCTATTAGTATGTGATGTTAGTATTTACTATTTAGTAGTATGTTTAAACTTTGAATTATTATTTTGTTATATAACGTTTATATTTTAGATGTGGATTATGTGAATAGGTATTGTTTGGTAGTATGTTTGGAAAATTATGAAATGTTGAAATTTGATGATCGTAATTCACTAATTCTCGTAAAGTCTTAAACCGAACCGAAGCCCGAACTGAATTAAATCCGAACCGAAACCGAACTATAATGTTAAACTGAATGGTTCAACTTTAAATCGAAACCGAAACCGAAACCGAAAAAAACCGAACCAAAGACCGAAGTGCCCAGCCCTAGTTTTAAGGATGGGAAATTTATAAGGAGAAGAATGAGTGAAAAGAGAATTTCGGTTTACAAAAAGACTCGAACCCATTGGATTAAGAAGCAAATTTAGTTAACCTTTGCACTAGTGCAACTAGTGATGATTAGAGTTTGGTTTTGTTTGGAATGGAACTTCACATGGAATTGGGAAATTTCGTTGTTCAGCACAGCTTGAGCATTGGCTCCACGGATCTCTGTAGCCTACGACCTAGCCCGGTTGCGGGCGTATTTCTGAGACTTCGACTCCTTCTCTCCCCAAATTATTAACCAAACTTTAGCCTCTCTTTTCATTCCAGCAGAACCCATCATCCTGTGAATTTCTCTCTTTCTCCTTAGTCAATTCCTTACAATCCCCCTTACTTCGTTTGCATCCTATTCATAATTCTCCATTAAATTCCATCCTTTTTCATCTAAGCATCACAAAGAATTCTTCCAAGTTCTACATCAAGAAGCCTACACAAGTCAAGTATTTTCAAGGACAAGAATGTCAAGAGAAAAGCAACAAATTTGAAAAGGTAGTGAGGATAGTTTAAGATATTTGATTATTTGAGGTAAGACATTCTATCTTGATCACTTTTCGGACCAAGTAAATAATAGTTTGCATTTCCAAGGATTTTTGAATAATACATATTATTTGATGAAGCTATGCTTCCAGAATTAGCAAGCAATTTTAAAGGAATACGTCAGTTCGGATTAAAATGGAAGTTACTATAATTAACCTCCAGTAAAGGGAACTAGGATTGAGCTGAACCATACTAAGGTGACAAATAGATTGCCCTACCACTGAGCCACTGAGGGAAGTTGTCACATATGATAGGGAAGATTAGAATATGATATGATAATGATTAAGGTTAATAATGAGGATATGATTGTTATAATGATGCTATGATTAGTTGTTAATGATAGTGATTTAGTGATGATGCTTATTTGATGATAATTATGGGTTGATTATGGCTAAAAATGATTATTGGATGGTTAAACACTGATGAGATATTGATGATGATGAAATTTTAGTGTTGTTGTTGTTGAAGTTTATTATTTATGATGAAGAAGTGAATATGATGGTGTTATGAAAATAGGATTTTTACTATCTGGATATATTAGTGATGGATGAGAATGGTAAATGGGTCTGCAAGGACATCACATAATACTCCGAACAAGTGATATTATAATCTGATGGACAATCGTGAGTACCTTATCCTTGAGGAGATTAGCGAGTTGCTAGCGGATGAGAGGAAAGTGCTTGACGATCGCCATTGGATTCCATGCAAGAAACTCAGGGGTTTGGGTGTTGTGATTGAGGAAAGTGGTAAGGACGTTAAGAATAAGGAAAGTAATGAGGAAGGTTATGAGATGCGGGATTCTAGTAATGCTCCTGGGAATGTCGATCATGGTTGAAAAAGACAAGAACAAAGAAAGGTCAGGACCAAGGACCAATGTTATAAGCGATGGATGAACTATAGAGGAGTGTGGATTTAGGATTCTCTACACTTGGTGTAGGAATGGATCAGGGTTTCTCTAAACTTCACCAAAAGATGTCAAGTGTTGGATTCAGATTTAGAATCGAGGTTCCTCCAGAGATGGCCCATTAGGGGCAAGGTTCGAACTTTGGTTATCAAAGTGGTGTACCGTGGGACTTTGGTCCGATCCGAGGCTCGTTTAAGTTTCCTTCAGCTTTAGCAAATTCCATTTAGTAGATCGAATATTAGTAGTGCTTAGAATTTTGAATGCTTGCATGATCTTCTTAACCTCCTTCCAAATATCTCGGGACTTTCTCTCGAAACCAACCACAAATCCTCACAACCTTTCACAAATCCCACCATCGGTATATCTAATTCTTTACATTCAAATCTGGGTTGCCTTCTCCAGTTGAGAAGGCCACTACCGTGGTGGCCTTCTCGCCGGAGAAGGCAACCCAGATCTGGGTTGTCTTCTCCGGGAGGTGTCACCTTCTCCGTGACCGGCGACCGTTCCCTGGTCGCCGGTCACTTTTTTGCCTGAAAATGTGGCGAAAAGTGATCGGATATGAAATGACCTATGATAGCAAGTCATTTACCTGTATTTAGGCTTCATTGCATCAAAATGCATTGTTCATGGGTGTACTTGCTTCTTTAAAAAGTTGGAGGGCCTAATTGACTTCTGAGCAATAGTTTAAGGGCCTATTTGACCCTTTTCCCTTTATGTTTATATGCAATTAGTACCCAATTTATTATTCTATGGTTCTATGTGGTATAGGCTATATGATGATAACTAAACTGCCTATTTCCCAAATATATATATATATATATATATATATATATATATATATATATATATATATATATATATATATATATATAATTATTTTACAAGGTTGAGTGGTTTATACCTAGCATGTTTATGATAACGGGTTGTTTTCTCTTGTAGCTTAGCCTGGTAGTCATCCTAGAGTGGATGGCTGAGGCGGTAGCATCACCTGGAATGCTTAAGTTGTTAACCTTTAAGTTATTAATCCAATATCTATGTCATTACTTCTATCTCTAAGTATATGTTTGATACTAGGCTCGTATGTTAGAATTTTGGGGGTGTTACAATGTTGGTATTTATGGTTATTGTGCGTGATTGTGGCTTGTAGGTGGTGTTGCAGCATTTGTGTTTCATGTGTGTGTGTGTGTTTGTTATTTTTTTTTTTTTTTTAGTTATTTCCATTCATGGGGATGTAGTATTGTTGGATTTGTTGGGCGATTGGTTTGTCTGTCGTGTTTTTTTATTGGTTGTTCTATGGGTCCGTCTAGTGTTAGTATTTTCGTTGGGGGTGGGGGTTTAGTGGGAGTCTGCATTTGTATAGTGCGTTGTGTGCATTGTAGAGTAGTGATGGATTTTGGGAGAGGCTCTGTAGAGTTGGTGGTGTTTCTTGCGTTTTGTCATTGTTTTTGTTTGTTTAACAAATGGAGCTCAATCGGGTGCACTTGACTGGTGTGTTTATGATATTTCGCCCGATGCAACGAAGTATTGGTCGCAAACTTCGGACGAGTTTATCAATCAACATTTTGATAATTTGGTGCATGATGTTGATTTATATAGACATTATGGATAGTGTGGCACTTCTTTGTTCTGTTATGTGCATTTTAGGTTGTTGTCCATTGTCAATTTTTATGGGAGTTTGCACTTGTATGTAATGTTATGTGCATTTTAGGAACATGTTTTGTTGGTGTCTCATTGTGGGAAAATGGACAAATGACACTGAATTAACATATTTCAATACGTTGGGTGTTTTTTAAGGGACTATGACAATGCAACACATGTCCAAAAGGTGATAAATGTAAGAATAAATGCACGTCATCCCATGTTGAATGCACAAAAGCAACCAAGCAAGTGCACGCACCTGCAAACAACCTACATGTGCACAACGCTAGAGAACACTCCAGTAATAATGTGCATTCGTCCAAAGCATGTCAAAGTGCACACAATAGAACGTAAAAGTGCACACACCGTCCCACCATGAATGCAATGACATACGGAACAAATCAAAGTTAACCATTGAAATAAGTACTAACGAAAACTCCCAATATATATATATATAGAGAGAGAGAGAGAGGAAATTTCAATTTTGGTCCACTGACTATTGGAGTTGTGTTAATTGCAACACTTGACTTTCAAAAATATTAATTTAGTACCTTGATTATGCAATTCTTATCAATTTTGATCACACCGGCCAAATTACCGGCCAAATGTGACCGGAAAATTTAAAATTAACAATTAGTCTTAAATAGGAGGGGCAAAATCGTCATTTCATGTGACTTTCTTCTTTTTCCATTCCTTGCACCGGCCGGTCGAATTTGCAGCGCCATTTCCGGATGACCAAAATAGGACGATGACTTCTTCCTTGCACCATTTCCATAAGACCAAAATAGGACATGAATTAAAGATTTGCGCCGACATTTATGTGCAAACAAAAACTGCATTTGCTGCACATACCAAATGGCGGCGGGATTGACTTGAAAATTTTGCGCCGCCAGCAGAGGGAGAAGGTTATGGTGGTGATGGGGCCGACCGACGCCGGAAAATCGAGACTCTCCGTCGACCTCGCCACCGGGTTCTCGGTGGAGATAGTGAACGCGGACAAAATGCAGGTGTTCCGGGGATTTGACGTGCTCACTAACAAGGTCACCGACGAGGAAGCGGCGGCGTACCCCACCATTGAATATCCCTCATAGCTAGACCCGATGGAAGAAATGAAATTGTGCAGGAAGCTTCGTTCCGCTTCTGCTTCTGTTCTTCATCACATCATATATATCGTTATCAAAATATGAATTGAAATTCCGTATGTAGCTCCAAATCTTTTCACTCATATTTGCTAGCTAGCAACATCAATCCGGCCTTCTAGATCTGGCGTGCTGATATATATATGTGATATATAATAAACAACAAGGAATATATATATATATATATATATATATATATATATATATAAAATTGCAGAATATACACGGATCGGATGCATGCTGTGAACGAAGTAAAAGCTGCCCAAAAACACTACATTAATTCACAGGCCACTCAAAACGAAACAATGAGCAAGAATCTGGACTGGATTTATTTACAACTATGATTTTATCAAGATGCATTCCAACTGGACCGGATTCATGTCCTATTTTGGTCTTACGGAAATGGTGCAAGGAAAAAGTCATCGTCCTATTTTGGTCATCCGGAAATGACGTTGCAATTTTGACCGGCCGGTGCAAGGAATAGAAGAAGAAGGAAGTCACATGAAATGATGATTTTGCCCCTCCCATTTAAGACTAATTGTTAATTTTAAATTTTTCGGTCACATTTGGCCGGTAATTTGGCCAGTGTGACCAAAATTGATAAAAATTGCATAGTCAAGGTACTAAATTAATATTTTTGAAAGTCAAGTGTTGCAATTAACACAACTCCAATAGTCAGTGGACCAAAATTGAAATTTTCTCTATATCTACTATATATATATATATATATATATATATATATATATATATATATATATATATATACTAATAAGAGCCCAAGAGAGTTAGGCCTATAATGGGTAGAAAAAATGGCGGTCACAGATTTTAATCAAATGAATGGCTCAGATTGATTAAAAAATTGATAAGATTTAAATTTTACACTAAAATTTCCTAAAATACCCACACACCGTTACTAATTCCGTTAAAATTTTAAGAATTGCCGTTAGTTTACCGTTAACTTACTCATTGATTTCAATAAAAAAAAGTCTTAGGTTCGAACCTCATCCCAATCAAAATTGGCATAATTAGTACTCTATTTTACTCTTATTAAATTATATAAATAATAATTTAGTAGCTACAACAAAAAATTATAGATATGCATTTCTTTAATTTAGAATTATGTGTCGACAATGCCTTTATTCAAAAAAAAAAAAATTTATTCATTATCAATAAATTAAATAAGAGAAATAATTGTATTAGTTATATTGTCTTTATCTTTCTACAATATAAAAATTCTTTATATTCAAATTTATTAATTGATTATATTTGCTACATTGTCCTTACAATGTCTTAATTCAGTGAAAAAAATTATTCATTATCAATAAATTAATTAAGAGAAATATTTTCATTAGTTATATTGTCTTTATTTTTCTCAAATGTAAATATTTTTACATTCAAATTCATCAATTGATTATATTCACTACATTCTCTATTATCTTTTTTGTACACTATTTTTCTAATTAAATATCAAAGTTATAATACAAAATAATGCTATATATTTATTTACCAAGTATTTTATTAATACCATGAAAAAATTAAAAAAATATATATAATTAATAAAGCCAACCATATTAACTACTTGAGAGATTTTGTGACAAAGAGAGTATTCAAATCACACAACAAATTGAAGTGAGAACTACCTTGCAATGTCCTTGTTTGACAATCAGTGGTTAGCGGATTATATTAGCGGATTTGACCAACGAATTTATTTAATTATTAACATTGGGTAGAAAAAATGACCGCCAAATTATTAAATCAAATGAATGGTTCAAATTGTTCAGGTTTTGATTTTTTTTAAAAGTTTTTCTAATTTATCCTTAATTATATGATTATCCATTTAACTTTTCCGTTAGATACCGTTAATTCACCGTTAGTCTAATTCTAATATTAACGTCTAATATAGAATTATAATTACACCATTAATCTAATTCTAATATTAAAGTTTTAATAGAACTTAACCACAAATCCTAATGTTGAAATCTCCTCAAACAATATTAGTATATATTTAATATTTTATGCCCTAATTTTTATTTGTTCTCCCTTATGTCCCGTATTTGGTTTCAACCATACCTATACAATTATTTTATTGACAATTATAATCAATCTTGACTATATTATCTTGCATTTGTAAACTTAGAATTACATATTTAACCCGCACGGGCTTAGCTCAATGGTTTAGTGGGCAGTATTTGAGAGAAGAGACCAATGTTTGAACCTCGGCGGCGGCAGTGCGGGAATTATGTCCAAAGTGGGCAGATTCCTTGTTCGCACCAGCATTTGGTCCTGTCTGCTGAACCATTGAGTCACCGTGATTTACAACTTCCCACAATGCTCTGTTGAGTCGGAGTGTGGGGGGCCCTTGGGGTTGGGGACTCAACCTTTGGGAGAAGAATTACCTATTTAAATACGCAAATTCAACCTTCAGTTATCTATGCATGAACAATTTCAATATAATCTTACCTTAATATACTTTAAAGTACTTATTTAAAAAAAAAAAAAAAAAAAAAAAAAAAAAAAAAAAAAAAAAAAAACATTAGGCATTATCCCAATCGCGCAATGCGCGTAAAAAACTAGTATATATATAAGATTTGAGTTTAGGCTTAATTGTCTGCTTACATGGAAAGAAATAAATTAAAGAAATTATATAGGGTGATGCTCCTATTAGGGTGATGCTAGCTCCTATGAGAACCTCTCTTCTCATAAGTACGTGAAAACTAATCTAAACCATAGAAATCAAGGAACCAAAGGCTAAGTGTTAAGATTTTGACAATAATCAAATCCTTTAAAATATGGTGTCTAAAAGCAGTCAACCAGCCCACTAAGGGGCATATTAGTTTTTTTTTTTTTTTTTTGCATTGTGCAAGTCGAAGAAAAGGAAAGTCCAATTATCACTCATATATCCATGTATATTTTTTTTTAATTAAACTTACGCACCTAGCTTAAGCTTTAAACTAAAGCATCTTAAGCTTTAAACTTAGGCACCTAAAGCTATAAACTTACGCGCACCTTAAGCTTCGAACTTATGCACCTTAAGTTTTAAACATGTGCACCTTAAGAGTTAGACTGATGCATCTTAAACTAGAAGTGAAACACCTTAAACTTTAAACATACGCACCTTAAGCTATAAACTTACGCACCTTAAGTTTTAGACTTAAGCAAGCACCTTAAACATTAAACTTAGGCATCTAACACTATAAACTTACGCACCTTAAGCAATAAAATTACGCACCTTAAGCTTTGAACTTACGCACCCTAAGCTTTAGACTTACGCACCTTAAGTTGTGACCTTACGCAAAATGACCATAATGCCATGCATTTTTTAATTATTCTTCCTTCTGGACTGTTCAATTTTGGCAAGATCAAAGGTTGTGATTAATCTACACGTTTCACCTTAGAGAAGCTTCGCACCTGGGAGAAACTACAACTTAAGGTGCGTATGTTTAAGGCTTAAGGTGCATTATTTTTCCGCTTAAGGTGCATAAGTTCGAAGCTTAAGGTGCGTAAGTTTATAGCTTTAGGTGCATAAATTTAAAGCTTAAGGTGTTTAAGTTTAAAGCTTAAGGTGCGTAAGTTTATAGCTTAAGGTGCGTATATTTAAAACTTAAGGTGCGTCACTTTCTAGTTTAAGGTGGATCAGTTTAACTCTTAGGGGGTGTTTGGTAATTGGCTGTTAGCTGGTAGCTGGTAGCTGATAGCTGATTGATTTAGCTGGTAGTTGATAGCTAATTGTGTTAGCTAGTTTGACCCGCTGATAGTATTAGCTGGTTATAGAAATGTGTTTGAGAAATTATTTATTAACTGATAGCTGATTACATATAAAAGTACCTTAAGGGCATGAGTGTATTATTATTTTATTTTAACCTATAATAATAATAATAATAATAATAATAATAATAATAATAATAATAATAATAATAATAATAATAATAATAATAATAATAATAATAATACAACAACAACAACAACAACAACAACAACAATAATAATAATAATAATAATAATAATAATAATAATAATAATAATAATATAAATCTTGATAAATTATTCTAAAATTTGAGTTACCAATTATACTTGCAATTATACACACCTAAAGATTTAGACTGACGCACCTTAAGTTTCAACAAAAAACGCACATTAAGTTCTCAACTGAAGAACTGATGCACCTTAAGCACAGAAATCATGCACCTTAAGCACAGAAATCATGCACCTTAAGCACAGAAACTACGCGCCTTAACTTTTAAAAATACGGAAAATACCCAAATTGCCACCACATTTTTTTAAAAAAACTTTTCTTGAATCTGATCCGTTGATTTTGATTAGATCAAAGGCTGAGATTAAACCACATCTTTTACCTGAAGTCGTTACCGCACCTGATCCTTATATAGAAGAGAGCTCATATGCGGTCATGTCATTAAGTGCGGTAGTATGGCCTTATCTGTGTCATTGAATCAGTTTAATCTAACGGCGGTGGCTAATTACTGAAGATTTGAGGATTTAAGTGTGTTTTGGTAAGTGGGGGTGTTATGGTAATTATAGTGGCCATTTATATCGGTCGCTTGACAAAATACACCAACAGTGTTAACAAAAGGCACCAATAGTGTCAGGAAAAAGCACAACAATGAAATACACAAATACACCAAAAAACACACAACACACCCAAAAAGAAATACACCATATAACTCCCCCCACCCCTAATGGTGTATTTCTGAACATTTTGTAGTGCTTTTATTCATACAAAATGGTGCATTTTGGTGATGCGTACCTAATTTGTGCATGTTTTTTGGTGTGAATTTTCTAACATGGATGGTGTATATTTGTATAACTATTGGTGTGGCCGCACGGGAAGGCGCGGCCGCACTTGAACTTGGCACCAACACAAATCCACAAATACACCAAAATAAGATTAATAATGCACCAATAACGAACATAAAACACACAACACTATGATTTGCCCTATTCCTATGCATAAATCTATATAGAGTTGAGATCACAATTGGTTGTGCCTTGGGTTGGGGATTTGTTTATTGTCACTTAGAGTACGGTATGTATATATATATATATATATATATATATATATATATATATATATATATATATATATATATGTGTGTGTGTGTGTGTGTGTGTGTGTGTGTGTGTGTGTGTGTGTGTGTATGTATGTATGTATGTATGTATGTATGTACGTATGTTTGTATGTATGTGTATGTGCGTGTGTATGTGTAAATCGCAAGGAGAGACATATTGTATTGTGTTTGTGATATTTTCACCTAATGTACATGCTCATATATTAACAAAAAATAATTTCAATATATTTACAAAATAGTTTAACATATAAACTCAAACCCTAAGCTTAATGTTTTTTTTAAAAAAATTGCAGACAAAGATTTGGCACATTAGCTTCCAATTCAATCATATTATGAATTTTGAGGTTCTTAGTATTCCGGTGTTCTATTTTTGAGTTTTGATGCACTATGTTGGATTTCTTTATTGTGTGTGTGTAACAACCCTACCTAAAACACTGCGTTTGATGTGTAGACAGTTACGATTAGAAGTAGTTAGAAGCAAGGAAAAGACAAGATTGTCCCTGCTTGTTATTACTTAAAGCCAACTGCTGTAACCGTTTTGGTACTCACCTTTCGTTTACTTCTTCTTCTCTCTTAGCCTAAAGAACTGTAACAGCTGCTATCAGAGCTAATGACGAACACCCGCAGAGATTACGATGAGGCTGCAAGACATATCACCGAGATTCAAGAACAGATGCAGAATATACAAGCTTAGATGAATGATAGCCAGAGAGCTCAGGCTGAGACCTTGGGGGCATTTCAAACAGGCTTCCAGGCGTTCCAAGCTGAGGCCAGGCAATGGATAGGGAACATGGTGGCTCCAGGTCCTGCCAATCTACAATCAGGAGCCCATGCGCAGCATTCAAAAGCAGGAAGCACTTCAGTCAATCCCCAAATCAGGATTGATCGACCATCTGTAGGTAACCGGCCAATCCCTAACCATATTGACATTGTTTCAGGGGTACAAGGGGGAAATGTTCAGGACCAACCTAGACAATTGTTGCGTAATAATGAGGAATACTTGAGAGCCCCTAAACCTAAAATTGAGTTCCCTGAATTTGATAGTTCAAACCCTAGGGGATGGGTTAGAAGATGTAATAAATTCTTTCTCCTTTACCGTATTCCTGAAGAACTGAAGATGGAATATGTCTCTTTTTACATTAAAGGGGGTATTGATGCTTGGTTTGAGGGGTATGTACTAGATCATGGGGGGAGGATATTCTGGGATGAGTTTGCAGAAGATGTGCGTAGAAGATTCAGTTCTTTTGGCCTAGAATGTGTGGAAGAGGAGTTTAAAATGTTGAGGCAGACCGGGAGTGTGGAAGAGTACAATAATAGATATGATTAGCTCAGAATTCAAATGTTGATGGCACATCCCACCTTGGCAGAAATGTATTTCATCAGGAACTATACTAGTGGACTAAAAAGCCACATAAGATGCTTTGTTAAAACCACCAATCCACTTTCCCTAATGGATGCATATGTGTATGCAAGGCAGTTTGAGGAAGGGTTGATGGGGGCAGCCTACAGTCCAACTGAGTCAGGCAGAGATGGAAAAACTTAAGGAACAAAAGTTATGCTTCTATTGCAGAGAGAAGTGGCAACATGGCCACAAGTGCAGACCTAAATCCTTTAATGTGATGACTGGCTTAGAAGGGGCCCAACTTGATCAAGGGGAAATAGAGGAAAATCTGGGAACTGAGAACAGTTTTGAGGAAAAGGAGGGGATTGCTGAGGTTTCTCTCTTAGCTATGCTAGGTGGGAAAGCTTGAGTACAATCAAATTATTGGGTAAAGTGGGGAAAAAGAAGCTGATCGTACTAGTTGATACAGGAAGCACTCATAGCTTTCTAGACCCTGCAGTGGTTCAAGGACTCAAATCTCACATTTACAAAACTAATCTTCTCTATGTGACAGTAGCTAATGGTCAGACATTGATGTGTGATGAGGCTTGTAGTGAATTCTCATGGACAGTGCAAGAAGAAGAGTTCAAGAGAGATTTCAGATTGTTGAGAATGGGGGGATGTGATATGGTTCTGGGTATGGACTGGCCTGATCAGTTCTCTCCCATTCAATTGCACACCAGGCCATTAGGGATATCCTTCAACAAAGAAGGAAGAAAGGTGACATTAGAGGGAATCTCTGGAAGAATGAACCTCAAAGAAGCCACCACAAAAGAAAAGGCTAATTGGACCAAGAAAGGAGCCCTAGGGTTCTTAATTGTCTGCTGCAATTCAGAACAAAACTCAACTGAAGTAACTGGATTCTGTAATGCTATAGAGTCTTCCTTGGCAACTAAAGAGATCATGGGCACTGCAGTAGAAGAATGGATTTCTGTGGTGTGAGGAGGCACACCAAGCTTTTGAACAATTGAAGATAGCTATATGCTCAACACCTGTCCTGGCCATGCCAAACTTTGAGAAGGAATTTAGGATTGAGGCTGATGCATCCTGTAGAGGGATTGGTGCTATTCTAATGTAAGAAGGAAGGCCCATTGCTTATTACAGCAAGGGGTTAGGGCCTAAACATGCTGACTGGTCCATATATGAGAAGGAGTACTTAGCCATCCTAAATGCAGTGGAAAAATGGAGACCCTATCTACAAGGGGGACATTTCATCATTCAAACTGATCATCAGAGTTTGAAACACCTACTTGAGCAGAAGATCACCACACTGATTCAGCAGAAAGGCCTAAATAAATTGTTGGGATTGGATTATTCCATTGTGTACAAAAAATGAAAAGATAACTCAGCAACTGATGCCTTATCTAGAAGAGGAGAAGTGGGAAGCTGCAATGCCATATCCAGCCTTAAACCCCTATGGTTGGAAGAAGTGCTGCAAAGCTATACTAATGACAACTGGGTACAAGAAACAATCACTGCCTTAATGATTGACCCAAATTCTATTCCAGCTATGAGAATGGAGAATGGTTTGCTTAAACATATAGGAAGGATGGTAATTGGATCCCATGACCAATTAAGAGATAAGCTTATCACTGAGTTCCATAACACTGCACTAGGAGGTCACTCTGGGACACAGGTGACTTACAACAGACTTAAAGCAGTCTTCTACTGGAAGGGCATGAAGAAACAAGTTAAACAGTATGTGAGAGGCTGTGACAACTGTCAAAGGAATAAATCAGAGAATGTGCATACCCCTGGGCTCTTACAACCCCTATCTATCCCTGAGCATGCTTGGACCCAAGTGTCCATGGACTTTATTGAAGGATTACCTAAATCTAATGGCAAAGAGGTGATAATGGTTGTAGTTGACAGATTTACAAAATATGCTCATTTCATGAGCTTAGCTCACCCCTTCACTGCAGAAAAAGCAGCCAATTTGTACATGGAAAATGTGTATAAATTGCATAGCTTACCACAAGGAATAGTGTCAGACAGAGATAAGGTATTCCTCAGCAAGTTTTGGAAGGAAATCTTCAAAAGGATGGGTACCCAATTGCACATGAGCTCTGCATACCATCCTCAGTCAGATGGACAAACAGAGACGATTAACAAGTGCTTGGAGACTTACCTCAGGTGCATGAGTTCCCATAAGCCTAAGCCGTGGGAAGCATGGCTATCCCTAGCAGAACATTGGTACAATACCAACCACCATAGTGCTTTGAAAGTGTTTCCATTTCAGGCCTTATATGGCTATCCACCTTCCTAATTAGCTATCAATGACACAATAAGAGCAGCTGATGAAAATGCAAAAATCTGGGTTCAAAGGAGGGTAAATTATGCTAGCCATACTCAAAGAGAATCTAAGACAAGCACAGCAGAGAATGAAGCACTATGCAGACAGGAACAGATCAGAGAAATCATTCTCAGTGGGAAATCTGATTTACCTAAAACTACAGCCTTACAGACAAGTAACAATGGCTATCAGAAAGAATGTTAAACTTTGTTCCAAGTTCTATGGGCCCTATGAAGTGTTAGAAAAGATTGGGCAAGTAGCTTACAGATTGAAGCTCCCAGCTGGGGCTTTGATTCACTGAGTTTTCCATGTTTCCCAGCTTAAAAAGAAGGTTAGTCATGGAAGACAAGCTCACATGGAACCTCCTGTGATTGGTCCTGATGGACAACCATTAACAGAACCAATAGCCATCCTTGGAAGAAGTATCCTAAAGAAGAACAATGCAGCATCAGTAGAAGTTCTAGTGCAGTGGGCTAACCTATCTCCAGAAGAAGCCACTTGGGAAGAATATCACCATCTTTCCCAATTTTAAACCTTGAGGACAAGGTTGCATTCAAGGGAAGGGTATTGTAACAACCCTACCTAAAACGCTGCGTTTGATGTGTAGACAGTTACGGTTAGAAGTAGTTAGAAGCAAGGAAAAGATAAGATTGCCCCTGCTTGTTATTACTTAAAGCCAACTGCTGTAACCGTTTTGGTTGTTGAATGAACTACTCACCTTTCGTTTACTTCTTCTCTCTTAGCCTAAAGAACTGTAACAGTGTGATAATATTAATGGTAAAATTTGTGAACCAAAACTTCCCCAGGGGCTCAAGTGCAGTAACTGGGGTGGGGGATTTGAGAGCCTCATTGCCATTCCTACTTCTGTAATTGCATTTATTGTACTTCCATGTACTATATGTCTATATCTCATTCTTTTAAACTTACAAAAAAAAAAAAATGGTTGGAATGAGGCTGAACGTTATTATTACAGAAGTCCATTATTCTCCTGAAGTTAGGCGCACGTTGCTCTATACAAAATTGGGTACAGCAATAGGTGATCCTATGATTCTGATGATGAATTTGAATTTAATGTCTCACAATCCTGCTTTAATCTGTGGATATGTACCAGAACACTTTTCTGCATTTAGGAGTTCGAGAGCAGGGGCTCATACATTGGGCGGCTTCTGTTTTTGGGCTGCAGATTTGATAGAGGAGAAACATCTTTATCCCCTGCCACTTCTATATTTTCCCAGGGCGGTGGTGGGGATCCCAAGCGTTCAGCTCGTTGCAGTATGTTGATTTCAGTTGGTGCAAATGTATATCTGAAGTACTTCAGAGCTACTAATGGTCCTATTCCTATCGCAACGATAAGCTGAAATCACACAAGTAATAAATTAGTTGTGAAACAAAACTGTTGGCTACAAAAGAAATTGTATACAGCAACATTATCTCCATAAAAGAATGTTTTTTTTCTTTGGGTGACGAGGAAAACCTGCTACCTGAGGGTGTGAACTAGGTAAACCCTGCCTTGTGACTCTAGTCGGCAAAGGACCACAAGGAGGTAAACCAATTCAGGTTGCCTATAACTGATCAGTTCAAACCAAGAGGGTTGGGATTCAAACTTGTGACATTGTGGTTACAAATTTGTATCCTTAGCCATCTTATAGCTGAGATTACCCTCAAGCAATCTATGGTGTGAACTTGTAGGACACCCTTGACCTTAACCACCAGTAACCTTCTATAACTTATAGTAACATGGATTGCTGTTCTTTTGTTTTGTTTTGTCCTTTTGGTTGAACGAAGGGGACAAAAATGAAGCTGATCAACAGGGTTTAAGGTATAGCAGGGTGGAAACTGGAAAGTTAAACTTCTTTCCAAGTAATAAACCTAGATTTGAATCCCATCAAATGTACCAAAAAGTAAAAATGGAGCTGATTAACATTTTTTCAGGAAAAAGGAATTGCATTAGGATAAAGGGAGAAAAAAGGCTGCCTAATACTATACAGTTGAAGAGCCTAGAGCCTAGATGCACAATCCTATACTCAACCAAGGGAGCCTCATTCACCAGCCTGTGGCCCATTAGTTACGGAGCATGCTTTTTGTTGAATTTGAAAGATCCAAATCCCGCCAGTTAGGCGGAAGCATGAGAAAATATATATTGTATGAAAGTGAATAGAAGATTTATAAATCTGTGTTAGGAAGGGGAATACACAGCTCTATAAATACATGTTAGAAGACTTCTAATAAGGAAATAAGTTTTACTTGTACATTCCATAACACTTTTCAAATTAAAGAGTGGGCATTTAAGCATTCCAAACGCTTATGACTTTATTAGGCAGTGACAACAAAAAATTTAAAATTTGTTGGTCATTGATATTCCGTGAATTGTGAAACCCTACTAAAATGTCATGAGGAAAGAAATACAAAATTGGAAAGTAATACTTACAATGATAGTACTCCAGTAAGTTGGCTGTTGACAGAGGCGGAACATTATTGTGTACATTTGAGATGATGGAAAGGCATTTACAATTAAGTTGATCATGTAAAATGTAAGTAGGTTTCCCCATATGGCAAGGTGTTGCAACACTGTGAAGGAGCTGTAAACATCAAGAAAAGAGTCATGCCAAAAGAGATTTACATAAATTTCAGCCACTTGATTGCGAAAGTCCATATTTAAGTAATACTAGCAGAATATTTCCAGAACCCAGTGGCTGGGTGACTAAATTTATCATTTTATGAAACATATACATGTTTTATACCATCCTTCAAAAGAGTGAAAATTGCTCTTTTTCATTTAGGAGAACTAATTAGAAGAGTTTTAGGGAGATTCTGAAGATTGATTCACTCCTAACGTGGATTCCCAGTTAAGGGTTGATCATATTCTTCATATTGGGGTCAGAGTCGCAGAAATAAGGATTGGAATTCAAGAATGAAGACAGAATATAGCGGCTTACTTGGTATCTAATGCAACAACAAATGCCTGCAGCCAAATACATCCAGAAAGTACAACCATTGATATCTCCTCCATTTCACACCGCTCAAAAGCATAGGAGCAAATGGTGATGGAAAAGACTACTACTGCCTAAAAAACATCTCAATTTCAATACCATGTTAAGCAAAAATAAGTTATCACAAAGTCACTTGTAGTGCAACATAGACTGAACAATAAAATAGGAATTACTTTGAAACAAGTGCAGTATTGCTGGTTCCTCATTGGGTGATGGGGATTCATTATTCAAAAATGTAGAATATTTCATTAACAGGCCTAATCATTCAAGATTTCTGGTGAACAAAGTTAATGGTAACCTCTTAGGCACATGAGCAACACATTATTAGCCTTTTCATTTAGACCACAACATGCAATAGTCAGGGAGTCAAATAGAAGGCTATAAATATAAGACACCTAAACAATAAACACTAGAAATTAGTTTAGTCGAGAATTTACTTCCCGTGTCCCATTTAATATGTCCCTTTTCACTTCGTTTGAGGGTCCAGGCTGCCAAAAGCCCAAAACTTTGACAAGTTTTTAAGATCTATTTCTTTAAATATTTGACATACCGGTTCTTGAGGCAGCTTGCAGCTAGTACTTTTTATGTGTTTTTTTTAATTGTATTAGTATTATGGTAAGCTAAATTTAATTAACTCCACCTAGAGGACAGTAAAAGGGACACAAGATGGGATGGAGATGCATGATTCTCTCATTCCTTTGTATATGACTGTTGAAACCCTAAGCCTGTTAGAAGTGGTCCATTAGGTTATAGCTTTCTCTGTATAAATTATTGTAATCTGTACAACACTAGTAATGAGAATTAGATGAAACCTTTCATTCTTTCACATGGTATCAGAGCCTAAATCCTAAATATTCTATCCTTTTTCCAGCGCCCCCACTGCCATCAGAGATCTACCGCCGCTGCCGCCACTGTTCACTATTCCGGTCCTGCCTTGTGGTTTTTCACCCAAACCAAGCCCACAGGCCTCATCGGAATAGTGTCGCGAGCCTAGGGCTGAAGTCCGGTCGCCGCCTGCCGCCGCACGTGCCACCACGCACCACCGCCGTCGCCTGGACAGCCGCCCCTTTTTCCGGCCAGATCTCCCTCCTCCGATCTCTGATCGAGACACCGTTGCCACCGTTGGACTAGTCTCGACGAGACGCTTCAGGCAGTGTTGTTTGTTTCCCCTGCCGCCGACCGCCAATCGCCGCCGCCGTTCTCCGGACACCGCCGCTGCCGACCAGTGTGCTTGTTTTTCGTTGGTAATCTCTATGGCTTCATCTTTTACCTCTTTTCCCACCATTACTATGGACAAGTTAGTTGGGAGTGAAAATTATACTTCGTGGGCCGCATTGGTGAAACTTTGGTTCAAAGGCCAAGGTATGTCTGATCATCTAACTAAAAAGGTTGAGAACAGTGAAGAATCGAAGAAAGTAGATTGGGAAAAGTCGGATGCATTATTATGCAACATGTTGTGGCAATCCATTGACCCTAAACTCTATAACATTTACAAGGCCTATGAGACGTGTTATGATGTTTGGAATAAAGCCAATTCACTTTATACTAATGATATCCAAAGGATGTATTCCCTAGCATCTAATATGCTTAATTTCCGTGGGTCTGCTAATATGAGTATACAGGATTTTTTGGGCCGGATTGAAGCTTTACAACAGGAGTATAATAATTTCTCTTTAATGCCATATCAGAAGACAGCAGAAGGTCATGTGAAGCAATGTGATAAGTTCTTCATGGTGTTGTTATTTCTCAAAGAAAATATGCCTTGGATATTTTAGAAGAACCTGGAATGTTGGATTGTAGACCGGTGGATAATCCAATGGATCAGAATGTTAAACTCCTACCAAGACAGGGGGAGCCATTGCCTGACCGAGAACGATATAGGATATTAATTGGAAATTTGAATTATCTTACAATCACACGACGTGATATCTCTTTTGCAGTTAGTGTGTTGAGTCAGTTTTTTGAGAATCCTTGTGATTCTCATTGGGATGCTGCTGTTCGTGTTCTAAGGTATATCAAGAGAGCACCAGGACAAGGCTTATTATATGAAGATAGAGGACATTCACAAGTTGTTGGGTATTGTGATGCAGATTGGGTCGGTTGCCCATTTGACAGACGCTCTACTTCAGGTTATTGTGTTCTCATTGTCCGTAATCTCATATCTTGGAAAAATAAAAAGCAGGATGTTGTTGCTAGGTCCAGTGCTGAAGCGGAATATCGAGCCATGGCCCTTGCCACGTGTGAGCTTATGTGGCTTAAACACCTACTACAAGAGTTGCAATGTGGCAATGTTGCTCAAATGACATTGATATGTGACAACCAAGCAGCTCTACACATCGCATCAAATCCTGTTTATCATGAGAGGACTAAACACATCAAGTTTGACTGCCACTTCATTAGAGAGAATATTGTGTCAGGGTGCATCAAAACCAGCTTTGTCAATTCTGCAAATCAGTTAGCTAATATCTTGACAAAATCCCTTAGAGCTCCTAGAGTTGGGTATATTTGTAACAAGCTTGGAGCATATGATCTATACTCTCCAGATTGAGGGGAGTGTTGAAACCCTAAGCTTGTTAGGAGTGGGCCCATTAGGTTATAGCTTTCTGTATAAATTATTGTAATCTGTACAGCACTAGTAATGAGAAATAGATGAAACCTTTCATTCTTTCACAATGACAAAACATTTTTATTCTGGATCATGCTAATCCTTATCAATAATGACGAAATGAGAGGTCATAGATGCAATCCAATAGTTAACCGGAACCTGGAAGTGAGGGTAAAGAGAGATGAAGAGGGTGAAGTGGTGAACATGACAGAACTTAAAAGAAAAATACTTGCCATGCCAGAAAATGCATGCATTACCAAGTAACCCTGTTTTTTTTTTTTGTTTGAAAACCAAGTAACCCTTTAATTCAGTGTAGATGTATGCCTCATTAACTAGCTTACTACTCCTTTACTTCTACAAGAGAGGACTAAAGGCCAATCACTAATTAAGAGCAGGCTCAGGCCACTTAAGTAAAGACATATTTGCAATTTCACTATCACCTGAAATAGGAACCTAGTGATTCGCTCATGAAAACTTCACAATTGCAGGGAAAAAAAAAAAAGATTGGAAAAGACAACAGGTCTGCTGCCTTCTGAACTGTACAGTATGATGTGATACTTACATGAAAGAGAGATCGGCCAAACCATCCAGCAAACGTCCTAGGGTTCAGGAGCCTGCTTTCAACATGAAGTAATTCCATTTTCAACAGATATCAAGAAAACAAGCTATTAATTCACATGCAAATGTTAACAGATGAAGACCAATACAGAAGCATATTATAAGAAACAACTACACCAAGTCCAAACCTTCCAGCTTTGCAGTAAAAGAGTATTTGCGGATGGTGCATTATAGTTCTTTCGCTAAGATCTTTGTCAAGAACACTGACTATGACCGGGACACTGGTGTAGAAAACATTATAAGCCATCAAACTAACAGAATTGAAAAGGCTAGTTCCAGAGACACCTGAAATGAATGAGAAACTGGAAGGTTGTGAGGTTAGTTAAATAATGCAAAACATAGCAATGTGAAGCAAGGCAGCATGAGATAAACAAAACAAACTTACAGGATCTGGATGAAGCATATCAAGAGGGATTTGTAGATGGAATATTGGGATAGAAATGCAGTCCGGTTATAAGAGTACCGTCCATGTACAAGTATTAGTCTTCTAAGGAATCGAAATTCTGTAAGCCAAGATTAGTAGAGTACAAATAATGAGAGTCATGACTGGCAGGATTAACTTAAATTTAAAATGGAACAGTATCCACTTGCATTTCAGTGGCTTTTCAGTAACAGTTCATGATCAAATTAAACCATCGAACAAAACAAATAAATGAATAATTTAATACAAAGGAACAATTTTTGAAGAACATAGTGAAATTCAAGATAAAAGAACAGTAAAATTTTGTATGCAGTAAATTTTCAACGTGTTCAACAGGCACAAAGGATCATATTACAAACTCCTTTTCTAGTTCATCTATTTAAAGAGATGCATCGGATTGCAATTCCACCCAGAGCATTTCATAGGTACATGTATTTTCTGATATAAATGTGTGTATCCATTATTTTAACACGAGTAGGCAGCAGCAATCTAGTTTCAGCATGCATCACCAGCAGCATACTATTTGCCAACGAAATTCTATGTGCTATCTTTTACTAACTTTTAATTCAGTAACATTTTAATGACATTCTATCTGACTCAATAAGAAATAAATTCAAATAGGTACATGAAGATGTTATGCCTTTTAGTGAGAACTCCAACATTGTGTCTAATAAATGGTGTTTATAACAGTATATAAACCCAATAAGTATTGATCAAGAATGATCATATTAAGTCTGCAACAATAGCATCCCTCCCTCACTCAAAATTAAATTTCTACAACATGTCAAGACCAATCAGTTTAATAATGATAAGTGTTACGAAAGTAAAGAGAGGGAATTTCTAATGTGCTGTCATATATTATATCAAATTCTCATAGGAATAGAAAATACAAAGTCATATAAATAGGTACTAGAAAACTACGAATAGGAAACAAGTTTCCATATACCCTACCTTCCTAAATCCCTAAGACTGCCTAATCTATAGGGATTCTATATATCAAATATATATTCTATATTCCATAACACTCCCCCTCAAGTTGGAGCATATATTTTAATAATGCCCAACTTGTTACACAAATGAGTGATAACCCAAAATAACTAAATAACAAATAACTCAAGTCCATTTAGGACACTCCTTTGACCGAACAAGCTTGAGATTGGATACTCATACACCCCCTCCAACGAAAGCTTCGAACGAATCCCACGAACAATGGGTGAACACAAAGTGACCGAACAAGCTTGAAATTGGATACTCCCCCTGAAACGAAAGCTGTGAACGCCACCAATACCTACGGACAGTTGGGTGAACTCAACGTGGTGGACCGAACAAGCTTGGGATTGGACCCTCCCTGAATCGGAAGCTTGGACTCCACCAATACCGCAACTCCGGGTGAACCAAAAGTGGACCGAACAAGCTTGGGAACACAAAGTAAAGAAGACGAACTCCAAACTGGAGGACACAAATTCTTTACTAGCAAAAAGGAAGTATCTTGACTAACAAAAGGGAAGCATGCTCCAATCAACGAGCATAAAAAAGGAGACAACACCAAAACGAATGAGAGATAACACCAAACCGAGGCAGCACCAAAACAAGATAGGACCAAAACAAGACAACACCAAAACACAAAACGAGACAGCACTAAAACACAAAACAAGACAGCACCAAAACGAGACAAACTGACCGTAGAACAAAAGGCAATGGTCCAAACTAAGTCCAGAACCAAGACAAACAGACTTAGGCGACCCAGGAACAAGTTGACCAAAACGTTTTTGAATCGTTAGAGGAGCCTCACGCGCCGGCGGCACGTGAGGCTCACGCGCTAGTCAAAACGTGACGACAACGGAGCGGAAAAAAATATCGTAAAGGCTCAGATACCATGTTACGAAAGTAAAGAGAGGGAGTTTCTAATGTGCTGTCATATATTATATCAAATTCTCATAGGAATAGAAAATACAAAGCCATATAAATAGGTACTAGAAAACTACGAATAGGAAACAAGTTTCCATATACCCTACCTTCCTAAATCCCTAAGACTGCCTAATCTATAGGGATTCTATATATCAAATATATATTCTATATTCCATAACAATAAGAAATACTATAATCATTTGACACCATGAAATACATATGAACTGGGGGAAAAACGAAAAATTTAAATGAACAAAACCATGAACATCTCACTTGCAATACTATAATCAGCTGCTCTAGCTGCCTGCAATCCTTCTCTCCCACTTATACCAACCCCAACATCAGCCTGCTGGATCATTCTCACATCATTTCCGCCATCCCCAATCGCCAGTGTTCTGTAATCATAAGATTTTAGGAGTTCTACAAGCTGGAACAATAATAAAAAGGGTTCAAAATTCAAATGTGTTAGTCAGACATATAACTGAGGTTCATATTCAAAATAGACATACAATTATAGAAAGATTTGGAACTAGCTAACATTTACTTTTGTCATACAAAAAGCAGAACTAGCCAATATCTAAGCTGCCAAAGAGATAAAGAACTAATGCTTTACTCTCTATCTCTGTACTTTACATTCCAAAAGTGCCTCAAATTAGTTCTATAATATGTTCATATAGAGGTATCCAGATGCAGCACTGCTAGCAATGTCCAGACTTAGTGACAAGTTTCCTTGATCAAGCTCCACTTCAGTAACTTGGAACATGATGTGCATATAGAAGGGTTTTGATAGTTAAATATAACAGTGTTGCCTAACACAGCTTTAAAAAGAAATCTTGACTTACATGGGACATAGACTAAAGCAGTGGGGGCTTCTTTCTTTTTTATTTTAGGGGGTGGGGGATGGGTAGGGGGGAATGGGGGTGCAAAGTAAAAAGTTAAAGTTTCTACTTTGGAGAACCAGTCAACTCCAGTAATTCAAGCAAATGAAAACACCTGAGCTTTTTGGGATGGAGCCACACGACAATATATAGCTGTCTTGGAGAGTATAGCAAGTTCAGTGAATGCTTCTCGGTAATGCTTAAGAGCAATTTCAAGAGCCCAACCATCAATTACAAAGGCCATGTCCTGCTACAGTAGAATATTAGCTATAAAGGCCTCCAAGAAGACAGCAGAACAGGATTATTTAAGCATAAACTTTCAACATAACACATAGTCAAGAACAATGAAACAACTCACAGCCACAAAATAATTTAAAACCACTAAAATCCAAACTGTCATAGGCTGGGTTTGGTAAACAGAATTTATATGCATGCAAAGTCTAGTAAACACATACACACTCACTCTCTCCCTCTCTCTCAGACACACTCATGCCTGCTCACTTTTATATTAGGTTTCTCATTTTTACTCATTTTTATCTTATTATCTCTGAAGTTAAAGAACAAAATATAGTGCAGAATAAGATAGGTAGTATGAGAGTAGACCTTACCTCAGCTTTAGAATTTGTTATTCCTATTGTGAGTTGAACTCTTTCTAGACTTCTAAACACTTCATCCTCAGTTTTTCCATCAATGTGTAAAAGTTGACATTTAAGCTCTGTAAATTTCCAACCAAAAAAAAGATGAAGACAATCGCGCATAAAAAATCAGTCTGTAGATACATTAACACATGAAATAAATTATGCATGTCCTGTCCACCCCAAAGTGGTAATGTAATTATACTTTAATCAAATGCAGTGGACCTTAGTCAAATCAACTGTTGAAATTGAGAGATTGATAGGTCTGGCGGGTGGAGAATAACCACCACCCGCCAGTTAGGCGGAAGCAAAATATGTGATAACCAAAGAACAAGAGAATATAGAGAATATATTATAATGAAAGAGTACAATAGATTGTCTCTCTTAATGTATATTCTATACTTCAATGGACCTCTATATATACTAAACTAGATACTAAATTAGTCTAGAAAACTACTAATAAGAATAGGAAACTAAGACAACTTTCCTAATATTCAACACTCCCCCTCAAGCTGGAACATCTGGAAGTTCCAAGCTTGGATAAAAACAAACACTCTACCTCACTCAAAATTACAAGTGAAAATTAAATGCAACTAGAGGATAACAATGCGAGATGGCTTCGGAGGGACAATGCAACCCTTGGGAATGAACACGCCAGGGGCAAAGCTTGTCACGAACATCCTTGGGAATGGAGGCACCAAGGGAAAACACGAACACCATCACAACAATATAAGCACTCGAGGATGGATGACTTCAAAAGAGATTGCGCTATGTCTGACCCTTCCTTGGGAATGAAGACGAAGGCACCAAGAACGGAGCTGAACACAATCCTTGGGAATAAAGACGAAGACACCAAGGACCCTTGGGAATAAAGACGAAGACACCAAGGACGAAGCTAAACACGATCTTGGGAATGAACACACCGAGGACGGAATTGAACACGAACCTCGGGAATGAAGATGAACACACCAAGGATAGAGTTGAACATGAACAACCTCCAGATAACACAAGAGAGCGGTAGAGACAAAAAGGGAGCAAAGAATAGCAAAGGACGCAGTAGAGCCCATAATAGATAAAATAGCAAATGATAGTAAAGGATAGCACACCGATTGTAGATAGTCACACTCCCCCTTACTTGAAACATGGGAAATAATCAAAGGCCTTTATAGTAGTGCTGAAACTGACCATCCATGGGATAAGGCATACCGGAGATAAAGAAACAAACACGGTTATACCAAAACACAAACACCATGGGAAAATGTTCGGCAACAAACCCAAAGAAGCCTTCAAATTTCACCAAAAAGTCGAAAGAAGGGCAAAACAACCATCTGAAAAATCTCGCCGGAGGCAGACTCACGCGCCGGCGCGTGAGGAAGGTCTAAACTAGATACTTAATGTATATTCTATACTTCAATGGACCTCTATATATACTAAACTAGATACTAAATTAGTCTAGGAAACTACTAATAAGAATAGGAAACTAAGAGCATCCACATTAGTTGGGAAGAATGTGGGGATAATGTAAGAGTGATTAGGAAAGAGAAGGTGGGAGGGGAGAGAAAAAATAAATAAAATAAAACAAAACAGAATAAAAAAAAATTAAAAAATAAAAAATAAAAAAAGTTAAGTCAGGCGCGTGCACTGCACGCGCCAGGTTATGGCCACGCTGTGCGCAAAACGTGCACAGCGTTTCTTTCTTTCACTTTTTCTTTTCCTTTATTTTCTGACATTATTTTTTGTAATTTGCAGGATGATTATTTCATCTAATAACTCCATCCCACACTAGTGAATAACTCAATCCAAGTTATTTCTTCTGAAATAACTCCACAATCTCCCCTTAGTGTGGATGCTCTAAGACAACTTTCCTAATATTCAACATCAACAAATCTAGCTGGAATGTCTGACCTACTACTAGAATTGGAAAACCAAAAGTAACAACGGCTATTTGAAGCATACAATAGTTTAATGACAAAATATTTTCTTTTTCTTTTTAGGTGTATCTGAGGGGAATAAGGATGGAACGTCTGACCTACTACTAGATTAACATGTTTATGCTGCTAAACTACAAGGTCCTTGATGATGACAAAATAAGTTAGGAGACTAACTGAAAAATCAAACGTTAGGAACCAATGACATGATTTGCTCTTCCAAACGTACAAAAGATGGGTTGTGGCTGATGCGTAGCCACTAAAAGAAGAAGAAAGAAAAAAAAAAAAAAAAAAAAAAAAAAAAAAAAAAAACAGAATCGATCCCCCTTCAACAACCAAAGTCAAGTAGTAGGAAGAGAATAGAAAATGAATCTACCTGGAGAAATAAAATTGCATGACCGAGCAATCTGTATAGCAGTTTCCTTCTTGTCACCAGTCAGCATCCAAAGGTTTATTCCTGCTTTCCTGAGTGTCTCAATTGTTTCAGAAACACCATCCTGACTAGACAAACAATTTAGATTTATTTAAGCAATAGTTACCCAAGTCAGTATATCCGTGTTTGAACAATAAAGCTAGAAAGGTAATTTAGATTTATCAAAAGGATTTTTTTTTAAAGGCAAATCAAAGAATTGATTTATAAAGGTAACGAAACAAAGTCAGGAGGGACAGAGTCCCAGTACAATATGTTAGACTGTGAATAGGCTGCTGTAGCTAAAGAATTAGATGAACGAGGTATAAAATGAATAGAACAAATTCAAACAACCGCATTAGGTTCCTACAATCAAAAGGAAATTAAAAATGACTGCTTAAAGGAATTTATCACAAAGGCATTACCTGTAGTTTATCTTCAATTGCAGCAACTCCTATGATCTTCAAATCACGCTCTATTCTTTGGCAGACCTCAGCTACCATCCCCTGCAAAAGTTAAAATATTAGATAAAATGCCAGGCATCTTTATCTTTAGTAAAAACTAAAACATACATTCAAGGTATAGGAATGTCCAAGAAGGGCGAGGGAGTGGGAAAAGCAAGTAAAGGTAAAACTTTAAAATAAATAAATAATTCTAGTTGAATTTCTAACCTCCCTATCTACCAATGAACTGTTAGCATCTTTAAACATCAATGACCATTCTTGATACTCATCTTCCTCCAATTCACGCCAAGCCAAGCATAGAGTCCGGAGACCTAGCTGAGCATAATAATCTACGGCCTCAGAGAACATTCTTGTTTGTTGTCCTGATACATATTACATAATAAATTAAAAACATTTGATACACCAGGGAGCAAGATAGCATAACAGTTATTTTGACTTGTATTTACAAACTAAATCTAACCTATTTTAAGCAATGGTGCACAGAAGTTCAGCAAACTAGCAAAGTACTATCAAGATAGCCTACTTGCATATAAATGATGGCATGCCATGCCATGAAAGCCTTAGCATGAATGACAAAAGATAAAGCTGTATACTGAAACATATCAGGAATAATGAGGAAAGAACTTTTTTTCAGAAAAAGAACCTAGTATGCCTGTCTAAGACAATTACGGAATCTGTATCCATATAGAATGTGGTTGGCTCAAGTGCTTTGGCATAAAAATTTGCCCTACAACGTTTGTAAGTAAGGACACAGCAAAATATCATCTCTAGGGAATCCATGAAGAAAATATACTAAAAGGTACTAACATCCATAATCATCAGTGTGGCTGCCTATATAAGCTTTTAATTAATTAAATTAGATAGATTTCAACATAGACAAACCAAAATCCCAAGACAAGCATCGGGATACATTTGCTCTTACTAAATAGCCAGAAACAACCACAAAAAGAATAAATTCGACCGCGTAACGACCTGCATGCGTAGCAAGCCAATACCAACAAAACACAATGCGGTCATTTTCCAATAACAAGAAAGGATGAATACAAATGATGTCCTTCCCTTAGCAAGAACTACTAGCTGCCTTACCCCACCATTTAATTATTTTCTAGTTAATTACTTATAAACCTCTTTGATTGCCATATTTAGAATCCAATTTACTCTTTCCCTATAAAGGATCTTCAGTTGAGTTTCTGCTTCTTCTCTTAAAACATTTTAAAGGTCATATCAGAAGTCAGGAGGCAGCAAAGAAAAAAGAAACATACCACATTTCCTAGAACTCTAGAAGTGGTAGTAAGGTTTAGACGCACAAAACCAAAATCAGTAATTCCTCATCTTGCAGAAATTAATACTTTTCTAAATAATCAAATGTAAATAATAGGACAAAAAATTACAACCAACACATGCATGAGGAAATATGGCCTCATCTGCTCCTTTGGACAAGAGGAAGACTTTTCCACTTTGAGAGTCTTTCACCACCACAGACATTCTTTTCCTGTCAGGAGTGAACTCAAGAGTGTCCAATACTTCATATTGAATTCTCAAAGAATTAAAGTTGATTTCTGAAAAAACAAGAAGAAATAAGTTATCAATGACATTTGCCTTCTGAGGTTGTTATAATAACGAAACCAAAATCATTCATACCAAGAATATTGCCATTCCTGTTGATAAAGATCATATTTAAATGAGAGGCAGCGTATACAAGAGCTTCCTCATCTAGAGAATGTGCTTTATATGAAATATGTCCAGTTTTGCTGTGAACAATTCATTAAAGAAATAATAGGATATTACTGCAAGAAAAGCACTAGCAAGGCTCCAGCAATAAGAACAGTGCAGAAATGACAATTTAGCCACTGACAAAGATATCAATCCTTGAGATTTCTACCAATTGACATAAATACAAAAGAATTACCTTTGTAAAGGAACCACAGTGTTACATATTGCCATTATTGTCAGGAACCGAACCACATCAGGAGAACTAGAGGCAACAGTCTTAAGTAGCTCTACATCTGCCATGAAGGAGAAAGAACACACTATAGCATTTTCCTTATTATCTAAAACAAACTAAGAACAAAAATAAACACAACACATTAAGATAGAAAAGTATCCAGAACATGCTCTTCCACTGAGATACAGGCCCAAAATAGAATTATTACTGTTGTTTTCTTAAACAAGATCCCCAGGCCCAAAGATATAGACTTCAATGGCCAATAAAAATGTAACATGAAAGAGAGAGAGAGAGAGAGAGAGAGAGAGAGAGAGAGAGAGAGAGAGAGAGAGAGAGAGAGAGAGAGAGAGAGAGAGAGAGGGAGAGTGAAGGGAAAGTGAAATAATACTAGTATATTCATCTTTATCAGATTAGCAGACTTTTATCTGATAATTTTAGAACTGAGGGTTTCTTTCCACATATAAGCAGGGTCTTTCAGGAAGTGTTTATATAATTATATTTATAAATTTAATATCAATACATAAAAGTGAATTTCTAGACTGAGTACTGCAGTTTCCCATATATCCACAGAAGAAACTTGTATACGCACTTTCACTAATAGAAAGTTACATTTCTGCTCCTTCAGAATTTCTAAAGTGCTTAGTCCAACATGTATCGATGATCCAAAGCTTGCAAAGCAAGTGGGGGGAATTTAGAAATGAGGCAAATATTTGCCTTAATTTCTGGCTTCAAGGAGTATGCTAGAAGTTTCTCTACTTCTTTATGTCAAAATCAAAACAAGCAAACCATAAGTGGACATTTGTAGGCCTGAGAAATTACTATATACCAAGAAAGTAGAGATAGGAGGCAAGTGGGAGCTAATGCATAAAAGCAACTAACAAAGAAACAATGTAAGTGCAAAGCTTGTGCAAGTGATCACAAGTCTTAGTAATAATGCTAGTATAGTTTGCTACCATTTCTTGTACATTAAAAGTGTTGTGACTTATTTTTCACTCATAAGTGAATTTAAGCTTGTCATAGTTTATTTTGGTCATATAACTTAATAGTAGGTATTACAAGTATGTACATTTCAGAAGTAGCAAAGGCATACACCATGAACTGTATTCCTTACAAAATTTACAGGGGTATATACACCTATATAATATTACACACACACACAAACATGACATATATATATATATATATATAAACATGACATATATATATATATATATATATATATATATATATATATATATATATATTTATATATTGCATTGAAGCATTGAAATGGTTGGGAGAATATAGTGGCAACAATCCTGATGACTGATGTGCATAGGAGCAGTGACTTTTATCTTAAGGAGCAGGACATACAAGAACTCATTGCTGGCAACAACACCACATCAATAACATAAGGCAAGGAGTTGTTTAAGAAATGGAACATGAATGTTGGCCAGGTAATGTGCATGATCTTAGTCACAGTTAAGGCAAATAAAAATCTTACCTTTTGTAGCATCTCCATTTTCATTTCCATAGAATCTTCCACTGATAAAGCATCTTTTAAAAATCAGACAGTTTTCAGTAAGTGTCCCTGTTTTATCAGTCAATATGTACTCTACTTGCCCCAAGTCCTCACTTATTGCTGTGCTGTCAATACATTAAGTTGAAATATATATTATATATGCACATACATATGTATACATATTCCATGAAGAGAATTTATGCGCTACATAGAAACTTGAAGGTTATTTCTTACTTTGCTGCATTAGATGGTGTCCTAGTTTCCACATCAACCATCTCACTGTCCCACTCAATGAACTTTGCATACAAGCTTTTAACAAGATCTAGTGATACCTGCCACAAAGATGAAGCATACAATTGATTTATGTTGAAATCGAGGGATTGAAAGGCCTGTAGATGGTGAATAGCCGAATAGGCACCACCCACCGATAAGGGTAAAGCAAAATATGTGAAATCAAAGAAAGAGAGAATATATGATTTTATCAATAATGAATTGCACTAGATTGCATACATGATTTTACACATGCTTATATAATGCTTATATAATAATATAATGGGCCTAACTAATGGGCTAAGTTACAATCAGGGCTACACAACAATATCTAATTCCTATATTTCAACACTCCCCTCAAGTTGTAACATCTACAAGTTCCAAACTTGAATTAATACAAACACGCCACCCTTATTCAAAACAACAAAAGAAGATGTTAGAGGATAACAGTGCAAGATGGCTTCAGAAAACACGACATTATACACAACCCTTCGGAATGAAGATGTAAGCACCAAGGGACAAAGCCGAACATGAACAATCTCAAAATAATATGGCAAAACAAGCACTCTATGACAAAAACGCCAAAAAAGACCATCAAGATAAGTGAACGAAACATGAGCAACAAGCCCATAGCGGTAGAACCCATAGCAATGAAGAAACACCTATAATGAGATAAAGCCCGTTGCAATGAAGAGATGTCCATAACGATGAAGAGAATAAAATAGAACACTAGTTGATTGTTGATAGCAGCACTCCCCCTTGAAACTTGAAAAATAATCACAACATTGTTGGAATTAATGAACACCAGAACTAAAAATCCTTGGGGAATAAAATCAATAAATATGGCACATTAGCAATAAACAATGAAACCAAACATGGCAATGCCACTCAACACCCTCAAAAATATACACAGCATACCAAAAGTGATCTTGAAGAATTAAATACAACAATATTGGAACAATGAAAGCCTTCAAATTTCACAAATACTAAGGGCAAGAATGGAATCTAGAAATTTAAGTCGGAAAAAGTCATCGTTGGTAGCCGCACACATCGGCATGTGATGGCCAAAGACAACAGAATGACAGATGACAGTGAACTTTCCAGAAAGGGTCAATGAAAGAAGGGGAATCCAACGGTACTGGCAGTGAGGTTTGATGGTTACAAGGAAAGGGAGATCTGAGCTAAAAGCAATCTGGAAATCCAACAACCTTAGTGGCTCATGATGGAGGCTCCGGTGATGGCCATTTTGGCAAAGGTTTGGAACAAGCTTCCAAACAGCACAATGGTTTCAGTTTACATGGATGGACACCAGAAAAAGGCGAAAACTTAAGAATAGTCGTGCGAAGTACTAACTTCACCCAAAAACAGATTTTCTAATGAGAAATTTTGAAAAGAAAAGGTATTTAGGGTTTGGAGCTCGATACCATGTTGAAATTGAGGGACTGAAAGACTTGCAGGTAGCAAATAGTCACCACCTACCAACTAGGATGAAGCAAAATATGTGAGGAACCAAAAAAGGTGAATAGAGAGTACATGATTTTATTAATAATAATAGATTGCACTAAATTGTATAGAAACTAAAAAGGGTTAGACATTCTTATATAGGAATATAATGGACTAGGTTACCATACAGCTACACTAGGATTTCTACTTTCTATATTTCAACAAATTGAAATTATATATATATATATATATATATTGAAAATATCTTGCCTTGGGCAGCCTTTTTGCAGCCCTATTTACTCTAAGTTGCCTTAAAGAGAGTAATAGGTTTTCCTTAGAGTAGTGAGAAGTCTAGTATTTATTGTGCATCTTTCCAATGTTCTTTAGGCCTATATATATGGTGTATAATCTGGAGTATTCTAAGTAATGAATAAGATAAACCCCTCTTCTCTACTTTGAAATAAAGAAGAGTGAAATCAGAAAGAAAAAGAAAAAAGAAAGGACAATCGGCCAAGAAGAAGGAAGAAAGAAAGCCAGTCGGCGGTGGAAGGGTGCGGCGCGACAAGCTCGCTGGGCGAGGCGACCTCATTAGGCGTCCAGTCTCCACTGACCGGACGCCTAGGCGACGCCTTGATAACCATGGTATATATGCACACACAGATTGTTCCATAGTTGAACTCTTATTAGTCAATACACAAGCTAGTAAAACCCCTAATTCTCTTGAATACATAGTTACAATTATTATTCATATGCTGCAGCTAGCTTATATACAAGACTAGCAGTTTTCCCCAACTACCTGTACAGAGAGATTTATTTTTTTAATCATGTGGAAAAGGATTAAATTGGACAAGAATAAACCATTCCATTAGTTCATATAAGCTGCAATACAGAAAATGGAGACTTCACATTTACCTTTATTGAAATGGGAATCATGATGGAACAAAGAAGCTCAAACCGAAGAGGAATAACCAGTAACCCATACCACGGATCTTCTTCTGTATATCTAAGATACCATTCCTACAAGATATAAATATATTGGGGCTTAATTAAATAAAATAATATGATAATCTTGGTTTGACAATCAATCAAAACAAGAAAGCCACTTCCCAAGAAAATAAATTAAACAAGAAACAGAAGCTTTTGCATGCTGGTAAGTTATTAGCAAACCAAATAATTTGATTGCTCAAGTTAGTATTTTTTGTTTAATGACTTAATTCCATTTTAGTTACACAACTACAGTGGCATTTTCACTTTTAGTCGCGATTGTTAATTTGACTAAATTTTGGGTCCTTCGCTTTTTTAAAATCGACCATATTCATTCCACTTTTGGAACTAGACTTAGACAATTTTTAAAAGTCAAACTATTAAATGTAGTCAAAGACTATAAGTAAATATGAGGTCACTCTATAGTCGTGTGACCATAAGTGAAATTAATTCTTTGTCTACTATACCAAGCAAGACCCGTAGAGTTTTTTAATATTGATTATTAAACAAACTTGTTCTACTCATCATACTAAATCTAAATATTTATTTTATATTCTATGAATCGAATTTTCAATTATCTTTGTAAAACAGTAGAAGGAAAAGATAGAAATGATATTTTATTTCATGTTTTTGGTTCTCCAGATTACAACCATATATATTAGCATAAAGAAAGCTTTTGAAAGGGCATAATAAATGCTAAAAACTACTCCTCTTCTAAAGGCTACAACTTCCTAGAGTAGAGTAAATATGGCTGCCTATTTCCAACAATCTTCATAACCCCTCTGTTCTATACTGATCGTCACTTTCGCTGTTTTATGGGTCAGTTTGAATTTCAACTTAAATTTGATGTTGATAAATTTTAACTTCTGAGAATAAAAATTGCTCCATAGATATAAAGGAATTACATAAGTACTACCTTGCAGAGTATTTGTATTTCAAAATTTAAAAACTAAGAAATGCAAATACTCTGCATGCAAGTACCCATAAGGGAACAAAATGAAATAGAAATAAAATATTGTACTAAAATAAACCTTTGCTGCTACTTTATCTGTCCAGATGTTCCCAGCTGTGCCTAAAACAGTAACAACCACAAGCTGAAAAACAAATAATGCTCCTGTCAGCTTGTCGATCATAGCATCAACAGCTGCAAGCTTGGGTTCAGGTAGGCCCCTACTCATGCCCAGTCTTGTTTCATTTCCTGGAATAGAGACATGCAAAGAAAGGCAAGACACTATTTCTCTTTCTATATGCAATAAAATTTATTCACAAAATAAATACACCTAACAGCTACTTATGCAGATTTACAAATAAGTCAGATTCGCAGAGTTCGTGAATTCCATATCTATAAACATTTCTTTAGACCATAAGAAAAGGAACTTCAAACATTTATCCTTCACCTTATAACCCAGTCAAATGGGCTCTACTTGTGGTTTTCACAATTTCACCATCAGACCAGAATGTCAATCTAGCAAATTTGCCATTCAAAATATTTCAAATGATTCCCACTACCTTGTCAACCAAAATAAAAATATTAAAAAAATGTAATCTCTATGGCAACTAAGAAAGCTGATTATCTTTTTGCTAAATGAGTACAAGTCTTATGAGAAGTTATGATTACTATACACAAATGAAATTGGCACTCTCAATTCAAGAAAAAAAAAAATAAAACACTTCAATTGGCTGCTCCAACTCTAAAAAAAAAAAATAGAGCAATTGGAACAAATAGCAGGTGGCTAGCATCAACAGACATACTTAGATGGAAAAATACCTGTATAAACAGCAACCCCACAAGCCCATTCCGTGTTCCTTAAGTAGCATGATTGAAGTATTGTATTGTTTATAGTCAAGGGGCATTTATCATTATCAAGAAATGGAGGAAACAATCTCAAAGTTGCATCAAATCTTCCGATATCTTTATCAGGGCTGGGACACTCAATCACACCCTAAAAAAGAAAGATGCAATTGAAAACATACATACATGTATAATATATAGCTACACACACTGACCTATATATATTAGCTGAGTTTAGCATATGCTAATGCATGTTTTCTTTATTATAAATAGTATACTTGCCTTAATTTTGTGCAATAATTCTGAATCAATTCCCATACAAGCAGGGGCCACTACCCTTGTCTTGAGATCAGTTTCACCATCAACTGCAGATGTCTGCAAAGGTCAGTTGAATTACAATGATTCCTATATGTTGAAAACAGAAATCACTGCATTCTTGGAAGAAATTCTCAAATGGGCTTATAATGTAGCGCCAGAATGATTAAGTCAAAAAGCCACCACCTGCTGGTAATACACTAATACACCTTGGTAAAACTTATTAGTATAAAACTTGAGGTGAAATTTGGATAAACTGGTCTAGAAAATTCTTTTGGTAACAAAGAGAATGGGATGGAGGAAGCATATTCCCCATGCAAAAGCACAAGGAAGTCATATCATAAATTAGAAAAAATAATAATAAATAGTAAAAAATAAAATAAAATAAAAAAAAAGAGAAGAAATTTTGCAGTCCAAGGTACCTCTCTAAATGCATTGAGAACATAGCAAAATAATGATATTACCTCGACATAGCAGAGACCTTGTGGGTTGGAACTTCCAATTAAAACAAGATCACATGGGACTGCATCATTTTCACAAAGCCATACTATATTACCAACATGAACATCTTGAGCTTGTATCTACACAGAAACACAAGCAACAACAAAATGGGCATTCTTCGTCAGAAGGTTAAGACAAGATGAAAGAAGGATAAGAGAAATAAATGGACAATGAGTAAAGAAAGAAGATACAAGTACACGACTAAGAGTCTAAGACAATAAAACCATGGACGTTATAAAGGAGGAAATAATATGTAGGAAGTGGACAGGGCTAGCACTATTTTGGAGTATCAAATCCCAACCATAGTTATAGCATAAATGCCATTTGGCCCTGTTATTGCAATGCAAATACAAATTTGGAGAGGATACCAGAAATTTGATAACTTCTTAAGTGCTCTGATAGATTGATCTTTTTTATACTATAATAAGTTGCACCATCTTTGTGTAATTGATACATTTTTTATCGAGTAAAATTTACTTACCTATCAAATATTCATGTTTGAATATCTTGAATGAGTGAATTCTAGGCCATAATAAATGAAATTCTAAATATAACTGACCTAGCATAAAGAAGGTAGCAATAAAGATTATTTTTCTGTACAATACTGTTGAGATTCATTATGTGCTTTTATTGTGTTTTATTTGTTTCTTGTGGCTGTTTATGTTCTTGTGTCTGTTAGTATCCCTAGGCTCTGATACCATGTTGAAGGAGTTGAAGGAGAAAATGCAATTGGACCTGATGGCCAGATAGATAGACTCAAAGCCCGACTAGTAGCCAAGGGATATACTCAAGTTTTTGGCGTTGATTACACCGATACATTCTCACCCGTGGCCAAGATCTCTTCCATCAGAATCTTTCTATCAATTGCTGCTATACATCATTGGCCTCTATACCAGTTACACATCAAGAATGCCTTTTTACATGGGGATCTAAAAGAAGAAGTGTATATGGAGCAACCTCCTGGTTTTGTTGCTCCAGGGGGGAGACTGATTTGGTTTGCAAATTAAAACGCTCTCTTTATGGATTGAAACAGTCTCCACGTGCCTGGTTTGGACGTTTTAGCACAGTTCTACAAGAGTTTGGGTTAGTCCGAAGCAAAGTGGGCCATTCTGTGTTCTACCGGCATCGACAAGGTAAGAGCAATCTTGTTGTTTATGTCGATGATATTGTTATCACAGGAGATGATGCAGAAGGAATACTCCGGTTAAAGCAACATCTTTTTCAACACTTTGAGACAAAAGACCTTGGAAAATTAAAATACTTCTTAGGGATAGAAGCTGCCCAGTCAAAGCAAGGGATTTGTATATCTCAACGAAAATATGCTTTGGACATATTAGAGGAGACGGGTATGCTTGATTGCAGACCAATTGATACTCCCATGGATCCTAACATTAAGCTTGTACCGGGACAAGGGAACCCCTTTTCAGATCCAGGAAGATATCGAAGGTTGGTTGGAAAATTGTTGTACTTAACAGTCACTCGCACTGATATTTCCTTTGCAGTTAGCGTTGTGAGTCAGTTTTTGGCCTCTCCGTGTGATTAGCCATTGGGAGGCTCTCATTAGGATACTTCGATACATAAAGAAGTCTGCCGGGAACGGTGTTTTATACAAGGATCATGAGAATACAGAGATTATTGGCTACACTGATGCAGATTGGGTTGGGTGCTCTTGGGATAGAAAATCAACATCAGGATACTGTTTTTTTCTTGGTAGCAACCTAATATCTTGGAAAAGTAAGAAGCAAAATGTGGTGGCTCGATCAAGTGCAGAGGCAGAATATCGGTCAATAGCCTTGGGAACATGTGAACTAATCTGGTTAAAGCATCTCCTGACTGAATTAAACTTTTGCATGAAAGGGCCTATTAAACTGATGTGTGACAATCAAGCAGCCTTGCGTATTGCATCCAATCCTGTCTTTCATGAGAGAACAAAACACATCGAGCTCGATTGTCATTTTATTCGCGAAAAGATTACATCCGGAGAGATTGTTACCTCATTTGTGGGTACAAATGATCAGTTGGCTAACATCTTCACCAAAGCTTTAAGAGGTCCCAGAGTTGAATATTTGTGTAACAAGCTTGGAGCTTTTGATATTCACGCTCCAGCTTGAGGGGGGATGTTGAGATTCATTGTGTGCTTTTATTGTGTTTTATTTGTTTCTTGTGGCTGTTTATGTTCTTGTGTATGTTAGTATCCCTAGGCTCTTTTAGTCTTCCATCTACTGCCTATATATTGTAGTCAGTGTACTTGTTTGTTTAAGGAAGTGTAAATAACAGTATAGCATTTTCTCCTTCAACTTCTTCAACAAATACCAATCCTCTTTGAAATGGTTTTAGCAAACTACCTTCAGCAGTTACTCATGTGCTGGAGAATAGTTTCCTAAGGTCAGATGCAGCCTTATATACCCCCAGTATTCTAATGATGTCTTTTTCAAGGGCATTTCTTACATGTTAATTGTAATGCAGATTACATGCGTACAAACTAACCACTAAAAATGTTTAGGAATTGGATATTCTAGCTAACAATACGAGATGATACAAAAATGAAAGTATAGAATAGCCAGGGGGAGAGGTGTGTGACTGTGTGAGAGTGTTTGTGACGTTGTGTGTGTGTGTGAGAGAGAGAGAGGGGGGGGGGGGGGGGGGGGGGGGGCGGGGCGGGCGGAGGGTAAGGATATAACAACTGTTCAAAAGGAAATAAAAGATCTAAACACTTTCTCATACCTGTTTTTTAAAGCCATGCTGCACAACCCAAACTTCTTTCTCATTCGCTTTCTTGTCGCAAAGATATCGATTGTGATCATCATATGCTTCTTTTGTTGCTGAGACTGCAAATATAATAAAGAGCGGACCCCATGTAGTAACTGGACTGACATGAGCTATGAGTGGCCACAGTTGAAGGCAAGCAATCAACAAAAAGTACTGGTTTATAAATCGTCTGGAAATAGAAATAATAAATTCATTGGGAACCAATATAGAGAACTAAAAGAATCCATTCTAAATGCTAAACATGCCAGCAAAAGATAAGGAAAAAATAAAAACCATATTTTCCTTTCACGATAAATTTTATAAGTCTAGGGGCAGGATAAAATCCAGTACATAATAAAGCTAGAAGAGTTGCATATAAATAGCAAGGATAAGATATATGAATAGAAAGAAAAAGGAACATTTTCCATTATACTGGATGTAAATTTTATTAAGAAAGAAATATTTAAATTTAATGATACCTGAATTGTTCCCACAAATTCTTTGGAAGGAAATTCCATAATGTATATTTTTGGTTTGATATGTGGTTGTCACAAAAAATATCATGTGATGGATCATCATCATTGATATAAACATAGCGGATCATCTTTCACCTAAATGCAGCCAAGAATATGAAACAAGGTCACATGCGCACCAATCGTAGTACTATTTGGATCCAACAAAAATGAAAAAAATAAATAAAAAAAAAAATTAAAACCTACAAAATATATGAACTCGTAATAGAACAAGTATGTAGCTCGGGACCAGGAAACGGGGAAACAGCAATTTCCAAAAAAAAATATGAAAAGAAATTTGCAGGTTTGTATATATATAAAAAATATAGGGGATATATTTGCATATATTTTTTCTTAAATATGTATAAATATAAATTTTTTACTAGTTTAATAAATAAAAAATATTAAGCTAACAAATAAAAATAATCCACTAAATCACTAATAAATACATAAAATATGACAAAGCCTATTGAAATAAGAATACATTGTCCAAACTTCAAAATATTTTTAAACTTAAACATTCTAATTGTTCATACTTTCATTAGCATTTCCATCAAAAAATGCAAACTCCAACTCAAACTCATCTAAAAACAGGTTTTCAAATTTAAGGATGCCAACGTCATTTATGCCTGCAAATTCATCTCTTCCAACATCCCACAATTTTTCTTTGTCATCATAATATTCAAAGGTATTCCTTGCAGAAGACGAAGATTGTTCTTTCTAAATGAAGGAAGGAAGGAACAACTACTCCAATTCCTTTCACAACAAAAGGAAGAAGTAGGTACCCCAATGTTAGATGCCAAGCACTGATGCGAATCATGATTGAAAGATTCGCCAATATAAGTCTTAGGAGTCAAAAACTGAAGAGAGGGACGCAATTGGCGATATAGGTCTTAGGAGTAAAAGTTGAACTTTAGGTTCTAATTTCAATTTTCCAAGTGTTGAACCCAAAAATATATATATTAATTTGGACCCAAAATACATTTCTGGATTTTTGGTTAAGTATGAAATGGCCCAAAACTTTTTTGAAAACGTCTATTTTATTAAAAATGGACCAGATATATTTCTGCACAAGTTTCAAGAAGTTTAAGAAATGAAACATTTTCAAAATGGAGAAACACTAGCCTCCAAGAGTTTCCATGCATCTGTCAACAACAACAATTAAGACAACAAGAAAAGCTAAAGCAAGAGTAGAGTAATCCCAGGACCCCAACATAAATGTAATTCTTTGCACTTTGAATTGTGCCGCTATGAATGAGCATTTTTGTAAATGCTAAAGATTTATAATTCCAACAGTTCCATATAATCCAACACCATAAAACTGTTCTCCATACTAATTAGTAATTAATAACTTATTCAAATTTTTTGGTAGTGACATTGAGCTTCCAAACTGGTTTATTCAAGTTCAGGTGAAGAGAAAGATGGCATCAAGAAAAAATAACACTTGACTAAGAATATCAAGTAATATAATTATAAAATATATAAAAACTAATACTCCATAGTATCAAATTAAATTAATCCATGGGCAGACAGTTGTAGGACGCCAGAAATTGATGCAAAATACTCCATGGCACCTAAAAATTGGATCCACACGAAACACAATGTATGCACTCCACAAATGCAAATAACTGTACTCGGTGAAACTTTGATGCTTCGTTATCTAAATTTTTTTTGCTGATCGGTGAGTTTCATGACTTTCATCTATAGGATCGACTTTAAAATATAATGCACAAGATAGAAACCACATCCATCAACTTCAACTTACCAAATACACAGAATCAAAGCAACAAAGTAGTTTAAAAAATTATGAGGAAAAGTTCTTAAATTATATTTTGTCAGTATGAAATCATAGAAGAAATGGAATCAAAGAAAACAGCTATTCCAGGGAGTCTAAACAGACGTTGAATTCAGAATCACATAATTTTATCAACAGTATAGATGAAGATTTCACGGTGGCTCCGCAATCTAAGGAATTTCTATAGAAATGAAACTATACCGATTATGAGAGGCTCAGAGAAGGGAAGCGAGATATGAGTGTGAGTGGTCGCCACAACGGTCAGTGGATTGCCGTCGGTTTTTGCAGGCGGTGGGGTTGGACGGGACGCCGGGGACGGGTTCGCCGTTTACACGCTGCATCCACGTGTCGAATGGGAGTCTTATTAGCCGGGAAATTCGAATATTCCGGAAAAGAAGAGCACTTTCGTTTTGGATTGCGTAACGGTCAAGGCCATCGCCACAAAAGAAAATTATTTACCCGTACGGCCAAGCCGTATGTCCGTATCATTTTTATTAACTTTTAATAACTGCAAGTATGGAATATCCGAATATTAAAGAAGAAATACTATTCTAATTGCTTTGACTGTTTATTTTATCTTTTATTTTATTACGTAATTTGTTCTGGTTGATTTAAAAAAAAAAAAAAAAAAAAGGTGATATTGTAATTTTAATTCATTGAAATTGTATGATATCTGACATTTTGGCTAAAAATTAGTGAATTTGACTATTTTAACCGTTTTGACTTGGTTAAATTATTAAAACAATTGTTAGCTGATAGCTCTTAGCGAATTGGGTTAGTGAGTTTGACTAGCCGATAAGTGATAGCATTAGAAAGATGTTTGGTAAATTTTGTTAGCTGCTAGCTAATTACATGCAAAATAACATTTAAAGGTATAATTTTTTTTTTCAAAAAACTTATCGAAAAAACCACTATGCGCAACTTTATGAATTTTAGCGTTTTGGAGCAATAAGCTATTACAAAAAAAAAAAAAAAAAAAAAAAAAAAAAAAAAAAAAAAGGTCAAATAGGCCCTTGAACTTTAACTAAAAGCCAATTAGCCCCCTAAACTTTTTAAAGGTGCAATTACACCCATCAATAATTTATTTTGTTGCAATGAAGCCCAAAATTTTGTTAATGACCTGCTATCATAGGTCATTAGGGTTCCGGCCACCCTCCAACGAAATTTTAGGCAAAAGAAAGTGATCGACGAATGGTCGCCGATCACAGAGAAAACACCAAGGTCACCTTCTCCGTAGAGAAGGAGACTTAGATCTGGATCACCTTCTCGCTGGAGAAGGCGACCACAGTGGTCGCCTTCTCCGGTTGAGATCTGGGTCGCCTTCTGTGTTTGTTCTTCCTCTGAATTCGTTGTTTTTGCTTGTAAGGAATTGGTGGTGAGCAATCTATAGAAAACAGACACACTGATGCGGTTGGGTGCAATTTGCCAGACCAACCGAACTAGGTTTAGGTGCTTACAATAATTCATTTACAATTTATGGTGTTTAGGTGTTCAAAGAATAATGACTTAGTGAGGGTTGGTCTTGTAGGGGTTTGTAGAGAGTTTTGCCGAGAAATCAAAATTGCTTGCATCTATAATTATTGAACTTGTTCAGATGGTGAAGGAAGCCTCTAAGCACATGTATGATGATATCAACTTCAAGGTTGTGATAGAAGCAACTGAAAAATTGTTAGGAATGAAAGGGAGCGACAACCAAACACTCGAACAAACATGCACACAGCATGAGGTGGCATTTTAGGCGAATCCTGACAACATTGTTGTAGTAGAGGAGATTGAAAATGCTATAATGATGAAGCAAGGATTGAAGGACATGATTTGTTTCAGTTTAAGCCTGATGCAAACACTTGCGGCATCTCAGTGCAGGGAATTCCAGGACAACATAATGGATTGCATAGTTGTGTGGAACGATGATAGTGGGGCTGATCACATAGAGAGATGAGATGGGTTTGACGCTGTGAAGGACCCAATGGTACGGATATTAATGAGGTAAGGGTGCAAAATTGGTTCGTTTGACATTGGGACGGTTGTGATTTTGGATGCACGACTAGGTCTGTGCAACCATGTTCATTACTATAATGTTAATTTCATTAGTATCTCCCTAGTGTTTTGTGTTGGTTGGTTGTTGGTGATGGGTGTTTGTGTAAATTTGAATTGGGTAGGACTCAGTTATTGTGCCACCGTATGAACACAAGCATAGCGAGGATGTTTCAAATTACATAACACCTCCACCCAAGTACATTTGGTTGGTTGCATTTTTGTTGTGTATTTAGGTGGAGGTTGTCATGTTACAGTTCCAGGGCCCTACCACTGCTGTTTTAAGTGCACCATAAGGGGTTGCGCAATATAAGGCTCCTTTGAAGGATTTGCCACCAGAAACAAGGGTGGGCCTGACGGTTGTGGCAAGTGTGAATATGTTGGATGGGTATATGGAGAGTGTTATGTCCATCAGTGTTATTCCAACACCCTCACAGTTTGTGCTTTGGCATTGAGTGTTCAACCAGCCGAATCGTGACAAGTAAGTTTGATATCCCATTAAGTAATGTAAACAGATGTTAACAATTGGGTGCTGATCGATTTTTTTCTAAAATATTGTTGCCAGCAATGAGGTGCTATTTATGTACAATGGGAGATCCGTGCTTTTGGATGACTTCATGTCTTTGCAGTATGAAAGTGAGGTATGTGTAGCTGTGGTTGATTGCTGGTGTTGCGTGCTGAATGACAAGGAGAAGTTGAAGAGAATGGACAACCCTAGTCGGTTGTTTGCTTTTACATACACATCCGTACGTATAATTTAATATTGGTACAACGGACACGGTGGTATTATGATTGAAATTGTTGTTTTCCTAAGTTTTGATGTTTTGATACAACTGCACACAGTTGTGACTCCAACTGCTCCTCGTGAACATAGGGTGAAGTGGTTCATTGAACGGCTGGATGTTTTGATGTGCGCATTCTGTAGTTATTTTGTGCTAATATATTAGGCATGTCATTCCCATCGTTGATTTGTGTGTTTTGCTTATCAATGGCAGAAGGATCTGTTATCCACATATCTTGAGAGGAAAGGTTAACCAATGAGGGCTGCCACAGTTCGCAACTTAAAGCCTATACGGATGAGGATGATATGGCGAGATTCAAAAAATAAAGAAGACTGTGTCATATATGCCTCATGGCATATGGAGACATTCATGTGACAACCTCGCATTGAATGAGATTGTGGCGTAGATAAAGGAAACAGACAGCAACTGCGTAGTTTGTGGCAAAAATATATGCACGGCATTCTGATGGCCAATATTAATGCGCACAAATATACAATTGGGAAGCGTACCACTGAGTACTATAAAAAAATAATGGGGAGGACCGCGAGGTGACATTAGAGTCAATTGGTGGGTAACATTATTTTTGTTTTGGATTAATTTGCTGGCTGCTTGTAATTACTATGGTTGTCTTTTGGTTACGAAGATTGTAGTGTAATTGAGTTTGACATTATGTTTTGAAGTTGGTGCATGACAGTGGTGTTATACTTTTGGTAATTAGCAAAATGATTCTGATTGAAAATTTTGAATGGGTAGTTTTGATTGGTTATATAAACTGTGTTACCTTCACTGTGTTGAATACGTAAGTGGTGTATTGGTTTATCTTCTCTATGCATGGCTGTGGGGCATATTTGCACAGGTTTGCAGCTGGCGTGTTTCACAAGTGAGGGGCGTTTACTATAGGAACAAATACCGCGATGATTCTCCATTTAAAAGCTTTGTGTTGAACATACTAAATAAAAACTGTGTGAATCTGGAAAGAAATGATTTTTATTTAGTGAAATCAAAGTACCAAAAAAATGGATCAGTTGCTAAGACTTTAACACATCAGTCTAAATTTAAGGATGGTGAATAATGGGAATGGATTCTATTTTCAAAACCATCTATAGTGGACTTTGTAGCTGAATTGTAATAATCTACAAAGCCCCTTGTCAAAGTGGACAATTGCGACTATCGTGATGTTCCAATTGTTTACACCCCTGACACATTCGTTTACGCTTCAAACTCTCATCAATAGCTTTCTCCTTAACCCCCTTCATTCTTTTGCCACAACGAGGGATTTGAAAGAGATTGCAAATGACGATACATATCCATAAAATGATTGTATTATTGGGTTGTTCTCCCTTGCACCGTCCAGTGCAACGCCATCTCCCATAAATGCCTCCTTTTGTTGTCGGACAACCTGTGTTAATTGCGTAACACGATCGATATTGGTTCCTGCTAAACCCGTGTATATCTCCGGCTACAATTGGTTAACTAGTGTCGTGCTACTATCTTCACTTGCATTCAGGTCTAATGTTAGGCCATTTAGTTCAAACACATGGGGCAAACAAACACTCTGTGTCCAACGGTCAACAATGTATCTTGTAGGGATGTTGTCTACACGAGCATCTTTGTACACTAAGAAAATGTGTCGACATAACAAATCAATCCTTAGGAACATTGAACAAATGCATGTTGCACTGGTATCAATTGTGTTAAATTGCACAGTAAATTGGTGTTCGTCATCCCCCTTTACGTCATAGGTAATAACATCTCAACATGAACGTATAGACACCACGCGACAAAAAATTAAAACAGTCGACGTAAATCTCAGCTTGTACCTCGTAGAAAATAGTGATTGTGTACACAACCGACGCATGCCATTCCAAAAACAACGGTGTCTTAAACTCAGAGAAATGCCCCTCACACTCTGCATTGAGCTTCAATTGTGTATGGCGTTGCGCATTGATTGCAGAATCAAAGTGACTGAAGAACTTTACCACACTAGCAATATGGCTAAAATAACTTCCAAAGAAGTTGTTCTCACCTTCAGACCGTGACGTGGTTCGAATCATGCCACTCATAAACATATCCTTAATTAAAACATGTAAGAATCCAAAATGTATGTGGCTCTCATAACTATGCAAACCAATTATGTTCCGGCAACCTGTACTCATCCAGCAAAGCACGCCACCTTCCCTCGATCACATCTGCTGACTGCATTTCATCCCATACAATTGCATTCAACTTGCGGCGGAAGACCTCATCCATAGACAACACAGGCCCTACCTTCTCACTGACATTCATCATAATATGTCATATGCAAAATCGGTATATATTGAAAAATTATAAATGTATATATTGGAAAATTACCGTGTAAGTGATAATTTTGAAACATTATTTTTAATATGGTCCACTAACAATTTGAACCTAGTCAAAAGAGATTCAAATTCTTATAAGTGAGAAAATGAATTTTATATATTTATATGCTCAAAATGGTTAATCAATAAATGAAAGTTAAAATTAATTTTCAAAGTATGCACATACATAAGTCAGGAAAAAGAGACATGGAAACATTTTGAAAAAATTGTTGTTCGTGTTGAAAGAAAATATATATGGGTGTTGAATAATGAGTTTTTTTCACTACCAATGATACTTTTAAATTTAAATAAGAGTTATATGACAATTTAGGACTTTAACCACTCTACTACAAATCATTTTCATTAATATTTTCTTATTTTATTTAACTAATTAAATATTCAGAAACATGACACTCTAATATAACTCTTTTAATTTTTATTAATGTCTTTTGTTTTACTTAATTAAACATTTGAAAACAATATTTTTAATAATTATTTAGTTTTATTATTACATCAGTAAGATATTATAATTATCGAAATACACAAGTGATCTAATAACTAAACTATTTTTTTAATATTGTTTTCAAATGTTTATCTAACTAAAACACATTGTTGTAAAAATGGGTCTAGGCGTCCGCCTAGGCGCCCCTAAGTCGAGGTGATTTCAGCTTTAGGCGGCTTTTAGTCGGTCAATCAACTAACCGGCTGACTAGGTGACCTAGGCGCCTAACTCGACCGAGTCGGTGCCCAACTCAGTCGAGTTGGCGCTCAACTCGGCCGAGTTTTTTTTTTTTTATTTATTTTTTTTTTTTTTATTTTTTTATTTTTTTTTTTTGCATGCTCGACTACTTCTCTTCTATATTTCTCCAACCATATACTCAATTAAACATCTAACACATGCATTTGACTAGTTTGGAGGATTATAACATTCTAACAACTCCTAACCCTGAGTGGGGAAGTTGAGACAATATACTCAAATTACTCAGTGATGCTTAGGCGCCCCCTAGCACCTTCTACAACATTGCTAAAACAAAAGACATTAATAAAAATTAAAGAGTTGGATTAGGGTGTTTTATTTTTAAATGTTTAATTAGTTAAATAATAAAATGAAAATAGTTGTACTAGGTAATGCAATTAAAATTCTAAATTGGTATATAATAGTGTGTTTGATTCTTATAAATATTTTATTTTTGATTATTTCTAAAATAACATTAATAATGTGTTAATGATACTTGACATGTTGAAAATGGCATGACAAGGTGAATGGCTAAAAGGTTGAATCCCAACTCTAAGGATCCGTTACACCCTAACTTGATAGATCATTTGAGAGGATGTAAATCACGGTGACTTAATGATTAAGCAGACATGGTCAAATGTCGTTGCGCATAAAAAATTTACCACTTTGAACATATATAATAGTGTAATGACATATTTGGTATATTTTAATAGGATGTGAATCTTGATGGTGAGGATTAGTGTTTGTAAAAAAAAATAAAAAATTGTAGCGAAGCATGTTAAATCTCTTTTGCGTACGTATTAATTTCATATTTTAATGCCAATTGTGACAAGATTTTGAACTTTAGCTGGTAAAATCTCATATCCAACAGGCCAGCAAGAACCAACTTATATTTGCTTTTGATATGCCAATTGCCAACGACAGAGCTATGACCTTTCCACCTTTCTTTAGGAGTAAGGATAATTTGTCGGCTTGCAGCCAATGGCGAAGCTTCTCGCAAGTACAACATCCACACTATTCTATCACGTGGAAACCACTGTATAGTAGACAGCTGATGAGACAATAAGATTATTGTTTACCATACAATTCTGAATTCTTGTTTAGAAAACACGAAATCTCTGACCTTAAAGATCTCTATATCTCAACCTATACCTTGTAATTCTTTGTCATTTTTAAAATAAATTCTTTTTGGAAATACTCATATAATAATTCTCTATAAAGTTGTATATATTTTATAATTTTTAAAATATTTTCAGCCCTCTTGAAAAATAGATTCTACGAGAAAATGACATTTTGGTCCTATATATATACTTTTTTTTTTTTTTTTACAATTGGCCCCCTAAACATTAACTAATAATTTGGAATATTCATTTTCTTCAAAATAAAATGGTAAAAAGAATAGCTTAACTTTGCCAGATATTCATATTTATCAAAATAAAAAACATATAAAAAGATTCTAAACATCTTGATTTAAATTATATATATCGACTGAAAAAACCAAAAAAAAAAAAAAAAAAAAAAAAAAAAAAAGATTATATACTTAGGTTTTCTTGGATCTGTGATTTTTTTTTTTTTTTTTTTTTTTTTTTTTTGGTTTCGTTCAATCCTCTCCTACAACTGTTTCTACTTCCTTAACATTGTAGAATCAAACATGTTCTATATCGCTCAACTATTCTTTCCAGCGTAGTGCTCGCAAGTCGCAACCATAAAGGGCTCGCCGGTTTACAATTGATGCAATCGTTATATCCTACCCCACGGCGCACATAGCACTGTGCGCATCCGAAAATGACATCGTTTTGAGTTAGTGTTGGGAGACGCGGTAGGAAGTTGCTAAGATTATGTGTATTTGTTCACAACGTTATGTGTATTTGTTTACAACGTTATGTGTATTGGTTCATACAGTTATGTGTATTTTTTATACAATTATGTACATTCTTTTTATACAATTATGTACATCCGAATCAGAAAATTTGTGTGTATTATGTTAAGAGTTGATGTGTATTATGTTAAAAGTTTATGTTTATTATGTATTATGTTAGATTATGTGTATTATCTTTTAAAAAGAGTATGTATATTTTGTTATATAATTATGTACATTCATGTATAACATTATGTGTATTCTAGTATAACATTATGTACATTCTTGAACAGTGGGTTTTTTTTTTTAAAGAAAAAACTACTGCCATTCACTGGGGCGGGAAATTTTTTTAAAAAAATAATAATTAAAACGACGTCGTTTTGCATCTGGACGCATAGTGCAACGCGCACCGTAGTGTAGAATATAAATTGTCCAATTGATGTATACCCTTGAGATATATAACGTATCTCACACGGGAGTAGCCCGTTACATAGCTCTCAAAACTGCAAGCACTTTGCAAAAACCGAACCAAACTTCAAAAAAAAAAAAAAAAAAAAAAAAAAAGAGGAAGAAAGCGGTAATAATAGCTACAACTACGATGATGGTAATAGAGTTCTATATTCGTGTCCACATGAATAGTTCAATTAGTTGTAGGGGTGACATTTGTCACATGAGACCAATGATAAGTCTCATTAGTGGTAGTGTGGTAACAACTTCTCAATATGTGGGAGACTTTTTGTGCTACATTGAGTAAAAGTCTAATCTCTATTAGTCAATTAAGTTACCATAATTTACCAATCATTATTATGTGGACCATGGTCCACACAAGCATAGTGGACCATATTTTGGGATTGAGTTTTATATATGGGCTTTCTTTAGGTTGGGTTGGATAGCAAATAGGCTTCAGTTTTGGGCCAATATATATATATATATATATATATATATATATATATATATATATATATATATATATATATATATATATATATATTTTGATATATATTGGGCCAGAATTTGTAAAAATTAGAACCTATTTTATTATGTTTTTTGTTAAAAAAAAACAAATTCTGTAAAAGAAAAAAATTGTAATAATTATGTTGTAATTGTTCTTAAGTAAGTTTTAACTATTTATTTAAAATGTAAAATTCAAATTATTTGAAGTTTCTAGTATGTTTCTAAAAGAAGTTTAACTTACGACAATTTTCTTCATGTAGAGAATATTGATGGCAACATGCTCTGTCGGGTCGGAGTGTGGGGGGCCCTTAGAGTTGGGGATTTAGTTTTTTGGGGTAAGAATATTGATGGAGAATTACATACCAATGTTCAGAGTCAAAAAAAGATAGTGAGCATGCATTATACATTCCAATACGCGATCATTTGTTGGAGTCTTTGGAGTTTCACTGTTTAGACTGTGAGTATTGAGAAAAATGGTAGCTACAATCAGGGACGAAGCCAGGAATTCGATTGATGGGGTACGAAGAAGTAGGGACGTTCAGAAAATTTTTTCAATAAAGGCGAGATTTGAACACTTAATCTTTGTTATTGCCAAATATGTACTCTGCCAACTAATCTAACTCATTTTTTAAAAATATTTAATAGTTTCTTTATACTAATACTAAAACTTGTACTGTATACACGTATATACATACAAAGATTATATATGGGTGGGGGTGGGGTGAGGGGGGGGGGGGGGGTAGCTGCCCACCTGCCTCTCTTTGGCTCCGTCCTTGGCTACAATTGGAAGCTATATCGGAGTTAATATATTGTTGTTTCTATTTTTTTTATTAACACATGCTGTTGTGTGTAGATAATGTTTTCCACAGTACTATATGCTGGTTTTAGGGTTTTTGGGGCCCACGCAGGTCCAACACAATCCGTTGGATTAGTGGATTCACCGGAAAACTAAAGACTAAAATGACTTTGAAAGAGAAAGATGGCTAAGTAACACGTAATCTTTTCTTGATTTCCGGGTACCTTGTCCACTAAAGAGACTGATCCTTTACATGTTTTGAGGGAGACCTATTTATAGGTGTCCAGCCTACATTAATTAAATACAAGTTTTAATGCGCCGTAATGGGAAATAAAGGCTTAGAGCCGTTGGGTCGCCGTTTCCAGGCTCCTCCAACGGTCGGATGGACTCATATTAATGACGGGCATTGAAGTAGCGCGGCAACGGTCACCTGCCGAGCCGACTCTCGTTGATGCCGACTCCCGGGACTCTGCTCCATGATTGTAACACCCCGTGTTACGATCCCTAAAATCAATTAAATCATTTAATCAATTACCCAAAAGAAAGAATTAAATCACAATAATTAATAAGGAAAGACCCACCATAGTCCACGGGCCCTTATCCTTAAACCCAATCCTTAGTCCCAAAAGGAATAGAATTAACAAGCCTATAATATTAGTTCCTAACTAGGACTCCTAATTATATAAATAAGGGACTTAAGAGGCACCTAGAACCCCCCACCACAATAAACGTTCCACCACCCCAAAGAGCTCCAAGAATTCCCTTAGAAGAAATCAAGAAAGCAAGAAAGCTTAAAGAAAGACCCTTCATAGCCAAGGAATTAATTAAGGCTAAGAGGTAACCCATATCTCAACAAAACCTATTTTCATAGCTACGATTCCCCCCGTAGGATTTCCCCATATTATTGTGTATTGATGATTTATGATATTATTATTGATGATTGATGGGATAATTCCATGGGTGATCTTGATGATGAAAGGTTCTTGATAATTATGGTGTTCTTGATGATTATATGACGTTCTTGATGATTATATGATGTTCTTGATGATTGTAGGATGTTCTTGATGTTTATATGATATTCTTACCGAATCTTGATATTAGAAGATGAATTGTGTCCTTGTTGATTTAAAAAAGATTAGAACCCTAGGTTATATCGTTTGGAATTATTCTTGGTATATTGGGTGGGAATTCGCATGATTGGGTGTTGATTATGTTTAGAAAAGCATGATAGGTTATGTGCCATATGTTTCTCGATCTTTGATCCGTTAATTGTCTACATGTGTTATCAATTGCGTTTGAAAGTGTCTAAGCATGGTTTCGGGTTCCACAAAGGTTCCCGGGACGTTTTTGGTGAAAAAGAGTCAGTGGGGGGTAGGTGGGGGTAGGGGACCCGCCACCTACCCGCGGCCTTCTTGGGCAACGCCGGCAGCGGGCAGCTGCCCGCCGGGCACCCGCTGCCCGGTTTTGCTACCGCCGGCGGGTGATCCCTCACCCACCAGCTACCCGCTGGTTTGGACCCCAATTTGGGATTTTGGCTTCCCCGTTTGATGTTCCCCCGACCCCGTGGTGTCCCAACGGACTCCGTCTATCGTGCCTATGTCTAGTTTGATTTTCGGGTACCGTTCGTAGGTCGTATGAGTCTTATATATTGCATGCTAGTTGAATTGGTATCCCGTTGACCTAGGTGAAAGAAGTATGAACCCCTTAGGAATATTCTTAGTATGTGAAGGATCACGCATAGGTTTTGTTACATGTTTTCTCCCCCTTCCCAATGTGTTAATGTGGGTTGCATGTGCTTGCTGTGTGTTATGTGTGCATGTTACCCCGACTTGGTTGAGATCAATCGGGCTATACGGGCAGTCGGGTGGGCTGAGAACCATATCGGCTGTTAACCAGGCTGGTAGAGACCGGTCAGGTATATAAATATTATATAGGACTAAGATCCACTATACGGGCAGTTGAATGGGTTGAGAACCATCCCAACTGTTAACCAGGCTGGTAGAGACCGGTCAGGTATATAAATATTATATAGGACAGAGGTCCACTATACGGGCAGTTGAATGGGTTGAGAACCATCCCAACTGTTAACCAGGCTGGTAAAGACCGGTCAGGTATATAAATATTATATAGAGCTGCGGATCATCGATCGGTTGCGATCGACCCCTCCGTGCTGTGAGACGGGGCAGGGTGCTGCGGGGCCGTGTCAGAGCTATATGCGCTGACCCTCATGTATGGGTATGCGATTGGTCCTGTGGCGCCAACAAAGTGTGCTATGTGATGAAGTATGGATGAGTTGTTGTTATGAGTAAATTGGGGATAAGACTATGGGATTTGTACCGGGGATTGTACATGTTGGGTTATGATTATTAATTGTGCTTATCTTATCTGTCTTGCCTGTTGCAAACTGTATATGCTCGGCATAACTGCTGTCTGTGCTTAGCCCTATCTGTTGAGTCTATCCCTGTTTCAAAAGCTAGAGTTCGTAGGAGATAGCTTCATGTTCAAAATGACGTTTCATATATCTATACGTATTGTATTTCAACGCGTTGGAGTGGGTTACCAGCATCTCTCACTGAACAGATATATTTGGCTTTCAGGCACAGAAGAGTGAGTCACTGGAGCCGCTAGAACTCGGAACGTAGAAGTAGATAACTTCCCTTTCCGCCTGCGTGCCATGTTTATGCGTTACATTATTGAGGATATTAGTTAGTTAGCCTGTGCACCTGAGTTCTCTAGCTCAGGTGTGGCATAGCACCCCGTACTCTTGTATTATGTTGTGGGATTTAATGAGATTTCACCTTTATTTTATAAGTTTTAAATATCCTGAAAATCTGGGGTGTTACAATGATCGTCCGAGCTCTTCATGTGGTCTTCACAAGGCCCATGGGGCAGGTTTCCCTATTCTTTGGCTCATTGTAGCAAGCCCATTCCTTTGATCCATCTTACTTTCTTGGGCCTCTAGCCCATTGGGTCCATACCCCCTCAACTATTCCCTCACTTTCTATTACTGAGCCTACCTGCGCTAGTGCTGGAATGTACCCGGCTTCCAGAACCTTCCCATGTGAACACTCCTCCAGTTTCCTTTTTCCTCGCCCTGACTTGATGGTCGGATTCTTCTCTTCTAGCCGTTTCGATTTGTAACGATCTCCTCTTAATTGCCTGCATTCAGTTTCCCTCATTCTTCTTGACTTATAAATAGGGTAGGTGCTCAGCCTTCTTTCATCACTTCCTATTCTTGCCCTTTCGGCTGCCATGGGTCATTCGAGTCTTAACGCTAAGAAAATCGATTTTGACTCCCCCGTAAGCTCTCCGACTCCGCCTGTTAAGCGGGCAAAACACGGCAAGAAAAAAGAGAAGAGGGTTCAGAGAGTGGCCTCTCGAAAGCGTTCCACAGACCCCTCTTCTTCAGGTTCCCGCGTGGCCGAGGGTGCATCTCTTCTCGCTAAAAGCTCACCTCGTCCTACTACTGCCACGGTTACAGCGGAGGACGGGACGTCGATAGAAGTGGCGGTGCCCGAGCAGAGCATGATGTTTGAGATGACCATCTCCATCCCCCTTTATGATCCAACTGAGACTGAGTTGAGCCTATGTCAGATGCGGATTACGCTCGCTTCCTGGAGACTTACACTGGGACTAAACCGAGTGTGGCGCCGCCGATGATTCCGGCGTTTTAGGAGTCAGTCTGTCCTTCTCCCACTGGTTCAGAGTCCCCGAATGATCGGTCCTTTTTGGATGACCTCTCTTCTCCCGAGAAGTGAGAATGCTGGTCTTGTTTGAGTTGGATTTCGGAAAAGTATTAGGGCTTTTTAAATAAGAGTTTTTCCCGGGTGGTTTGAAGGAAATGTTTGTAAAGCCCTTTCGTCTTAATAAAATATGATCCCGTTCCCCTTTTCCGTTTTATCGCTGCTTTCCAAGTGTTTCTTACTCGGGCAGGCATGCCTTTATGCCTTTATGGGTAATACGGCTGATCGTGTGCCGACTCCTCTCTTCGGGGTATGATCGGCCGAGCGTTTGCTTACTTTCTTTAAAGCGTGGTCGACCACACATCGACTCCTCTTTCGAGGGGGCCTGGTCGACCGAGTGCCACTCCTTATGGATTTAGCTACCCGCGCGTTTCGTGAAGGTTCCCGTAATCTGACAACGTGTCGGATCTTGGTACTTTCCCATATCTAAGAGAGATTTTATCTTCATTTTAGGCGAAGATTCTTCGTAGAGATTTGATTGATGGCCACCCTTTTCATGATGAAGATTCTCTCTCGGACATGACTTCTCACGTTAGTCCACGTGTCGGACTGGAAATGGCAAGTTCTGATTTCTGCCCCTTGATATCCTCCTTGGAAATCGCTCCCCTCCCCCTTATAAATAGGGGCTATTATCTCATTTTGCATCCGTGCCTCCTTCTTCTTCTCTATTCCTCGTCGTTCTCTTCTGTTTTTCTTTCTGATGAGCTCTAGAGACAACGACCGGCGTTCTTCGAAACGCTTGGCAGAGAAGTCAAGACGGGAGATGCTGAGGCAGCGCAAGTTGGCCCACGAAGGTCATGAGGTGGGAGATTCGCCTTCTGATCCCATCCTGCTTCTACCAGACGAGGTGGACATTGTGCCCTTCCACCCTACTTATCAACGGTCCGAGCCCTGTAAGGAAGAGCCTTTGACTAACGAGGAGGCGGAGTGAGTTGCTCCTCCTTTGTTTGGTGTGGCTCTGTCCCCAAGCACCCTTGAGACTCCCCTCTAGGTTTGTTATGACGGGATACCTCCAATCTTCGTGATCGAGCAACCGGATCCGACCCCAACTCCGGTTCTAACATCTCCCATGCTTCTGCTTGAAGGTCCTCCATCGCCGGCGACTACTCCCTCCGACTGTCTGGCTAAGAAGAAAACTAGCCCTTGATCTTAGCGCCCCTTGTGTTGCTTTGTTTCCCTCCTTGTTGCTTGTTTTAAGTTTGTATGTCCACTATTTTCCCGGAATGAATGGAATGATCGTCTTTTTATGTGTTTGCGACTTCTGTCGTTTCTATTTTGCCATTATTGTGTAGTAGATGTCCGCATAACTAGATGGGCTGACTGCCAAAGGTCAACACGCTAAGTGGTCGGCCTCGAAACTAGGTGGGCTGATCGCCCAAGCTAAGGTCAAAACGCTAAGCGGTCGGCCCAACAGATAAGTGGGCTGACCTCCTTGGTTCAAACTCTCAATGGTCGGCCTTGAAGCTAGGTGGGCTGACCGCCCAAGGTCCAAACTGTAAGTGGTCGGCCCAACAGATAAGTGGGCTGACCTCCTTGGTTCGGACTCTCAGTGGTCGCCCTTACGGGCCAATCGGGCTGTCTTTTATGAAATAAATGGGCTGACCGTCTTCCGGGGTCTTTACAAAACCTTGTGTGCTCATTCCAATATAGACCGGGTCGTGACGCCCCGAGCCCACTTGTTGTGATTTGTCCGGATGCGAATCCCTACGCCTTACTCTCCACCGTTTGGGAAAAACCCTAAACGTCTCTTCCAAGCTGCCGTTCCGTCTCTCGTGGCGCATTAAATGCTTTTGTATCATGATGTCACTTCCCATCAACCGTCACCTCACTCTCACCATCAGATTTCGGCCACGTGTCTTCATCTGGGGCTCTTTTTATTTTTACAAAAACTCCTTTTCCCTCCATTGACCTCCATTTATTTTCATAGCTTCCATCTACTCTACAGTTTGCTCTCTTACTCTGAACCTCACCCCCTCCGGCGTTTCTCCGAGGCCTTCCTCTGTTCATTCTCCGTCGTGCTTTTCAGGTTGGTGCTCCCCTCTTCCCGTCGCTTTTCTCTCTTCTTGCTTCCCTTTACACCAAGCAGAGGCCATGGCGGGCCAAAGCTCTTATTCTTCCCGTGAAGAAGCTTCTTCCACTCCTTTAAGTCCGGTTCCGCTTACGGTGGTCGCCGCTCTCCCTGACGACGTCCATCGGGCTCCCGGCGCCTTTGAACACTTGGACCTTCCCGTCAAATGCTCCTCAAAAATAGAAGAGCAAGATTTTGAAACCTCCTGTTTCCTATTAGGTCAATCGGTGGAAGTTATGAATCCTGGGGATTGCGATGTTTTTGACCCGCTAGAGGGTTTTGTGGGGATCCATCTGCACTCGGTCCGTTTTGTTTTCCGAGTCCCACCTCATCCTTTCTTTTCATTCTTTTTTCGTTACTTTAACATTGTACCCGGGCAACTCGTGTCAAACTCCCACCGACTCCTTGTGTGCTTTATGACCATTTGCCATTGGATGGGTTATGAGCCGTCTATGGAGCTGTTTCGGCGAATATACGCAGTGGCCAAAGTCGGACCTAATTCTCGAGGCTTCGTTCAAGTGTCACACCGGGCGGGCTTCATGCTTTTTTTTTTAGGGCCTTCCTAATTCTATTAAGAACTGGAAACCTTATTTCTTCTTTGTCCGACCAAATCCTCCTCTTCTTCCGTTCGACTTCCCTACTGCTTGGTCTTCCACCCTCTTTAAGCTAAACACTTGGCGGTCGCGCTATACCGCTGAAGCAACTAAGGCCGCCAACACCTTAAAGGAGCTGGGGCCTTTGTGTGTCTTCTCTTGGTCTCCCGCCAACACCTTAAAGATGAACTTTGAATACAATATTTATAAAGCTTTAACTTGATTCAAGAAAGACATCCCACGTGTTTCTGAATTTCAATTGTGTGTGTCTATATACATATAGACAAAATTGTAATTTATGTCCCTTATAAATATGTCAATTATCAATGTCACTCCTGAATTATTAATGGCGTAAATGTTGCCCCTCAATTTTCAAAACGTGACATATATTGGCCCTCCCCTAAATTACCCACCAATATTAGGGGAGGGACAATATATGTCACTTTTGAAAATTGAGGGACAATATTTACACCGCTAATAATACATTGTGACATTGATAATTGGCATATTTGTGAGGAGCATAAATTACAATTTTCTATATATATATATATATATATATATATATATATATATATATATATATATATATATATATGTATATATATATATATATATATACATATATATATATATATATATATATATATGTATGTATATATATATATGTATATATATATATACATATATATATACATATATATATATATATATATACATATATATATATACATACATATATATATATATATATATATATGTATGTATATATATATATGTATATATATATATACATATATATATACATATATATATGTATATATATATATATATATATATATATATATAAAAGAGCGCTCATATGTGGTCATGTCATTAGGTGTGGCGGTATGGTCGTATCTGTGTCGTTGAATCAGTTTAATCTAACGGCAGTGGCTAATTCTGAGCATTTGAGGATTTTCGCGTGTTTTGGTAAGTGGGGGTGATATGGTAATTACAGTGGCCATTTATAGCGGGTGGGTTCCAGAATACACCAACAATGTTGACAACATGCACCAATGTTTTTTGCTGTGCATTTCATAACATGGATGATGTATATTTGTATAACAATTGGTGCGGCCGCACTGACCACACGGGAAGGCGTTATCGCACCCGAACTTAGCACCAATGGGAATCTACAAATACACCAGAGTAAGGCTAATAATGCACCAATTATACAAATAAAACACACAACAATGTGATTTCCCTTATTCCGGTGCCCTATGACGAGTTTACCTTGCAGTTCGCTAGGTAGGAGAACATGCGCGCAAATACTGGAAGAATCTTGATTAATGTGATTCATTGGATCTATCTAATCTAATTTCCTATAATTGACCATATGACCACACCCAACAACATGGCTGCACTTGATCGCCCATATATATATATATATATATATATATATATATATATATATATATATATATATATATATATATATATATATATATATATATATATATATTGCTGGAGATAGTCCATATATATGGCAGACCCAATGAACAAAAAGAAAAAAAAAACAAAAACAAAAAAAGGGCAAAGAAAGAATGTTGTGGCATGTTGTTAACACAACGATCCACCGACTCGTGCATCTGAAATTTGCAGGTTGCAACCTGATTGCCTGATTGTTACATAAAAGAAAATGAAATAGAGAAAGAGATGAACAATGATGAGGTTATTTATATGCAAAGGCATGATGCTTGATTTGTTTTCAACCACACAATTATTAATTTGGATAGAAATAATCTCATCGTGACAATGTGTGTGAAAACAGAGAAAAAAATAGGAAAGAAGGAAAGAAATGGTATGAAGCATTTTGCATTACTAACAATCCCCTACTAATGTAAAGACAAATAAACAATAATACTGAGCAGCATTTTTTGACGTAGTGGCTACCAAACTTGAACTATCACGTGATGACATAGTGTACTCTTTAACCCTGTAACACCCCCCAAACAAGACCTATATAAGCCTTAACACATGCAGATTAAACAACAAAACTAGCACAGCGGAAGATAAAAACGAGAACTGGATAAAAGAAATCTGAACGGGGTGTCACGCCACGTCTACCAAACACGGTAAACACTACGGCAAACATTCTACAAGTGTATACATATATCCCAAAACATCAGCCTAAAACTACATTGGCGCACAGGCCACAAACAAGGATCAATGTACTAAGCTACCAGGCACTAGACATCGCGCTCGTCTAAACATCACTTGAAAGATACAAAGATAAACATTGGGACGATGCCCGGTCAGTGATAAATGCTGGTCCCCCACCAACGAGACCACCAATTCATAGTACACAAGGTACGTACACGGCAACACATGCCCGGATAACACATGTTATCCCCCAATCACGTGAACCTTACACAAAGGCCACAACTCCATAATCACGTCACGGCCACCACGAGGACCGCTGCAATACCTTGGTGACTAGCGTCCCATACCACTAATCGTGCAATCCAAGTAAAGCCACACACGCACCACAACTCAACAAGAGTCAAACAACGGATCACAATGAAGGTATGAAACATACTCAATCAAGGAACGGCTCACAGCCCAACAACATCAACGATGAATAACACAAGTTATCATCAACCAAACGGAAGGTACAAACAACACACACGCTAGCATTTAGACAACAAACTAGCATGCTTATCAACGGGGAAACTCAAGATAGTTCCGAGGAACACACAAGACACCTCTTGGTCCAACGAAACACAATGTTGAACACTTAGCACGATTCAAGACACCAAAGTCCTACATGGATACCTACCATATAGTTCTAGACATACGAAACATCAAGAAGACACTCAAATAGTTCCACAAAAGAACATCAGGAAGTCAAAAGATCAAATACCGAGTCAAACGAATCACAGGGAACAAATCCCGATCCAACTCCACTCATGTACCCGCGGGTGGACCCACGGGTAGTGCCCCACCCGTGGTTCCGCCCACGGGAACACATTCCCACAGGGCATTGTACTCGCGGGTAGGCCGGCGGGTGGTGCCCCGCCCGCCGTTCCGCCAGCGGGAGCATTCCTGTTCCACAACAAATCCCTTCGGGGATTTTCTTCTCCAAACATAAATTCAAGTCCAAAACATGCCAAATCTCACCAAATACAACAAAATGACTTGAATCATGGAAAATGCCAAGCAATGGCACAAAGGAACCCTAAACACAAGCTCTAGATATGCAATATCACAAGACAAATGCATAAACCCTCACATTTCATTGCAAATCACATGTAGAATCCAAGAAATCACATATAGTTAAGCAAAATAGGTTTTGTAGAGCATGGGTTACCTCTTGAAGACCAAAAGACTTCACTTTACACCACAACAAGCTCTCCACAAGGCTTACTTTCCAAACCCACTTCAAGATCAAACCAAAAGATCATAAAGATCCTACCTTTAAGAAAAAGACAACTAAGATGGAACCAAAAACACAAGATGAACTTAGATCTAACCCTCCTAGATGCCCAAATAGGTGAAAGGTTGAATCTTGGAAGCAAATCTTGGAATCTTGACAAGGGTCTCAACTTGGCTTGGAGAATAAGCTACACCTCTTTTCTAGAGAGAAGGTAGAGCTAATTTCTAGGAAATTTATGGAATGAAATGAAGAAGTCTTCTAGGTTAGGTTACAATACTAACTCTTGGTGAAAAGTCAAGAATACCCTTACTAACCCTTAGGAAGTGTAAGGAACAAGGGAAGTCCCCTCAAAGCTCAAGGTACAACACAACTTTAAGGTTGACTAGTCAAATACTAGTCCTTGAGTATTAAAAATCAGGATTTTAGGAATTAATTCTTCAAATAAAATAGGATTAATTACTCAATTAATCCATGGATTGAATGTGGATTTTTGGGGTGTCACAAACCTAATGAGTGAAAGATTCTTGAACTTATTAGGCATTTGAGTTTGAATTTAATGACACATACCTCATTTTTCAAGTGCAGGTTCTACGATAATCGTCACATAGGACCTTCACAGAAACTTTAGGTTGCTTATGAGTGTTCTAGAAAGACAACCCACGTACTCCATAGAAGGTGGCCAGGCTTTCTCACTCTAGTAAGTGACTTCATTGTGACTGTCTTAGGACAACCTACCTTTTAACGGGCTATGAAGTCATTAGGAGCAACGTAACTAAAGCTCAACATCTCAATTATCATGATATGAATCCATCAAGTCCGTATCTAAGGACTACCAAATTCGGGCTATGGATTTTTAGTACAACCGATATAGGAATGGAAAATAGTGCACTTATTTTGTAAGTCTTTCCATGGCTTTGTTTCGCCAATAAAATAGTATCCACCATGGATTCCTTACCCTCGACGTATCAAGGACCAATTTTCTGTTTGGTTCTTTTGTCAATGGATCTGCAAAATTGTTATCAGATTTCACATATTCCACAATAATTACATCATTGACAATAAGTTGTCTTACAATGCCATGTCTGACATGGATGTGTCTTCTCTTACCATTATAGACACTATTTTTCGCAACACATATGGCGATTGTGAACCACAATATAGAGAAATAGGTGGGGCAGGACTCCCCACAAAGGAATATCAGCTAGTAAGCTTCTCAACCATTCAGCTTCTTGCCCTGATATATCTACTACAATGAATTTAGATTCCATTGTGGATTGGGCTATGCAAGTTTGTTTAGCCAATTTCCATGATATAGTTGCACCACACATGGTAATGACATACCCACTTGTGGAGCTTACCTCATCATTGCTGAAACATTGGCCTCCGTTTGTTCTTCATTGGCCATCTGCTGTGCCAACTCGACATCAACATTGATAGGACTCCTCGAGTTGACCGGGTCCTCAGCGGTGGCTAAGTCTTCTGCATTCTTGCCGGCTTCACGAGTGATCCTGGCAATGACATCGGAGACGTTTGCACTCGTCAACTCTTCTACTTGCATAGGTTCTAGTGGGAGGAATTGAGTTTGAACAAAGATGAATTTGATGAAGTCAAGACACTTTTATATTCGTGTTATTCAAATCAGGGTGTTGTAGTTCCAAACTCACCTTATGGGATGTTAAGGAGAAGTCGCAATTGAGGGGGAAACTCATGATGCGTTGATTAGAGATCATCATTGCCATCTCACCAGTGAATTTCGTACACAATGTAGCTAAGAAAATCTATCAGATTCTGTGGCATGAGATTCTGCCTCTTGTTCCTTTGTATGATTCATTGGTTGATGGTTGATAAATGCCAATTGCAACTACTTTTGAGGATCAATTAAAGGCTAAATTGTGGTCAAATTTGCTTAAATTGAGTTTAGAATGGCTCAAAATGCCATGAATTGTATTTAAGGACTTATGTTGGGCATTTGTGCATTTTGTAAGGAAGAAGAGCTACTTGCTACTCTCACGAAACTATACAAGCATGCAGAGCCTCATGTGATCGAAGTCCAGATTACGAATCTTTAGCAGCACAAGGAGTGCACGGACGTGTCGATGTATATGCGGATCAACTTTCGGACGTGTTTTTTGCTAGCACAAGAGCCGCACATATGTGCAACGAGTCGTGCGAGGAAAGTTCCAAAACTTGTTTTTACTTACACGAGTTGGAGCACAAGGATAAAGGCAATGTGCAAGGATGGATTCTGCGAGTTGGTTTTAGCGAGCTCAAGAGGTCACACACTCGTGCAAGGCTATAATCTAAATCCTATAAATAGGGGTGAAATTAGATATTTTGGAGAGTTAGTTTTTCTGAGTTCTAGACAGTTGAGAGAACATTAGATAATGTACTTAGACAAAGAACCCTAGGTTGACTTTTACTTCAATTCCTACTTAGATTTCAATTGTGATTGTAATTTCTACTTCAACTGTGGACCATATACTTTTCATATCAAGGATTCAAGGATTCAGCATTTTCATCTTCAAGAGCTAAGTATCTTTGTTCCTAGCTTGTTCTTGATTTCAATCTAGTGAATTGTGAATTGTAATTTCTTGTGGTGTGAGCATGAATTCCTTGTTAATTGTTATGATTTTTTGTATTTCTTTAATCATAATGTGTGAGTAGTTAGTTTTTAGGAGGAAGATGTGATGGAAGGCTAGGTGTTTGGTTGAATGACTCTGAATTAATGGAGTTTGATGCATTTATACTTAACTTAATGTTGTTGATCATCATGATTGAGCTTCAATTAGGAGTTCACAACCAAATTCTAGTTCAAAGGGGTGATCAACCATGCAATCCTTTGAGAAAAGGAGAGCATGGAATGTCAAGAACACTAAATGTTCGACGAATTGCCTCTTAGGTGTTCTTGAGCCATGAGAGTGGTCTTGAACATGCTAAGAGTGTGGAATTAATGACCTTGAGAAAGGCTTTCTTATAGTTGAATGGAATTCTTCATCTTGTTAGTTGAATCTCCGCTAGCACCTAGTTCTGTTGATTGACCTTAGCCTAGCCCTAACCCATATCCACCTCTGTCTTTTACCAATTGTATTGTATTTAATGTATTGTTTGATATTCATTTCCAACCCAATTCAACCATATTGCTTGACTAGATTTCCATGAAAACTATAGTAATTTGTGCTTGAAACCTCAAAGTTCAACTCCTATCGTCAATCCCTAGATAACGATATCATGTGTAAAGATTCTCACTTACACATCCAATTACCATAAAAACTACTCCATCAATGGTTAATGTGAGTTGGGAAAATGAGTTTGGAATGCCCCCAGATGTAGGAGAAAAAATGCTTTTCCAAACTCGGTTATCAAACTGTGTGTGTGTTGATTGTTCGTGTCTTTGATTCCTTGGTTATTTCGATTAGGACTTGCATCAAGAACTACTTGAAGCTAGCTTTGTCTTTAGTTCTTTACTTGGTTTGTGATTCAATACTAGTTAGGATGTATTCAAGTTTATCTAGTATAGGTTGTTATCTACGCTATTAGATATTGTGGGATACCTTAAGCATAGTAATCTACGACTTTCAAATATGATTTATGAAATAAGTAAGCTCAAAATACTAATGTCTTGAGTGTAAAGATTGAAAGGTTTAAACAATGAATGCTCTTTGAAATGAAGGGAAATTTTAGTTTGATAAAGAAACTTTGATTTCTTAGTTCTTGTACCTCTAATAAGTGTTTAAACATCATGTTTATATAGTAGAAAAGTGAGGGGAATTAGGTTGGCGACTAAAAGAACCCTTGAAGAATTTAATAAGGTGGATGGCAGTGTCTAATGGCTAGTTTTTGAACTCCCACACTACCACAAAGGGGTCACGGATAAGGGAGACCTTACCAAGACCACGTGACTTCCCACAATGAAGCCATGACCCATACCTAGCCTTGCATGGTTTAGTAACGGCTAGGAACCCAATTGTGCCCTAGCCACTACTTCATCTTCTGCAGGCTTCCAAAAACTTGAATACAAACCCTTTCAAAATTCTATTAGCAACTATCAACTCAAAATATCATGAAACGTTAAAAGACATTTTAAAATAAAATTTTGAGTGTAATAGAAAATATATGGAAAAGAGCTTTGAAATCCTTCAAGCACATAGAGAAGATATCAAGAAAGGATTCATACAAATAAAATCGTTTTAAGGTAAAAATTATGCTTACTTAATAATCTACTACACACTCAATCATTACAAGTGATCCTAAATAGAGATATAACTAGTGCTTTCACCTTTAAAAAAAAATACCAAAAATGGTGAATTGGGAAGTATGTATGTGTGTGTATTAAAAAACATAATTGCAACAAAATTTTAAAAAATGCCATTTAAAAAAAAACTAAAAATATAAACGTATTTGATAGACCATTGGGAATCAGGTCAACTCAATACTTAATTATGCAATTTGTTAGAGCGGCCTAAGCAAGTGCCCAAATTCGAAAGCTCAAACTTAAGCATTCTTATTTGACATAATAAATAGAACGACTAGCAAACTTAGTAGCATTTAATATCACATGTGTGCCAGCATAACAAGCAAATCATGCACATAGTTTTAACTTATGATTATCAATGTGTAAATGTGTAATGCTTCAAACCTCATGAAAAAAAGTAGTGCAAATAGGACTCCCTTGCATGAAATTCAAATCCAGTTTTCTTCAATAGTGTTGTTACTTTGCTAAATACTCTAGAACATAATTGTACCCCAATGTTGACTAAAACTATTACAAGCATTACATGTGGAGGCAAGTATTTGGTGCCAATTTTTCGCTTAGCGAGACTAATTAAATTTGGAAAATAATATATGGCAACCAAAGGCAACGAGACTCACATAATTCTTAAAGATCACTATTTATGGTAGCTTGAAGAATCAGAGTGTTGGTCCTAAAGGGGGTGTGGTAAAAGTCTAGAGGGGGGGGGGGGGGGGGGGGGAGGGGTGGAATAGACTTTTAAACGTTTTTGCGAATACAACAATTGTTGAGGCGATAGAGAAACCAAAACTCTTAACTAGATTGTTAGAGTCATGTACGCAACGGAATAAATAAATACGAGTTGTGTGATTGTGTCAAGTATATCCACGTGATAAGCAGTAAGTAAATAAAGCAGTAAATGACACAAGGCAATTTATAGTGGTTCGGAGGTGATGTAATCCCCCTACTCCACTTGCTCTTATCGTCCAAGAGCAATTCACTATATCCACCACTTCTTGGTTCCTAGATACAATGAATTTCCGTGATCTAGTGTTTTGATCACCAAGCCCACACTAATCACGCCCAGTGCCTCCAACACTGCTGCTTCGAATTTCACAGCTCCGTGCTACTTTCCAGGATTTCACAGCTCCATGCTACTTTCCCTCCGTCTTCCACGATCCGGTCGACGTATCCCGTTATCTGGTGCTTTGATCACCAAGCCCACATCAATCACGCCCAGTGTCTTCGACACTTCTGTATCACTTGTTTGTAGAAAAACAAGTTTCACCGGCTTCCAACTTTGAGACTTCTTGATAGATCGTCAATATGCAGCAAGTCTCTCAATGATGAAGAATTTGAACACTCTTGAATATTTTCTCTTGAGCTCTGAGTGTTTTTCTCACTTGAATATTTTCTCACTTTTGAGTATAACACTTGTTCGTATGTACTGTTCGTTTCTTGTGTTGGAAGTGCTGTTGGAAGTGAGTTGATCTGCTTCAATCTTCATCCTTTTATAGCTGGTTTTGAGAAGTTGTCCGTTGGAAAAAGACAATCTCAAATTTGAATTTCAAATCTCAGATTTGAATTCTTGTAGCCTTTGCAGAAGATCTGTAGCTTTCTCAGAAGATCATATTAAAAATAATATCTCTGACTTTGGAGATATTTCGGCCGTTGCTTAGCTCTTGGTCCATGTGAAGAGACTCTTAAAATATTTCTGATGCAGATCGTGTCTTCACGTGAAGGTGCTCCTTAAAATAATTCTGATGTAGATCCATGCCTTCTAGGACTTTCATCTTCTGGGTATTTTAATCTCTCTGTATGGCTACTAATGAGTTTGTATTCGACCAATGAGATCTCTTGATCTGAGTCTCATATTGATGGTGAGAATTCAATCCTTGATTGGAACTTCTTCTCCAACTTCAGCTACTGATGAAGTTGTTTGTATTCGACCAATGAGATCTCTTGATCTGAGTCTCATATTGATGGTGAGAATTCAATCCTTGATTGGAACTTCTTCTCCAACTTCAGCTCTTACTATATATAGTTTGATGAAACTTCAGCTCTTACTATATATAGCCTTTTGAAACTTCATCTCTAACTTCAGCTCTTACTATATATAGCCTTTGAAACTTTATCTCTAACTTCAGCTCTTACTATATATAGCCTTTGATGAAACTTTATCTCATACTGCATCTCTAACTTCATCTTTGACTTGCAAACTGCATCTCTTACTTCAGCTGCATCTCTTACTTCAGCTCCAATCGCATCTCTTACCTTGTCTCCAAGTTCTATTATTTAATTGATTTCGAAACCACTTTTGAAACTTCAGCTCCTACTTCTCTTGAATTGATTTCGAAACTGCATCTCTTACTTCAGCTCCAACCGCATCTCTTACCTTTGATTTCAAAACTGCATCTCTTACTTCAGCTCCAACCGCATCTCTTACCTTTGATTTCGAAACTGCATCTCTTACTTCAGCTCCAACCGCATCTCTTAACTTTGATTTCGAAACTGAATCTCTTACTTCAGCTCCAACCGCATCTCTTACCTTGTCTCCAAGTTCTACTTCTCTTGAATTGATTTCGAAACCTCTTTTGAAACTTCAACTCCTAAAGTTTCGAATTACTTGATTTAATTCCAATTTCAAAATGATTTTGAAACCTCTTTTCAAACCTCAGCTCCTACTTCATCTCAGTTTCGAATTACCGGAATTACCTCTACTCCTACTTCATCTCAGCTTCGAAACAATTTCAATTTTGAAACCTCTTTTCAAACCTCCCCCAGCTCCTACTTCATCTCAGTTTCGAATTACCGGAATTACCTCTGCTCCTACTTCATCTCAGTTTCGAAACCTCTTTTGAAACTTCAGCTCCTACCTCATCGAGAGATTGAGTTTTGAACCTAAGATCTTGCAATTTATACATCAAGCTTTCATCCATCTCGCCTGTACAAATTATTAGTCTTTATAGCATTCTCCTTGATGTACTTCTTTCTTTCCATAGATGCTTGATCTTCAAGATAACTTCATGCAATTTAGTTTGCTTCTCGTTTCTTCATATGAGATTCATTAGTATGACTTCTTCTTGAGTTGGGGCGTGTGGGCTTATTTAAGTATACATATCATATGCATACATCTCCTTCTTCTTCTTCTTCGTATTTTTCCCTTTCTCTATATTTGTTAATTTTCCTTTCATGGTCTATGACACGCCTACACTTAAGAAATAAAATTGGGGATTCTAAAATACAATTTAGCATATCAAAATCTATTACAATATATTCCTAACAATTTCTCCCATTTTGATAATGCCAAAATCCTATACTCAGTCATTGGCTTTAAGTCTTTTTGAAAAATATTTTTTGCTCAATTTTATTTGACAAAGCCATGATGAGTTCAACAAATATTTTCTAGGAAAAATAAATTGACTCGTGAATTAATTTTAGACAAGTTCCTAATACGCATTTGCATATTTAGTTCTAATCATTTTTCTCTTTTGTTATGCGTTTTACATGCTTGTCTTTTAATTCGCATATTAATTACAAGTTAAGATATCAAAAAAAAAATATAGACCACTTTAGGAAATTAACTTGTACGATCATAATTAGGGAAAATACTTGATAATTTTGAAACATTAGTTTTACAAAAAGTTTCGAAAAACATAGGATCAGATTAACTCTTTTGCTTCTTATCACTTCTTCCATTCTTCAGGACATCTTTGATGTGTTCTCTCATCTTGTACACATCATTCTTGATACGTTCACAGAAGAATTCCTTGTTGACTTGTCTGGCAAGGTAATTTTCATATGCTTCTTTCAGAGTTGTTCCCAGTAGAACTCCAGCATCAATCCACTCTATGCATTCATTGAAGCTTCTACCGTGGCCTAAAGAATTTCCTGTGGTTCTAGTGAGTTTTTGCAATTCAAACCACATATCCATCTTCTTTCTCTTTCTCTTTTCTTCCTTATTCTTTTCATTCACCCAGTGAGCTACTTCGGCTAGGGATTGTTTCTTGATCATGGCAGGTGCGTTTTCTTTGGTCCATACGATAGATGGTATATCGGATTTGGAGCAATTGAACCAATCTTCCATCTTTCCTTTAGAAGAACCTGCACCTAAACCAGATTTAGCAAATTGAGCAAAACCCAAACTACTTGGAGATGTTTGGCGTCCATGGCCTCGGCCTCGGCCACTTGGTGGTGTAGCTTGTGGTTGCCCAAAAAAGCATTCTTGTTGTTGAGCTGCCATATGACTGAGATATTCTTCCCCCCTTTTGGCTTTATCAGCAAGGAAATTAAGAACACGGGTATCTTGGTCTTGGTTGGCTTTCACAATCTTGATTCCTTCATTGGCTACTTCAGAAGTATTCTGCAAAGTTTCCAACTTCTGAGTCATGGAGGATAGCTCAACTTCGAGTTGATTAATCCTTCGTTCTTGATCTTGTATGGCCTTCAGTTGCCTCATATGTCGTTCATAATTGATCTTCTCGGCTTCCTCCTTTTCTTTCTTCAGATTTTTTATCACTTAAACAAAACTGGCAGTGATGTCAGCTTTCAAACGGCTTTCTGTTCTTTCGATCTTGGACTCCAAAGATATGTGCTTTTCAAAAATTTGCGTGAAATTTGACTTTGTGTTGTCAAATTCTTGCATCGCCAAATGACTTTGATCTCTCAAAGTAGTTCCGATCTTGTGGCAAATTGTATCTCCAGATTCGGATACTTTGGCAAACAGAGTTGTCAAAAGGTCATCTTCATCTTCTTCAGGCCGGTGGTGTGTCGTCCAGTTTAGATTATGTAGGGATCTGAGAAAATTTCTTCTTGAATCTGCTAGAACTGGAGTTTCCACAAGTTGTAAGCTTCTTCCTTCAGATGATTCGGCCATAGTAGTAATTTCTTGACAACTGGCTTCTTTGTCACAGTTTTCTCTTTCTGTGTTGACTTCCTATTCTCCTTGATAATTGTCAATATCTTGGGAGAAACTAGGATTTGAGAGAATGGGTTGCTCAGACAATGGTATGTCTTCTAGTGGGGATTGGAAGTTTGCAGTAGCTTTTACAGAGACATTTTGTACTGCCACTTCAATTAATTGTTCCCCCCTAATCAATTCTCTATTCTCATTCAAAACTTCTTCTCTTACTTGTTCTCCAATCTCTTCTCTAATCTCATCTCCAACATCTTCTCTTACTTCTTCTCTGACCACGTCAACATCATTTCTGGCAAAGTCATTTACTTCCATTTGTGGACCATCAAAATTGCTCAAAATTTGGTCATTATTTGATTCAACATTTGTCTGTCTTTCGGCTTCAATGACAGCGATATTGACCAAATTTAAATCACCAATCACAGCAGTAGAAGTTTGATCATCATCAGCAGTATATAACATAGATGCACACATATGTGAAATATTTTCTCCTTCTTCATTCCTTTCTCTTACTGTATCAAGAAGATTATTAGCAATATTAAGAGAAGGTTCACCTGGATTATGATGAGTGCTCACAATAGATCTTTGCAATGCAATTTGTAGCTGAGCTTTATTGATCTTCTCCAATTGAGCTGGTGAGATCTGAGTGACATTCTCTTTGGCTACAGTTGCAACAACTTTTCCTCTTGCAGCCTTTTCTTTAATTTTTGATCTGTAAACTTGTTCTAGATTCATTTTGAGTGTCTCAAGTATAGAATCTGTTCCGCACCACTCCAAGGAAAATTCTTCACTTCCTATCAATTCTGAAGTAGTCTTTTGAATGAAAGAGTGATACTTTTCAGTCCGCCAATTCTACCAGACTTGGACTCTGATCTTTTCATTCATCAATTCTGGATCATCTTGGATAGTGTTGAACACTACCGGTCCGGCACTTGCTTCACCTGTTGATTGGCTCGAAATTCTTCTTTGTAGCTCGTTGGAAACTCGCACTTCAACTCCTGCTATTTCCATTCGTGTTGTGTCATCAATTGGTTCGGTTGGCAATCCCGGATGACACACATTCTGAGCTTCGTTCTCAATCACTCCTTGAAACGGTATAATCGTCATGGCTATGCTCGTGGCTTCTTGGTCTCTGATGGTCGGGTTACTTGATCCCATAAAATTGCTTGCGGTTGAGGCGGCCCTGTTGCTTCTGATTTGAGATCCTCTTGATTGAGGTGTTTTTGTGCTTGCAGAAGCTCCTCCTTTGGATGCCTTCTTTTTCTGACTCTTCTTCCCATAGTCTGGTGCAAACGTCCTGAATAGATACCTATAGATTCCAACACTTTTGTGTTTTCTCAAATGTATTCTCTTCTTCCTCAAAATTTCTCCAATGACAAGTCCATAGCCTACACCTTGAAGAAATTGATCTCCTTCGAGTGCTGTTCCAGTTGGCTTTGCGGCGAGAATAAGTCCTATAATTTTGGTGAAAATGTAATTCGCCCAATTGAACTTGATTCCACTCATGATTCCATTCATCAAGCAGATATATGGAGCAGAGAATTTATTCAAAGTTCTCAATTTGTTATCCATGGCTTTGTAAATTACATCCAATAGCATCTCATATTCTGGCTTGAAAAGATTTTTCTCATCGCATAAATCTGGTATTTCTGGTGCTTTTGGACCTCAGATTTCATCCTAGAAACTTTGAAGGTCATAGTGATGAGTATCTGGCAAGATTTGAGAATTTACAAAGTTGAAACAATTTTTGATGTCTTCTTCTGAAATTTTAACTTGTGTTCCGCCTACAGTAGATAGAATTCGGCCATTCTTCACGTTTGCATGTAGATAGAATTCTACTACGTCTTCTTCAAATGCTCCAGAATACTTGTAGGTGAGAAAATCATAAAGTCCGCAGTCTTTCAAGGCTTGGATGATCTTCGCTGCTAGAACTTTGTCTTGAGCTCCATTCATGAAATATTCTTCGTTGAGAACCATTTCCACCGTGAGTTGTTTTACAAGCATGGTTAGATCCTTGGGTTGTTCTGCTTGCGCCATTGTGATCGACATGGATGATGCTTGATTCGGTTGGGGAGAGAGATTTAGGCTTTCTGAGTGATCTGAGATTTTCTTTTGGTAGGGAAGATGAAGAGTTTTGTATGAGAGAGGGTTTTAGGGGATTTTTCTCGGTTGGACGAGAGAGAGAGTGTATGGACGATTAAGTCCTTTTGTGTAAGGGTTCCAAATGTGACTCTTTAAGGATAGATGTGTCTTTTTGGTGAGGGTGAGTCAGGAGAGAGAGAATGCAATCATTACTAGACAGCAACATTTAATGCTCACAAATTTTTAGAAATCTCTTAAGCACGTAATTGATTTCTGAAGGGACACATAAGGTGGAGATTGAGTAGGAGAGAAGGTTTAGGATTTGATTTGGAGAGAGTCTTGAGATTTGAGAGGAGATTGGAGAGGAGATTAGGTTGGAGAGACGGTTTAGGAGGATTCTCAAATTGACAGGTTAGTTCTCTCACAAAATAAAATCAGATAAAATATCTCCATCTTTCAGAAATTGAATTTTTTTTAAAAAAATAAAATAACAACCACGATTAAATTTTAAACACTTTGGTGGTATCAAATATCTTTTGGGATTTAGTTACCAAAAATAATTAGGAAACAATCACATTTATATATATTTATATATATACACGCACACACGGTAATATATATATAAACCACACAAATTTTGGTAAATAAATAAATTTATAACTTCTTCCCAAAAACAAATTTTAGAAACCAAAAATAACTTGATACCAATTTTGAAAAGGTTTTCGTATGGCAACTTTAAAATAACACAAATAATAATTAAACATATATAGCACATGCAATTCACGTAACAAATATTTATCATGCCACAAATAATCTAAATCAGTTTAAGAGCAATTAGGCATGTAAATAAATCATTCATGAAGATTAATACACTTATATGAAAATTTACTTGCATTCCAAGTAACAAATTAAACCATCATGTGATTAATCTCAAAAAATTCCGAAACTTGCATATTTATCAAATCAATTTTACATGACACATAATTGCACGTAAAATAACACATGCAAATATATAAACAAATAGATAACACATATTGCAAAATTATTCACGTAAATTTCAAACAAAAACATGAACAAACAATACTAAATAAATTAAATTGAGCACATGTATCAATTAGAATAAGGAAATTAAGTCCAATGATACTTAGCTCAGTTCGATCATTGCCAATTCGTGTCTTAAGGTAGCATATCTCGTTTCGCATAAAGGCTTTGTGAGAATGTCTGCAACTTGATTCTCCGTAGGGATATACTCGATTTTTAGATCTTTCTTTTCAACAAGATCCCTTATGAAGTGATATCGAATGTCGATGTGTTTGGTTCGTGAGTGAAGCACCGGATTGTGAGTAATCGCAATTGCACTAGTATTATCACAATAAATACTAACGTCATCACAATTTACTCCGTAATCTTTCAATTGTTGCTTCATCCACAATATTTGAGCACAACAACTCCCTGCAGCAATGTATTTGGCCCCAGCGGTACTGGTTGCGATGGAATTTTGCTTTTTGCTAAACCAAGAAATAAGCATTCCCCCAAGAATTGGCATGTCCCGGAAGTGCTTTTTTTTTGTCTATTTTACAACCTACAAAATCCGCATCTGAAAAACCTGTTAGAGTAAAATCTGTACCTTTAGGATACCATAATCCTACGTTGATCGTTCCCTTTAAATATATTATGATCTTCTTGGTTGCGGTGATGTGGCTTTCTTTTGGATTTGCTTGGAATCTCGCACACACTCCCACAGCATAAGATATGTCCGGCCGGCTTGCAGTAAGTTATAGAAGTGAACCAATCATTCCTCTATATTTCGTTTGATCAACATCTTTTCCATCTTTGTCCTTGTCTAGCCTCAATGATGTACTCATTGGAATCTTGATTGACGATTTTCCATCAAGGCAAAACTTCTTGATCAAGTCGCAGGTGTACTTGGCTTGATTGATGAAAATTTCTTCTTTCATTTGTTTAACTTGTAAGCCCAAGAAGTAATTTAGTTCACCCATCATGCTCATTTCAAATCTTTTCTGCATAAGCTTTGAAAACTTCTCACACAAAGAATTGTTAGTGCTTCCAAATATAATATCATCAACATATATTTGCACTAATAAAATATGATCACCATCTTGAATTCTAAAGAGAGTTTTGTCAACTTGCCCTTTGGTGAATCCACAGCTTATCAAGAACATTGACAAGGTATCATACCAAGCTCTTGGTGCTTGTTTTAACCCATACAATGTCTTTTTAAGTTTGTAGACTTTGTCACCTTCGCCTTTTACCTCAAAACCTGGGGGTTGTTCGACATAAACTTCTTCTTCAAGTAATCCGTTCAAGAATGTGCTCTTGACGTCCATTTGGTAGACGGTGAAGTCCTTGTGTGCGGCATAAGCTAGGAAAATTCTTATTGCTTCAAGTCTTGCTACGGGTGCAAAGGTTTCATCAAAATCTATTCCTTCCTCTTGCGAATATCCCTTTGCAACGAACCTTGCTTTATTCCTAACAATTACGCCGTCTTCGTTGGCTTTGTTCCGGAAGACCCATTTTGTTCCTACAACATTATGATCACTTGGTCTTGGAACAAATTCCCAAACGTCATTTCTTTTGAATTGATCAAGCTCCTCTTGCATGGCGTCAATCCAACTTGGATCACTTAAAGCTTCGTCCACTTCCTTTGGTTCGATTTGAGATAAATAGCACGTGAACAATGCTTCCATGGTTGAGGATCTTGTCTTCACGTCGTCGCGTACATTTCCTATGACTAAATCTGGAAGGTGATTTTTGAGCCATCTCAAATCTGGTTCAAATGGGTGCATGATACTGGATGGGTTCGCTGGTTGAGAACTGGAGTGATCTGTTCTAATTTCATCATTAATCCCTTGGTCTCCAACTTGATCTTCAACCTCATCTCTAATTGGTTCTCCAACTGGATCTCTAACATCATCTCTAATTGGATCTCCAACCTCATCTCTATTAATATTATAATTAATTGTGCCACATGCACTTTCTGGATGAGAGGTGGGATTTTCTAGAGAATTGGTTTCCAGCTCATCTAAACCCTGCAAAATATTATCTTCACACGTATCATTAGTATCACCAAAATCAATTTGACACCTGTTACCATTTTGCATGTCTTTCACGTCCAGTGCAACATTTTTGACGTGCGATTTTTCATCAAACACCACGTGTATGGACTCTTCAACCACCATTTTTCTTTTATTTAATATTCTGAATGCTTTGCTGGTAGTCGAATATCCTAGAAAAATTCCTTCATCTGCACGCTCATCGAAAGCTTTTAGATGCAATTTATCATTAACATGAATAAAACATTTGCATCCAAAAATATGAAAATAATTAATATTTGGTTTTCTCCCTTTGTATAATTCATATGGTGTCTTCATGTACTGCTTGTGAATCATGCTTCTATTTTGTGTGTAGCAAGCAATGTTGATAGCTTCAGCCCAATATCTTTTCGGGAGACCGGATGCACTGATCATCACTAGTGTGGCTTCTTTAAGCGTCCGGTTTCTTCTTTCGGCTACGCCATTTTGTTGTGGCGTTCTCGCGGCAGATAATTGATGAGAAATTCCTTGTGCATCGCAAAATGATTGAATCATGCCATTCACGAACTCGGTTCCACGATCGGTTCAGATTTTTGATATTTTCATATCCTTCTCATTTTGGAGTTGCTTCAATAACTTTGGTAGCACTTGCTCAACTTCACTTTTTTTCTTGATGAACACGGTCCAAGTGTACCTGGAAAAATCATCAACAACAACAAGAGTATATTTCTTACCACTTACACTTATTGGATCAACCGGTCCAAATAAGTCCATGTGTAGTAAGCTTAGCGGTCTTGACATTGACTCTTGCGTCTTTGATTTGAATGACGATTTAATTTGTTTTCCACGCTGGTATGCGTCGCACACTTGGTCCTTCTTAAAGACATATTTGGTAAACCTTTAACAAGATTTTTCTTTGCAAGTTGATTGATTGTCTTGAAGTTTAGATGGTTGAGCTTCCTATGCCATTCCCGAATTGCTTCATTTGAATTTCTGGCCATTAAGCATACAGACTCTTTGCTTGTGCTCCAATCAACAACGTGCATATTTTTCTTCCTTACTCCAGTGAGTACTATTTCCTTTGTTGTCTCATTTTTTATTAGGCACTTATCTTTGGAAAATTCAACAAAATAGCCTTTATCACAAAATTGACTAGTACTCAGCAAGTTGATCTTCAATCCTTCCACGTACGATACATCTTCAATTTTTATTCCATTTCTTTCAACCGTACCAACTCCTTTGGTAATTCCATAATTTTGATTTCCTCCAAATATCACTTTTGGTCCATCGATTTTCTTCAAATTCACTAGATATGATTTATTTCTCGTCATGTGGCGGGAGCAGCCACTATCGATGTACCAAACATCCTACAAAAAAGATTAATTATTTTTAGGTACCCATTCTTGTTTGGGTCCTTTGTTGTTAGTGATTTTTGGTAACCACACCACTTAGATCTTATTGAATTAAGATAAGGTGGTTTGTAACCATTTGAGACTTGATAATCATAATTAACTCTAGAAAACATTTTTGGTGCTCGGTTTTGAAAATCATTTTTATATTTTGGCACCTGGGAAGAGGATTGTTGTTTTGGTCTATAAAAAGCATTAAATCTATCATACAACCAATCTTGTTGAGTGGGATATAATCTCCCAACTTTATTTCTAGAAAAGCTTCCCTCTTTTCTATGAAATCTTTTTGCACTTAACTCATTGGCATATCTTTTGTATTTGTTGAATCTTTGTTGCTTAGCCGTGATATTATAATGGTTCGGCCTAGCAATATTCAATTTCACATTTTGTTGATAGCCAAGTCCTCGTTTCATTGTGCTATCCTGACTTTTCACAAATTTTACCACTTGCACTTTATTATTTAAAGTAGCAGTTAGATTAGTCAGTTTTGGAGGGGTTTGAGAATATGTGGAGTCATAACCAAGTCCGGTTCTATCTCCTGATGGCTTTTGCATGTTTACCATTTTATCCATTATTTTGGACGAATTAGTAAATGTTGGTAGCTCTTAGATTATGTTCTCTAACCTCTCTAGCTTTATACTCTTCTTGAAGACTAATATTTTCACTCTTCAAGTTACTCACTTCAAGTAAAGCATCTTGCAATTTTTTATTCATCTCTTCTTTTTCAAGAATTAGAATATTATTGCGCTCCTTGAGTTGAGAATGAGTGGCCAAGATCTCTTAGGAATCTCGCATTAGATTGCCAATAGATTCACGAGAAAATGAAGAACTAACTGAAGTAAAAGAATAAGATGTTACCTCTCCTTCCGCTACTCCAAGAGCCATAAGACAATCTTCACTTGTACTCAACTCATTTGATTTGCATACTAGCGCCGTATCATTATCCGAGCTTGAGCTTTCGTCGCTTGATGACGATTCGTCGGATTCATCATCTTCATTCGGCGTATTGCTCATGAGAGCCTTTCTTTTGTCACGTTTGAATCTTCGATCTTTGTTGTCAAATTTATTTGATGTAGATTCAACGTTTTTGCCTTGATATTTGTTAACAATCGGATGCGGACAATTTAATTTAAAATGTCCGGGTTTGCAATAGTTGTAGCATAGATCGTTCATTTCTTCAACTTTTTCTTCATTCGGCTTCCATGCGGCATTTAGGTTTCCACGAGAGAAATTTTGATTTCTCCGTGATGAATATTTGTTGTCTCCTTTTCGCATGAATTTCCTGAACTTTTTAAGGAGAGCAAATTGTTCATCAGTCATAAAATCTATATTATCTACTGACCTGGAGGTTGAACGTTGCTCGGCAATAAAGCTGGATTTTGAACTTCATAATCTTCATCATTTTTTGCCTTCATTTCGAACTCATATGCCTTAAGATCACTAAACAATTTGTCAGTTGACAACGTTCTTAGATCTCGCATAGTTGTAACCTTCATGTCCCATGCGGATGGTAAGCCTGGTAGGATCTTGAGATTAATTTCTTTTTGGCTAATTTCTTTGCCAAGATCATTGATCTCTCCAAGAATTTTGATCATTCTTGCTTCCATTTCAACTATGCTTTCATTTGATAGCATTTTGAAATCTTCGAACTTATTCATGGCTATCATGAGCTTGTTATCCTTCTATTGTTCATCGCATTCACCGATCTTGATGAGAGTATCCCAAATTTCTTTCGCGGATGTGCATTTTTGAATTTTTGGGAATATACTTTCATCAACGGTTTTGAATAGAATATCTTTGGCAATGTTGTCAAGATTATTTCTTTTTCTATCGTCTGATGACCATTCCGGTTTTGGCTTTGGTACATATTGTTGAGCATCGGATGATAGAAGAAATGCCGTGTTGACTTTCAATATTTCTATCGGACCATTAGAAATGACTTCCCACATTTAATTTCATTGTGTAAGGCCGATAAATGAACCTGCATACGAACTTTCCAATCATCAAATTTATCAAGTGAGAATAATAAATTTTGTGCTAAATCCTTATTCATTTTCACTTGGAAAAAGAATAATATAATCCAATCACACACTGGTAAAATGGATCTGCCTAGCAGTCAGAAACAAGGTTGACCCAATTAGGCAACTTGCTCTGATACCAATTGTTGGTCCAAAAAGGGGTGTGGTAAAAGTCTAGAGGGGGGGGGGGGGTGAATAGATTTTTAAACGTTTTCGCGAATACAACAATTGTTGAGGCGATAGAGAAACCAAAACTCTTAACAAGATTGTTAGAGTTTTGTACGCAGAGGAATAAATAAATACGAGTTGTGTGATTGTGTCAAGTATATCCACGTGATAAGCAGTAAGTAAATAAAGCAGTAAATGACACAAGGCAATTTATAATGGTTCGGAGGTGATGTAATCCCCCTACTCCACTTGCTCTTATCGTCCAAGAGCAATTCACTATATCCACCACTTCTTGGTTCCTAGATACAATGAATTTCCGTGATCTAGTGCTTTAATCACTAAGCCCACACTAATCACGCCCAGTGCCTCCAACACTGCTACTTCGGATTTCACAGCTCCGTGCTACATTCTAGGATTTCACAGCTCCGTGCTACTTTCCCCCCATCTTCCACGATCCGGTCGACGTATCCCGTTATCTGGTGCTTTGATCACCAAGCCCACATCAATCACGCCCAGTGTCTCCGACACTGCTGTATCACTTGTTTGTAGAAAAACAAGTTTCACTGGCTTCCAACTTTGAGACTTCTTGATAGATCTTCAATATGCAGCAAGTCTCTCAATGATGAAGAATTTGAACACTCTTGAATATTTTCTCTTGAGCTCTGAGTGTTTTTCTCACTTGAATATTTTCTCACTTTTGAGTATAGCACTTGTTCGTATGTACTGTTCGTTTCTTGTGTTGGAAGTGCTGTTGGAAGTGAGTTGATCTGCTTCAATCTTCATCCTTTTATAGCTGGTTTTGAGAAGTTGTCCGTTGGAAAAAGACAATCTCAAATTTGAATTTCAAATCTCAGATTTGAATTCTTGTAGCCTTTGCAGAAGATCTGTAGCTTTCTCAGAAGATCATATTAAAAATAATATCTCTAACTTTGGAGATATTTCGGTCGTTGCTTAACTCTTGGTCCATGTGAAGAGACTCTTAAAATATTTCTGATGCAGATCGTGTCTTCAAGTGAATGTGCTCCTTAAAATAATTCTGATGTAGATCCATGCCTTCTGCGACTTTTATCTTCTAGATATTTTAATATCTCTGTATGGCTACTGATGAAGTTGTTTGTATTCGACCAATGAGATCTCTTGATCTGAGTCTCATATTGATGGTGAGAATTCAATCCTTGATTGGAACTTCTTCTCCAACTTCAGCTCTTACTATATATAGTTTGATGAAACTTCAGCTCTAACTTCAGCTCTAACTTCAGCTCTTACTATATATAGCCTTTGAAACTTCATCTGTAACTTCAGCTCTATATATAGCCTTTGAAACTTCATCTCTAACTTCAGCTCTTACTATAGATAGCCTTTGATGAAACTTCATCTCATACTGCATCTCTAACTTCATCTTTGCCTTTGAAACTTCATCTCTAACTTCAGCTCTTACTATATATAGCCTTTGATTAAACTTAATCTCATACTGCATCTCTAACTTCATCTTTGACTTCCAACTTCAGCTCTTCATATTTGACTTCCAACTTCAGCTCTTACTATATATAGTTTGATGAAACTTCAGCTCTTACTATATATAGCCTTTGAAACTTCATCTGTAACTTCATCTCTATATATAGCCTTTGAAACTTCTCTTACTATAACTTCATCTTTGCCTTTGAAACTTCATCTCTAACTTCACCTCTTACTATAGCCTTTGATGAAACTTCATCTCATACTGCATCTCGCTCTTATTATATATAGTGTAACACCCCGAAATTTTAAAACTTTTTAAGCTTATGTAATAAAGGTAAATTCTCATTAAACCCCAAAACATAATATAGTAGAGTATGGGGTGCTATGACACACCTGAGCTAGAGAACTCAGGTGCACAGGCTGACTAACTAATATCCTCAACAATGTGAATACATAAGCATGGCACGCAGGCCGAAAGGGAAACTATCTACTCTACGCTCCAAACCTCTAGCGCGCTCCAGTGTCTACTCCTCTGTGCCTGAAAGCCAAATATATCTGTTCAGCGAGAGATGCTGGTAACCCACTCCAACGCGTTGAAATACATTATATATATATATATATATATATATATATATATATATATATATATATATATATATATATATATATATATATATATATATATATATATATATATATATATATATATATATATATATATATATATATACGAAAACCATTTTGAAGCAGGAAGATATATACTTAAGAGACACTAGTTTTAAAACCAAGAATAGACTCGACAGATAGGGATAAACACATTCAACAGTTATAATCAAGCATATAAAGATACTAGCATATATCATATGGTCACAGATTCACTTCATCTCATTCATATCATCATTCCAATTCGTATCTCATCACACACAAGCACAATTTGGTGGCGCCACAGGACCAATCGCATGCCCATACATGAGGGTCAGCGCATATAGCTCTGACACGGCCCGGCAGCACCCTGCCTCGTATCGCAATACGAAGGGGTCGATCGCAACCGACCGATGAACCGCAGCTCATCATAATGTTTGATCGCAACCAAACAGTGGACCGCAGCCCAAAAGTGATCATCTGACCGCAGCCAGGAATATGAACCGCAGCTCATGTAAAACGTTTGATCGCAACCAAACGGTGGACCGCAGCCCGAGAGTGTAATTCTGACCGCAGCCAGCTTCTGAACCGCAGCTCAGGAATAACCAATTTGATCGCAACCAAATTGGGCACATAACACATAGCAAGCACATGCAACCCACATTAACACATTGGGAAAAGGGGAGAAAACGTATAACGAAACCTATGCGTGGCCATCCACATACTAGGAATAATCCTAAGGGGTTCATACTTCCTTTACCTAGGCCAACGGGATACCAATTCACTAGCATGCGATATATAAGACTCATTTATCCTACGAACGGTACCCGAAACATCAAACTAGACTTAGGCACGATAAACGGAGTCCGTTGGGATACCACGAGGGTCGGGGAAACATCAAACGGGGAAGCCGGGGTCCCAAAGTGGACAATTTCCAGCGGGTAGCCGGTGGGTGGAAGGCCACCCGCCGGCGACAAGTCTCCGGGCAGCGGGTGCCCGGCAGGTAGTCGCCTGCCCGCCAGCTGCCCGCTGCCGGCGACGCCCTTCTTGGGCAGCGGGTAGGTGGCGGGTCCCCCCTACCCCCACCTACCCCCCACTGACTCTTTATCAAATAAACGTCCCGGGATTCGTTGTGGAACCCGAAACTATGCTTAGACACTTTTAAACGCAATTTATGACACCACGTAGACAATTAACTTATCAAAAGCAAGAATCATATAGCACATATCCTATCACGACTTCTAAATATAATCAACACCTGAACATGCGAAATCCCACCCAATTATATCAAGAATAACACAATACGAAATTCCCAATTTTAACCTAGGGCTTTGATCATATTCAAATCAATAAAATCATAGTTCATCTTTTAATTGCCAAAACGTCAAGATTCATCAAGAACATCACATAATCATCAAGAACCTCTTATCATCATCAAGATCATCAAGATCACACATAAAATCATCTCACATTCACCAAGAACATATCATCAATATCATAAACGATTCATCAAGACACAAGTATAGAGAGGAGGCCAAAGAAGATAATTATAGCAAGGAAAATAGGTTTTGTTGAGACATGGGTTACCTCTTAGCCTTAATTAATTTCCTTGGCTATGAAGGGTCTTTCTTTAAGATTCCTTCTTTCTTGATTTCTCCTAGGGGATTTCTTGAAACTTCTTGTGTGGTGAGAGATTATTGTGGTGTGGGTTCTAAGTGCCTCCTAGGCCCCCTATATATATATATTTAAGAGTCCTAGTTATGGTCCAAGTGGTATGAGTTTGCTAATTCTATTTCCTATAGGACTAGGGGATTGGTTTTAGGGATAAGGGCTCATGGACCATGGTGGACCTTTCTTAATTAATTACTGGAATTTAATTCTTTCTTTTGGGTAAAAGATTAGATGATTAATTGGTTTTAGGGGTCGTAACTCGGGGTGTTACATATAGCCTTTAGCCTTTGATGAAACTTCATCTCATACTGCATCTCTAACTTCATCATTGACTTATGAAGAATTTGACTTGCAAACTGCATCTAGTATTCCACTTTTGAAACTTCAGCTCCACCTGTTTTCAAACCTCAGCTCCTACTTCATCTCGCTCTTACTAATCTCCTACTTCATCTCGATCTTACTATATATAGCCTTTAGCCTTTGATGAAACTTCATCTCATACTGCATCTCTAACTTCATCTTTGACTTGCAAACCTCTGCATCTCTAACTTCATCTTTGACTTGCAAACTGCATCTAGTACTCCACTTTTGAAACTTACTTCATCTTTGACTTGCAAACTGCATCTAGTACTCCACTTTTGAAACTTTACTGCATCTCTAACTTCATCTTTGACTTGCAAAACCTCATACTGCATCTCTAACTTGCAAACTGTATCTAGTACTCCACTTTTGAAACTTCAGCTCCACTGTTTTCAAACCTGAACTCCTACTTCATCTCATAGGGCTGATTTAGGCTTCTTTAATTTTGCCTTATAAAATTTGTAGAGAGTGAGTTTCGAACCTAAAACCTTGCAGTTTATACATTAAGCTTTCATCCATCTCACCTGTACAAATTATTAGTTTATATAGCATTCTCCTTGATATACTTCTTTCTTTCCATAAATGCTTGATCTTCAAGATAACTTCATGCAATTTAGTTTTCTTCTCGTTTCTTCATATGAGATTCATCAGTATGACTTCTTCTTGAGTTGGGGCGTGTGGGCTTATTTAAGTATACATAACATATGCATACATCTCCTTCTTCTTCTTCTTCGTATTTTTCCCTTTCTCTATATTTGTTAATTTTCCTTTCATGGTCTATGACACGCCTAGACTTAAGAAATAAAATTGTGGATTCTAAAATATAATTTGGCATATCAAAATCTATTACAATATATTCCTAACACAGAGGACTTACGAGCTCATCTCCAAGTGTAGCACACCACACTCAAGCTTGCTAGAGCTACTCAAACAACTCTAGTGAACCCAAGTACATAGCCATATGCATGCCAATTAGCATATATAGTATCATCCCCCCCTCGCCCCCCGCCCCTCCCCTCCCCTTTTGATAACTAATCCCTTTGCACACTAAAACCACGAGCAAAGTGAAGGAAACCATATAAATTCCAATAACTCCTTTATGAAAAGGTTAGTTGATGGATTATAAGGAGTTGGTTCTGGGTCCATGGGCATAGGGGGTGCAGGCCCAAGAGGATGAAGCTAGTGAACAAGCCCATGAACATGGGGATGACTGCGTGTGGGGGTGCTTACAGGGTGGCGGCGAGTTGCGTACGTACACGGCCGCATGCATGCAAGATGACGACAGCTCGCATGCATGCAGGCACACGGGAGATGGCGGCTGCTCGTGCGTCCGGGCGTGCGCGTGGGTGGCTATCACTCGTGGAAGGGCGTGCGTCGAAGGTCGGCTGCATGTGGAATGTGCGTGCGACACGGGATATGCGCGAGAGAGGCGCGCAAGGTACGGCGAGGTGCGGGAACGTGCGGTATGGGACGGCACGTGTGTGGTCCCGGAATAGAGGCTTGATTGACGTACACGTGGTTGGTCCGGAGGGTCCTTCATCCAGTATAAAAGGGGAGTGGGTCATAATCCAAAGGGGCGAAAAAAAGAGAGAGGAGTTGAGGAGGTGGTAGGAATCATCCTACGAGAGGCGAGCGGTCGCGAGGTCGATCTTAGATAGCATCATCCACTAGTCGCCAGATTGGGCTTATCATTGGGCGTGATAGTGAGTTAGGGAATTTGGGGGCCTTGCGCCCTCAGCATAGTACGATCTCTTTTGTCATCCTTAGTTGTCTATTCAGTTTATGGTGAACCCGTTTCCAATAAAACCATCATTGGCACCATCTATGGAGGCCGTTACAAGAAGTACACATTCTCAAACCCATTACCTTGTCGTAGTGTGTTACGTGCCCAATTCCCAAAGATGATCATCGGATCCCAAAGCCGGTTCCTGAGGGCGCCCGTCTCCGACGTAGGATGGATCCCGCCCTCTGACGAAGGACGCGGCGTTCCTAGCTGCGTCCGGCGGGCCCACTCGACCCCGCCCATGCAGGAGGCCGCTCGCGCTGGCCACGAGGTCAACAACGTAAGACCTTCAGCCCCCAAGGCCTGCTTCCCTCATCATGGCCCGGGGCGACGCTAGAAGCCTACGGCCGATGCAAGCGTGGGCAACGGGAGGATCAAGTCCCAGGACCGAGGGTCAGAGTGGGGCCGAATGGACGACACGGATAGGCACGCCTGTGATGACGAGTTAGAAGGAGAAAGTGCCCACCAGGCTACAACGGCAGACCCTGGTGGCGGATACCCGGTCCGCCCCACAGCTGGGGGTGGGCGAAAGGTGTGGAGGCCAAGATAGCCGAGTTGCTCAGGTGGAAAGAAGGGGGCGGACTACCCATCCCAAAGATTGAGGTTACCCCGCCCTTCACTCGGAGAATCATGAGGGAGCCCATCCCCTCCACCTTCAAGCCGCCCAGCATCAAACGCTTCAACGGCCAAGGCGACCCGCAAGAGCACATAATGACTTATCAGGCCACCATGATGCTAATGGGATCTTCAGAGGCCAGGATGTGTAGAGCCTTCTTCTCCACTCTTGTTAACCAGGCACAACGCTGGTTCACGAGCCTCAAGGGCGGCACCGTGGACTCTTTCCATGACCTGGCCGTGAAGTTCATTACACACTTTATGATGGGGAGAAAGATCCGGAAGCATTTCACTCACCTCACTACGGTGAAGCAGGGAGTTGGAGAATCTTTAACTGACTTTCTGGTCCGCTGGCGGGCAGAGGAAGCAAACGTAGAAGACATAGACGACAAATCGGGCATGGTCATGTTTGTCGATGCCCTGAGGGCAGGGGATCTATACAAAACCCTGCGACGCAAAACCTCAGATACCTACGCGGCGCTAATGGCGAAGGCCGACAGGTATGCTGAAGCCGAGGAAGCAAATCGACTGAAAGGGTACGAGGAAGAAGCTCCCTCCAAGAGGCCCCGACCGACCGAGGAACCTGCTAGGCCGGGGAAGAGGGGGGCGAACCCCCTCGTGGAAAGACCTACCGGGGGAAGAGGAAAGGCAGACACCAGGGACATAGCGGCGGCACATAGGACACCCCGCCGTGGGCGCCCCGCCCACCCATGAGAAGTCTCCCTATGGCTTCCCTCACCCCTATCAACGCCCGACCAAGCGAGGTATTAGCTTATGCTGAGGAATGTCAAATTGGCGGCTTTGAGTCATTTCATGTCCAAGCTAGCAGAAATGTCGCTGCCTTTCTTCCAAGTTATGAAGAGGAAGGACGGGTTTGCGTGGAATGACGACTGCATGGACGCTTTCGACCATTTCAAAACGTACTTGGCCTCCGCACCCGTCCTGTTGAAACCGGAAAGGGGAGAAGTCCTGTACGTCTACCTCCGACTAGCTCCGGCAGCCGTTAGCTCGGTGCGCCTATGGGAAGATGGCGGCATCCAAAAACCCATCTATTACGTAAGCAGAGCCTTACACGACGTGGAATTGTGATACACCCCGTAGAAAAAACCATATATGCGTTGATACGCATGACCCGGAAACTACTGTATTACTTCCAAGCCCACCCCGTAGTAGTCCTGACAGATCAGCCACTGGGATCAGTAATGAGGAACCCAATCTCCTCAGGAAGGGTGATGAAGTGGGCCATCGAGCTGCTCAATACAGCATCGAGTATAGGCCTCGAATAACTATAAAGGGGCAAGCACTGACTGACTTTATAGTGGGGTGCACGGCCCAGGAAGAGAAAGTAGAGGGCCAAACCACCACCACCCCCCTCCCACAGCCGAATGGGAGATGTACACACATGGAGCTTATGGTCCTGATATCTCCCTAGGGGTTCAAGGCCTACCGAGCATTCCGATTCAACATCCAGCTATTTAAGAACGAGGTAGAATACGAAGCTTTGATCGGAGGGCTGCGATAAGCCCAGACGCTCCCGGCTCGGCGCCTTAAGATCAGATCTGACTCCCGACTTGTAGTGGGACAGGAAAACGGCGTATTTGAGACCAAGGAGAACAGGATGCGGTAATACAAAGAGGTAGTGAAGCAACTACTCGCAGGGTTGGAACGATGGGAGTTGCAGCAGATCCCGAGGGCAGAGAATGGAGAGGCCGACCTCTTTTCGCGCCTAACCCAAGGGGTTGAGGAGCACCTCGAATACATATCTTGGATTGCCCAAGTCACAGACATAGTGTAACAACCCACTTTTCTAACTCTTAATTATCTCTCTAAACAGTCATTAACATAATCTAAGCAGCGGAAAACTAGATAATAAGTAGTGAGGGTGTCACCGCCACAACCACCAATCTTGGTGAGTACACAGGCTAAAGGGGTAAAACTATAACATACGATTAAGTCTGGGTATTAAAATAAATACTGAAAGATAAGGGGGAAAGACGTCACCCCAAAACAGTCTACATCATCAAACGTCATCATAAGTGGAAGGTCATAGTCTAATTCCAAAAGACATCATAAATAGAACTAGACTTTAAACAGCTCAAACTAAGAGACTAATCTAACTGGATCTCTTCTCACTGCTGGGCCCACCTGAAAGGGTTTTGCAAGCAACACATAGACAAACAGGAAAACACCCATTAGCACGAAGCTAAGTATAACCACACTCAACCCGGTAAAGCATTCTAGCATATATTTTGAGAACATTTGATATCTTTATAGCAATAGGCTAACCTCAAAACATCTTTACTTCATCATATTCTTTCTAAATGCTTGCACCTTATAATATCAGTTGGCATGCTTACATATGAATAAGACTAATCATGTATATTTATATACATATAGACTTCTCAAATAGCTTATCAAGCAATTCATGCTTACAGATAGGATCATGTTTAAAAATCATATAACAAGTGTTCACATGCTATCACACTCTTATCACATAACTTATTAAGTAGAATTTCTACTAAATCACAATAATCATGCTTAAGGAACATCTCAAGTTAAACTTCTCATTAAACAATCTTTTACGATGTTAAATTCGCAAACAGTCATGTATAACATTATGAATATGCTTCTCATGCAATCTAGTGCCACATTATAATCATACTCTTATGCAATCTAGTGCAACATTATACTCATGTTCATGTGCAATCTCGTGCATTAATATAACCATACTCTTATGCAATCTAGTGCAACAATACACTCATACTCTTATGCAATCTCGTGCAACAATATAATCATACTCTTACGCAATCTAGTGTAATAATACACTCATACTCTTATGCAATCTAGTGCAAAAATATACTCATATTCATATGCAATCTAGTGTAATAATACACGCATACTCTTATGCAATCTAGTGCAACAATATACTCATATTCATATCTAAGCTAGTGTAACAATACACTCATACTCTTATGCAATCTAGTGCAACAGTATACTCATATTCATATGCAATCTACTGTAATAATACAATCATACACTCATATATAAAATAGAGTACTTTTTGTGGAGGTTTCTTTGTTACTTTCTCGAGTCTATCTTGACTCTCTTTCTTTCTATCGAGTTTATATCGACTCTCATAATCGAGTCTCTGTTGACTCTCTTTCTTGAGTCTCTGTTGACTCTCTTTCTTTCTCTTATACTCGTATACGGCTTAGGGTTTCACAGAAGTGTGACTTACCCCATCGGGAATGGCATAATTCCAACCCAATATCTCCTACCGTCTACGGAACCAATCTCGTGGTTCAAACTCTTTGGAATCAGGTATGGAACTATTAGTGTGCACACCCCCTAACCAGGATTCCAAGCCTGGCGGGAAGTTTCCTACCTCGTAACGTGGGAATACGCCGCGTTACATAGTCTGGGATCGCAATGTCCATAAATAACTCCCGAGAGGAACATAGTCCAAACGGTATCCTCCAAAACCTCACTGATATAGATAATACATAAATATATCTCTCATGCGGGCATCTATCTCATGCATGCAACAATTCTACAACTTCTTATTGCATCAAAGAATGATGTACCACATGCTTATGGTTTTTGAAAGTATTCTTGATCTCACGTTGGCCCTTTATACATTTTTGAAATATGACTCATGTGAAATGTCAAATGCTCTATAACATGCTTCTAAATCATGAAGTATTCAAAGATATATCATCATGCTCGGTTTGCAAAAATAGCAATTTCTATACATCTCACTCAACAAGTATGCTTCTATTCTCATGGATCAAAGAATACAATTTAAACATGCTTTCATAAATAATCCTATTCTCAAAGGATCATACTTCTTTACTTAATAAGAACATTATTTGATCACAAATTCAACAATTTCTCAAATACAGAGAGTTAGGCAAAATATGCACTGTGTCACATTTCTTCACAAAATCATTCATAGCATACTCGATTTTAATCAAAATTCAATGAAATCAAAGCCAAAACGTGCGTCAAGACGGTCCCGAAGAGCTGAGCCACAAGGGCCCGTAACACTTGGTCTGAAATGACACGTAGCTGAGCCACAAGGGCCCGGCTACTGCACAAAATCTCATCAGAACATCACTCAGGGACTTGGGGCGGGACTCATCATGGTCCGCCCCTATAGACCCGCTACTATGCTAGGACTAGGCGACGGTCCTCTTCTAGGGCCGTGCCCTAGTCCCGTGGTGGTACGGCTCTAGCCAACGGCCCTTCTGATGGGCCGCGGCTAGGGCCGCCACTCTAGTCTGGTGCACACTGTGTTGTGCACCAGATAGCTTTTCACCTGCAAAATCTTGTCCAAACATGTCCAAAACAATCTCAACAACTCATAAACATATATCAAAGCATTTCTAAGCATAAACACATCAAAGCTCATAGTTTCTACTCATTTCTACTCAAATCTAGGCTTCACAGAGCCAAATCTAAAGAGGAATCCATGGGGTTATACCTCTTGTAGACCTCTTCTTCTAGCTTGGATCTCTTCTTCCTCTTGGTCTAGCTTGAGCCTCCTTCACCACCTACACTTCCCAACACACCTTCTATCCTTAGCCTAAAACCTTAAAGACTAAAGAAACTAGAAGAAAAAATGAAGCTAGAAAGGAGGATGAACAATGCTTACTAAGTTGAAGCTTTTCTCCTTGGATGTTGGCAGACAAAAGTGAGGAAGAGGCAATGAAAATGAGATCAGGAAAATGTGATGGAATGAAGGGTTTATATAGGGTCCAAAACCCTAGGATGATACACAATGATTGGTTGAGGGCAAAGGGGTAATTTCCCCAAGATAAAAGATGACTTTATAAAGGATTTTTGGATGTCTTGTGGTCCACCATGTATCATGAACCATAGGCTAAAAATGATATTTCTTTATTACTTTGGGGTGGAAAGTGAATTTTTCCAAAAACCATATGGATGAACACTGTTCAAAATTCCCTTTTTAATTCTCCTGGTCTCACTCGGATAAAATTCTCGATTTAAATCTTGGTACGCGAAGTACCCGATAACTTGAAATTTTCGAAAGAAATACTCTTCTTCGGTGTCGAATTGATTTTAAAATGTGATGAAAATTATTTTATTCACACACCGATTGATCGCAAAAAATTTTTAATGGAGTCAAAAAGCTATTTTGAATTTTTTTAATACCGAATTTATAAATTGAAATTTTGGGTTGTTACACTCTACCCCCCCCCCCCCCCCCCTTAAAGGAGTTTCGTCCCGAAACTTAGAAGAAACGGGCGGAACAAATTCTCGAAGAAGAAAGGATGATATAACCAAAAGGATAGAATTTTCTGCTGAAAGACTTGGAAAGATTTAAGAATCTTTGAGCTCTCTTCTATCTTATCTAGAATCTAACTTCTGCACCAACTAATCTATAACAGAACTTAAGAGTTTAACTAGTTACCTTGATTAAAGCCTCCCGAGGAATCGCCTGGTGGCATGTAGCTTGGATCCCAACCATATGGGGTCCATCTCTATACATTCTCAATCCCCATTCTTTGCTCTATGACTGCAGCCCTAGCAATTTCTTTTCGCCAGTCAAAGTGGGTTTCTCGGGACGGTATTCCTTAGGGAACTCTTCCCTACTCCCGGTCATGTATCTCAAATATTCTTGATGTGTCAACCCCGCGTGGGCGACCCAATCCTCCCTATCATACGTATCCAAACCATCCAACGGTAAGTTAAACCAGTTTGACAACTTCTGCGGTGTCAATTCTACCTTCGTGCCTCTCACATTAGAGACAACCGAAGTCACTCCCTTCTTATGCTTCGTAGACAAATTCTCATAGAATTCGATTACCAAATCAGGGTAAATTTCCTCTTGAATTCTCAAAAATTTCTTCAACAACCAACGATTTTCCAAAATACTATTAAAATCTTCGGAAAAGAATTCGGGGAAATAAGTTTTACCTCCTATTACTGAGTAGGTAGGTACTTCCTAACTAGTTCCCTCAACTTGTTGCTTCCCTTTCACCATTTTGATCCAAGCTTGGTGATCTTGATTTCGTTGAAAAAGCAAGGAATGCTTCAATTAGAATTTTTCCGGTACTTGGTATGACTTGGGGAAGACTTTCTTGAAGTTTCCTTGTTGAAAGATGTTGCTTTGGAGAAGATAGGCTTTTGGTTGAGGTTGAGGCAGTGTGTATCGAAGAAGGAAGAAGAAGATGATGTTGCGGATTGCTTTCTTTCGGTTTTGGAAGAAAACAAAAGGAGAAAAAGAGGGATGGGGCTGGGCCACGGCTCCTCACGAGCCCCGGCCCCAAGGCCCGTGTCAGCTCCCTCGGAACGGCCTCAGGTCACGGACCATTACGTGGTCGGTGACCACGTTCCGTTACATGGAACGGAGTCCATCCAGACCCGTGACCTAGACCCACTACTGGTGTAACACCCCAGATTTTCGAAACTTTTGAACTTATATAAAGAAGGTAAAATCTTATTAAATCCCAAACATAATATAAAGAGTACGGGGTGCTATGCCCCACCTGAGCTAGAGAACTCAGGTGCACAGGCTAACTAACTAATATCCTCAACAAAGCAAATGCATAACCGTGGCACGCAGGCCGAAAGGGAAACTATCTACTTCTATGCTCCACGATTCTAGCGCGCTCCAGTGTCTACTCTTCTGTGCCTGAAAGCCAAATATATCTGTTCAGCGAGAGATGCTGGTAACCCACTCCAACGCGTTGAAATACAATACATATAGATATATACATAGTTATACGAAAAACCATTTCGAAGCATGAAGATATATCCTAAGAGACTCTAGCTTTCAAAACAGGGGATAGACTCAACAGATAGGGCTTGGCACAGACCAGGACATAATCAAGCATAAACAATTCACAAGCATAGGGAAACAGGCAAGGCAGATAAAGATAAGCACAGTTAATATCCACAACCCAACATATACGATTCCCGGCATAAATCCCAAAGTCACCTCCCGAGACACTCACAACAACAACTCATCCATATCTCATCACATAGCACACTTTGTTGGCGCCACAGGACCAATCGCATGCCCATACATGAGGGTCAGCGCATATAGCTCTGACACGGCCCCGCAGCACCCTGCCCCGTATCGCAACACGGAGGGGTCGATCACAACCGACCGATGAACCGCAGCTCATCATAGTTTGATCGCAACCAAACAGTGGACCGCAGCCCAAGAGTATGTCATCTGACCGCAGCCAGGAAATATGAACCGCAGCTCATGTAGAAACGTTTTATCGCAACCAAACGGTGGACCGCAGCCCTATATAATATTTATATACCTGACCGATCGCAACCGGCCTGGTTAACAGTTAGTATGGTTCTAATAGGAACCAGTACACATGGAATCCAGTATGGGTAAATAGTGGGCTCATCACAAGGCCCATAACTACGACCTTAAAACATCATTGGTGGAACAAACAACAAAGACCAATAATAAGTCCATTCGATAGAGGAAAATATTATAGTGGCCAATTTCAAGTGATATCATGGATCGAAGACAATGCTTACAAGATTCGAGGTCGAATCATTTTCAAGAAGGGGAGGATGATGCGGCCCAACATATGAAGATCCATTAAGAGTACTAATTGGGCCAATCACAAGGCCCAAGTCCAAACAATTAAGGCAACTCTTCATTGGTGATGTTCAATTCAAAGATGGTGGAAATCCAAGTCAAGCCCATTTGCAAAATATGAAGAAGAACTCAAGGCTTTTTTATAATTGTTTAAGTGCTGATTTTGGTGATTAAATTAGGCCCAAATCAGCCCTATTATTTTTGGTCATCATTAATTTAAATTGTTTGGCATAAAAGAGAAAACACTAGTTGTATTTAGAAAGGATTCCTTAAATCCTTTTCTAAATAAAACTCTATTTACTTGTTTTCTAGATTAGGTTTAGGACTCTTTTTCCCATTGTATTTAGATTACAATGCTGCCCTATACCTATAAATAGGGCACATCCATATCAGTTTTGGGCAGGCTTTAATTTCAATAAAATTCTTAAGTTTTTCTTTACACTTGTGTAAGAAACCTTATGGCTAATTGTGGACTCAATTAGTGGCTAGTCGTGGACTCGACTAGCAAATTGATTCGTGGACTCGAATCAATCTTACTTTCTTCAACCTTAGATTTAGGTTCGTGGACTCGTTCTTGAATCGAAGGAAACTAGATCCGACTCTAGTTGATTGAAGATTGCAACATCAAGGTACTTGAAGCTACATGGGATTCTTCCAAGTCTTTGAGGATTCGAGACAAAGGGTTTCTCGTAAGGTTTAAGGTATTTTGATCCATCTCTATCTTTACTTTGAGAGCACTCTTGGGACAATACTCCATCTTATTTGAATCTTGGATTAGGTTCATATCAATTTGGTATTCAGAGCCTAGGTTTATCTCATTATCGTTAGAAATTTGATTTCTTTGGTTCCCTAGGTTTATCTCGTTCTTATCTTATAAACTACTTTTTTCGTGTCTTATTCATTAAAAAACCCCCAAAAAAATTTTCCTTAGCATTCTTGATTATTTTCTTGACTCTTGATACATGTTCTTTAGTTTCCTGAAAACCTATCCCGAAAGAGTTTTTCCTTTTTCTCGTCCAATATCAACGAGAACGCACACCTCCTAAGCACCATATTACCACATATTCTGTAAAGAAAACAACCCCATCTCACCCTTACCTATATCCAAAGCGCATTTACGCGCAATCACGTCTCAATCACACCCTGTCCAGATTTCCGCGAGCTGTGACCAGTTTCAAAGAATTACCTATATCTCAAGATCCACTGGTTAGTTTTATCTGATATTTTGATATGTTTTAGATCTCTTCTGGGGCGTTCTATTGATATATTATACACTTGCTAATTCCTTACGGTCATTGAGATATTGATCTTCGAAGTAAGAACATTGTTTCTGTTTTTCTGGGCGATTCTTGAAATTCTTGATTCTGTTTTGAAGGGGTTGTGTGGTTCCTCTTGGTCCGAAATTTTTGTTGTTATTTACAGTAGTTATTTGGAGGTTACCTATCAAAAAAATTAAAAAAAATCAAGAAAGTTGAAAAAAAAAAAAAGAGAGAGAAAGCAATAAAGAAGAAGAATAAGGTTGGGGAAAGAATTTGGCTGGTAGGAGAATTTTGGAGGGACAAGGAAGGGGAAAAGTATAAGGTTGGAAGGAGTTCTTGATAGATTCCTAATTGGTTGTGGTACACGTGAACCCCTTTTATAGTCTATTTGTCTCTATCTTTTGATATTGGTCTTGCATATCTTTCTGCCATACTTCCTTCTTTGGTTTCCTTTTTCTTTCAAATCTTATTTAGTTTCTTTGCTCGTATTGTCCTTTTTCTTTGCTTCTTGCTCTCAATTTTATTACCTACCTCGCGATACACCTTACTCTCAAAGGCTTGTGAAGTTTTCCAAGGTACGTTTTCTTGAACTTTGAGGTTGAATCCATATCAACTTGAGTTCTGGACTAGAATTTTCCTTTTTGGAAAAAGGCTTGTGAGAGTATCTGCCACCTTGAGCGATACACGAGTGGAGTGTGTGTTTGTAAGAGTGTGTAGTGCACCCCCGAGCCATATAATCCACCTCTTACCTGTGAGCTGAGAATAGAGAGGGAGCGAGCCAACTTTTTGGTTTCACTAACATGAATACTCACATATCTTCTTATTTTTAGATTTTGTTTCTCATCTACAGATGGCTGAAGAGGTTCCAAACACACGTAAGAGATTAGAGCATAAAATAGATGCTCTAGCCTTTGCCATGGAAGGTTTAAGCACTCGAATGACTAATCTAGAGCAACACCCTAAGCGAGTGCAACTGCCACTCTATACTAGGGGAAACATTCATGGAAAGGGATGCATTATCGTTATCAATTCGGATCGTTGTATGAATTTAGCTAGTGCAGCCATGGTGGACTACCTTAAGTTACCTCTTATCAATCACCCCCAACCATACAATCTTATTGATTCTGGGGATGTGAGAGTGACTAAACAAGTTTTTATTTCTTTTTGTATTGGCAAGTATTATGATGAGGTTCTATGCGATATTGTGCCAATGCGTACTGCACATGTTTCACTTGGAAGGTCATGGCAACATGATAGACATTTTTATTATAATGCACTCAACAACACATGCAATGTCACCTATAATAGATTTATACATGTGCTTAAGCCTCTACTTCCAAAACAAGTAGAAGAAGTTCAATTGAGATCGAAGCAAGTTCTCAAACCAGCCTTGAAGAAAGAAGAAATCAAAGAGAGCAAACTGGAACCTCCACGTTTAGAATTGGAGTCACCACTCCAGTCCTCTAACTTAGATTGTAGCCAAACAAAGGAACCGCTATCAGTGGTACAGTGGAAAGAACCAGCCAGAGCTATCAAAGTGCAGCCTCGCTTGCTAACAAAAAAAAAGATAATAAGCAAGAGAAAAGAAGGGGAGTAACTATTTACTCACTTTTATTTCAAAAGCATGCATTAAAATTCTCTAGATTTGTTTTCCATGTTTCTATTAATGACCTACTTGCCAGATGTGCTAGAAATTTGTTTGCATCAATACATCCAAGATTCCTTAATTTTGATTTTACTAAAACTTTATTTGATAGAGATAAGGAATCACTTGGAAGTTATAAGGCACATTTGAAAACTTCTTATGGCAAATACCACTTGCACAAGGGGTTTTGGTTCAAAGTCAATGGGATTGACACTTTTTGCTTTGTTTTGGGCAATGATTTAATTGTTGATTCACATACGGGACATTTTGATTTTCTAAAGAGTAATGATCTTTTGCATGAATATTTTCATTGGCCAAAGAAGAAAAAAGATGTAGAATCTTATGTTCAGAATTGTGCTACTTACCACCATAATACATCTAAATCATTACTTGATATTTCCATGAATTTTCTGTTTGATTTTACCTTAAGCTCTAGGAGGAAAGATTTTGTGCTTGTTGACAATTCAAATAAGATGCATAAATTTAATATGTCTCATTTTGTTGAATTATTACCATCCAGAATGTTTAAATTCCCTGATGTGTCATTAGACTTAATTGCCTTACTTGTTGATTGTAGGATGATGATTGGAGCGACTCGTGTCAAGCATCCCAAGAAAAAGTTCCATGAGCGTGATAAAACAGAAAGTGAGCTTGCTACCTTGTCTTTCACTGAAGATTTGGATTCGATGACGAATCCTTTTCAAGAATGGGAGAATAATAGGAACCAGTACACATGGAATCCAGTATGGGTAAATAGTGGGCTCATCACAAGGCTCATAACTACGACCTTAAAACATCATTGGTGGAACAAACAACAAAGACCAATAATAAGTCCATTCGATAGAGGAAAATATTATAGTGGCCAATTTCAAGTGATATCATGGATCGAAGACAATGCTTACAAGATTCGAGGTCGAATCATTTTCAAGAAGGGGAGGATGATGCGGCCCAACATATGAAGATCCATTAAGAGTACTAATTGGGCCAATCACAAGGCCCAAGTCCAAACAATTAAGGCAACTCTTCATTGGTGATGTTCAATTCAAAGATGGTGGAAATCCAAGTCAAGCCCATTTGCAAAATATGAAGAAGAACTCAAGGCTTTTTTATAATTGTTTAAGTGCTGATTTTGGTGATTAAATTAGGCCCAAATCAGCCCTATTATTTTTTGTCATCATTAATTTAAATTATTTGGCATAAAAGAGAAAACACTAGTTGTATTTAGAAAGGATTCCTTAAATCCTTTTCTAAATAAAACTCTATTTACTTGTTTTCTAGATTAGGTTTAGGACTCTTTTTCCCATTGTATTTAGATTACAATGCTGCCCTATACCTATAAATAGGGCACATCCATATCAGTTTTGGGCAGGCTTTAATTTCAATAAAATTCTTAAGTTTTTCTTTACACTTGTGTAAGAAACTGATATGAACCTAATCCAATATTCAAATAAGATGGAGTATTGTCCCAAGAGTGCTCTCAAAGTAAAGATAGAGATGGATCAAAATACCTTAAACCTCACGAGAAACCCTTTGTCTCGAATCCTCAAAGACTTGGAAGAATCCCATGTAGCTTCAAGTACCTTGATGTTGCAATCTTCAATCAACTAGAGTCGGATCTAGTTTCCTTCGATTCAAGAACGAGTCCACGAACCTAAATCTAAGGTTGAAGAAAGTAAGATTGATTCGAGTCCACGAATCAATTTGCTAGTCGAGTCCACGACTATGAACCTAATCCAAGATTCAAATAAGATGGAGTATTGTCCCAAGAGTGCTCTCAAAGTAAAGATAGAGATGGATCAAAATACCTTAAACCTCACGAGAAACCCTTTGTCTCGAATCCTCAAAGACTTGGAAGAATCCCATGTAGCTTCAAGTACCTTGATGTTGCAATCTTCAATCAACTAGAGTCGGATCTAGTTTCCTTCGATTCAAGAATGAGTCCACGAACCTAAATCTAAGGTTGAAGAAAGTAAGATTGATTCGAGTCCACGAATCAATTTGCTAGTCGAGTCCACGACTAGCCACTAATTGAGTCCACAATTAGCCATAAGGTTTCTGATGCGGCCCAACATATGAAGATCCATTAAGAGTACTAATTGGGCCAATCACAAGGCCCAAGTCCAAACAATTAAGGCAACTCTTCATTGGTGATGTTCAATTCAAAGATGGTGGAAATCCAAGCCAAGCCCATTTGCAAAATATGAAGAAGAACTCAAGGCTTTTTTATAATTGTTTAAGTGCTGATTTTGGTGATTAAATTAGGCCCAAATCAGCCCTATTATTTTTGGTCATCATTAATTTAAATTGTTTGGCATAAAAGAGAAAACACTAGTTGTATTTAGAAAGGATTCCTTAAATCCTTTTCTAAATAAAACTCTATTTACTTGTTTTCTAGATTAGGTTTAGGACTCTTTTTCCCATTGTATTTAGATTACAATGCTGCCCTATACCTATAAATAGGGCACATCCATATCAGTTTTGGGAAGGCTTGAATTCATTAAAATTCTTAAGTTTTTCTTTACACTTGTGTAAGAAATCTTATGGCTAATTGTGGACTCAATTAGTGGCTAGTCGTGGACTCGACTAGCAAATTGATTCGTGGACTCGAATCAATCTTACTTTCTTCAACCTTAGATTTAGGTTCGTGGACTCGTTCTTGAATCGAAGGAAACTAGATCCGACTCTAGTTGATTGAAGATTGCATCATCAAGGTACTTGAAGCTACAACGGGATTCTTCTAAGTCTTTGAGGATTCGAGACAAAGGGTTTCTCGTGATGTTTAAGGTATTTCGATCCATCTCTATCTTTACATTGAGAGAAATTCTTGGGACAATACTCATCTTATTTGAATCTTGGACTAGATTCATATCAGGTTCTCAACCCATCCAACTGCCCGTATAACCAATTTGATCGCAACCAAATTGGGGTATCATGCACATAACACATAGCAAGCACATGCAACCCACATTAACACATTGGGAAGGGGGAGAAAACGTATAACAAAACCTATGCGTGATTCTTCACATACTAAGAATAATCCTAAGGGGTTCATACTTCCTTCACCTAGGTCAACGGGATACCAATTCAACTAGCATGCAATATATAAGACTCATACAACCTACGAACGGTACCCGAAATATCAAACTAGACATAGGCACGATAGACGGAGTCCGTTGGGACACCACGGGGGTCGGGGGAATATCAAACGGGGAAGCCAGAAACCCGAGGTAGGGTATTTTCCAGCGGGTAGCCGGTGGGTGAGGGTTCACCCGCCGGTGGCGTGACTCCGGGCAGCGGGTGCCCGGCGGGCAACTGCCCGCTGCCGGCGTTGCCCAAATAGGCCGCGAGTAGGTGGCGGGTCCCCTACCCCCACCTACCCTCCACTGACTCTTTTTCACCAAAAACGCTCCGGGAACCTTTGTGGAACCCGAAACCATGCTTAGACACTTTCAAACGCAATTGATAACACACGTAGACAGTTAACGGATCAAAATCAGGAAACATACGGCACATAACCTATCATGCTTTTCTAAACATAATCAACTCCCAAACATACAAATTCCCACCCAATCTACCATGAATAATACCATACGAATTCCACGATATAACCTAGGGTTCTAATTACTTTTAAATCAACAAGAACACAATTCATCTTCTAATATCACGATTCGGTAAGAATATCATATAAACATCAAGAACATCATATAATCATCAAGAACATCAAGAACACCATATAATCATCAAGAACCTCTTATCATCAAGATTACCCATGGAATCACAACACCAATTATCAAGATCATTATGACGAATCATAAACACACAAGAATATGGGGGAAATCCTAAGAGGGGAATTATAGCTATGAAAATAGGTTTTGTTGAGACATGGGTTACCTTTTAGCCTTAATTAATTCCTTGGCTATGAAGGGTCTTTCTTGAAGCTTTCTTCTTTCTTGATTTCTCCTAGGGGAATTCTTGGAACTTCTTGTGTGGTGAGGGATTATTGTGGTGGGGGTTCTAGGTGCCTCTTAAGTCCCCTATTTATATATTTAGGAGTCCTAATTAGGAACTAATATTATAGGCTTGCTAATTCTATTCCATTTAGGGCTAGGGGTTGGGTTTTAGGGGTGAGGACCCACGGACCATGGTGGGCCTTTTTTCCTAATTAATTATTGTAATTTAATTCTTTCTCTGGATAATTGGTTAAATGATTAATTGGTTTTAGGGGTCGTAACACGGGGTGTTACAACTGGGTCGGATCCGGTTCGATCCTAAACCAAAATCGGTCCTTCGACTTTGTCAAAACTCTAAATCGGGTCGAAATTGAGTGTAGTCCTCCACTTTTGGACATCTCACTTCTTTTAGTCAATTCTTTAACTTCCCGATTCTTCTTCCAGGATTATTTGAGCCAACAAAACTTGGAACGAATTCTCATCTAATTCTTTCTCAACGAAGATAGATTCTTTCTATTTCTCCTTTACTTGAGTAAAACATCACTTCTAAATTACTTCTTCTAATCGTTCCCTAACGATCATTCATTCTTACTCATATCTCCTTCTTTCTTTTAATTCTCTTGTTCACTAATTCATAGCATTCAAATTTAAGTTTTTCTCTAAAGCAAACTCGACTAGCTTCTAACTTTCCAAACTCACGGATTAACACATCTTTTGCATTTTGCAACAACTTATAACTGTTTCTCAAACATGCATATCTATCTAAGCATCCAAGCAAAAGTAACGCACTCATTCCAAGTTAGAGTGTTACCTTTCTCGAGCTTGAGGTCTCCAACTTGAGTCTTTCCCATGACCATGATCCTTCCTGGTCCAGCTTCTACGACGCGTCCTTGTTGTGCTTCGCCTCGTCCCTGACTCCCATTACTGTGTGGACCTCTTCTCAGCGGGTAGCCACGTCCCATAGCTTGATTCGGCGCTGGGTTGATCGGACCTCTAGGCGGCTGGCTCGGGTTCGCACTATGGGGACCCTCCGTTCTCGGCTCTATGACCCGGCTTTCCACACTGGAAGCAACTATAGGCGATCCTCCACAAGTGGTCTTAGGATGATCCTTGCCACATCTAGGGCATACCGATGTTCTTTCTTTGGATGATCCTCCACCTCCAGCTCCTTGTCTCATCGTCATGCTCCTCCTTTCTCCACTTCTATTGTCAAACCTACTCGTTGGATTGAACCTATGTCCCATGCTCGTTTGTGATTCCATCCCATCATTCTTCTTCTTCATTCCTTGCATGGCATCTCGGTGTAACTGTTGAATCCTGGAGTAACCAGCAGCTGTTTCATAAGCATTATTCAATGTAGCAAATCTCGCTACTGAGAAAGATTTCTGAGCATCATAGTGCAATCCTCGAATGAACTTGCGAGCCTTACTCGCCTCATTAGGTACCAAGGTCGGAGCAAATCGAGACAGTGCCACAAAGCGGGCATGATACTCCTGAACAGTCAAATTCCCTTGTCCGAGATGCAGGAACTCCTCATACTTAGCAGCCTTGACATGCTCTGGGTAGAATCTTTCTCTCAACACCATCTTGAACATTCCCCAGTCAAACCTTTCTCTTGACTGTATGGCCGGTCCTTCCATAACCCACCAGTGGTCAGCCTCTCCCTGTAGGTAGTAGACAGCAGCATCTACTCGCTGGTTCTCTGGGCATCCCACCACGTCGAAAAACTTTTCAAACGTGCGGATCCAACTCTCAAGAACTTCCGGATCTTCTTGACCCAAGAAACACGATGGATTACGTCCCGTGATCTTTCTGGATACATCTTCGCCTCTGTTGTTCCTATTGAGTACGACAGCTCCTATAATCTGGGTCAGCTGAGTGAGTTGGCGTAGACTCTCCGTCAAATCCGTGGATGACGACATCCCAGGTCCTGAGGAGTGAGGAGATTCTTCTCTAACTCTGCGCGGCGGCATAGCGAAACTCTTTGAACATGATCAGAACAGATCATTCTCGTTAGCACGACTACAAGTTAGCTAATTCTAACTTCTCAAGCTCAAGATAAACTTGTAACAAGTAAATCATACTAAGCAACAAAGGCATTTCTTCTACTTTAATAACTTAGCAAGCACAACTTCTCTTCTAAGCTTAAACTTTCAAACTCTTGGTTTTTCTCTTTCAACTACTTTCTTTACCTCTCTATTTTACTCAAAGCATAACAAGCATGTTGATGAATCATAGAAACAAAGCACAAGTATAAACTCATATACTTTCACATTAGCACTTTGCAAAACTTTCACTTTCAACTTTAACTTTCACATTCTCAACTTTTAACTTTGATTTTAGCTTCTCACTGAAAAACTCCTCTGTTTCACTTTCAAAAGATAGAACAAGTACTTTTAAACACATTGATAAAGTAAAATCATATATGTAAAAACAAGGAAATCACGATCTCTCCGCGTTCCGAACTGATACTTAGAGTTTCTCTTAACTCAGATTCTCTTACTTGGTCACTGGACTTAGAGTCCTTCTCATCTTAGTTTTCATAACTTAGGCCTCTTTCCTTAATCTTAGAGTCCTTCTTAGGATTTCGCTTAGAGTTCTCATCTTAACTCTTCTTTCTTAAGACTTCATCTTAAAGGTCTTTCCTTAACTTGTCCTTCCTAGGACTTTCACTTAGAGTTTCTATACTCAATCTTAAGGGTCAAACTTCCTAAGTTTCCCGTGGTTCGTACCGCTCTTATACCAATTTGTAACACCCCACTTTTTTAACTCTTAATTATCTCTCTAAACAGTCATTAACATAATTTAAGCAGCAGAAAACTAGATAATAAGTAGTGAGGGTGTCACCACCACAACCACCAATCTTGGTGATTACACAGGCTAAAGGGGTAAAACTATAACATACGATTAAGTCTGGGTATTAAAATAAATACTGAAAGATAAGGGGGAAAGACGTCACCCCAAAACAGTCTACATCATCAAACGTCATCATAAGTGTAAGGTCATAGTCTAATTCCGAAGGACATCATAAATAGAACTAGAGTTTAGACAGCTCAGACAAAGAGACTAATCTAACTCAATCTCTTCTCACTGCTGGGCCCACTTGAAAGGGGATTTGCAAGCAACACATAGAAAAATAGGAAAACACCCGTTAGCACGAAGCTAAGTATAACCACACTCAACCCTGTAAAGCATTCTAGCATATATTTTGAGAACATTTGATATCTTTATAGCAATAGGCTAACCTCAAAAAATCTTTACTTCATATTTTTTCTAAATATTTGCACCTTATAATATCAGTTGGCATGCTTACATATGAATAAGACTAATCACGTATATTTATATACATATAGACTTCTCAAATAGCTTATCAAGCAATTCATGCTTATAGATAGGATCATGTTTAAAGATCATATAACAAGTGTTCACATGCTATCACACTCTTATCACATAACTTATTAAGTAGAACTTCTACTACATCACAATAATCATGCTCAAGGAACATCTCAAGTTAAACTTCTCATTAAACAATCTTTTACGATGTTCTATTCGCAAACAATCATGTATAACATTATGAACATGCTTCTCATGCAATCTAGTGCCACATTATAATCATACTCTTATGCAATCTAGTGCAACATTATACTCATGTTCATGTGCAATCTCATGCATTAATATAATCATACTCTTATGCAATCTAGTGCAACAATACACTCATACTCTTATGCAATCTCGTGCAACAATATAATCATACTCTTATGCAATCTAGTGTAATAATACACTCATACTCTTATGCAATCTAGTGCAACAATATACTCATATTTATATGCAATCTAGTGTAATAATACACTCATACTCTTATGCAATCTAGTGCAACAATATACTCATATTCATATGCAAGCTAGTGTAACAATACACTCATACTCTTATGCAATCTAGTGCAACAATATACTCATATTCATATGCAATCTAGTGTAATAATACAATCATACACTCATATATAAAATAGAGTACTTTCTGTGGAGGTTTCTTTGTTACTTTCTCGAGTCTTTCTTGACTCTCTTTCTTTCTATTGAGTCTATATCGACTCTCATAATCGAGTCTCTATTGACTCTCTTTCTTGAGTCTCTGTTGACTCTCTTTCTTTCTCTTATACTCGTATACGGCTTAGGGTTTCACAGAAGTGTGACTTACCCCATCGGGAACGGCATAATTCCAACCCAATATCTCCTACCGTCTACGGAACCAATCTCGTGGTTCAAATTCTTTGGAATCAGGTATCGAACTATTAGTGTGCACACCCCCTAACCAGGATTCCAAGCCTGGCGGGAAGTTTCCAACCTTGTAACATGGGAATACGCCGCGTTACATACTCTGGGATTGCAATGTCCATAAATAACTCCCGAGAGGAACATAGTCCAAACGGTATCCTCCAAAACCTCACCGATATAGATAATACATAAATATATCTCTCATGCATCTATCTCATGCACGCAACAATTCTACTACTTCTTAATGCACCAAAGAATGATGTACTACATGCTTATGGTTTTTGAAAGTATTCTTGAGCTCACGTTGGCCCTTTATACATTTTTGAAATATGACTCATGTGAAATGTCAAATGCTCTATAACATGCTTCTAAATCATGTATAAACTAACATGAAGTATTCAAAGATATATCATCATGCTCGGTTTGCAAAAATAGCAATTTCTATACATCTCACTCAACAAGTATGCTTCTATTCTCATGGATCAAATAATACAATTTAATCATGCTTTCATAAATAATCCTATTCTCAAAGGATCATACTTCTTTACTTAATAAGAACATTATTTGATCACAAATTCAACAATTTCTAAAATACAGAGAGTTAGGCAAAATATGCACTGTGTCACATTTCTACATAAAATCATTCATAGCATACTCGATTTTAATCCAAATTCAACGAAATCAAAGCCAAAACGTGCGTCAAGACGGTCCCGAAGAGCCGAGCCACAAGGGCCCGTAACACTCGGTCCGAAACGACACGTAGCTGAGCCACAAGGGCCCGGCCACTGCACAAAATCTCATCAGAACATCACTCAGGGACTTAGGGCGGGACTTATCATGGTCCGCCCCTATAGACCCGCTACTATGCTGGGACTAGGCGACGGTCCTCTTCTAGGGCCGTGCCCTAGTCCCGTGGTGGCACGACCCTAGCCAACGGCCCTTCTAATGCGCCGCGGCTAGGGCCGCCACTCTGGTCTGGTGCACACTATGAACAATGCTTACTAAGTTGGAGCTTTTCTCCTTGGATGTTGGCAGACAAAAGTGAGGAAGAGGCAATCAAAATGAGATTAGGAAAATGTGATGGAATGAAGGGTTTATATAGGGTCCAAAACCCTAGGATGATACACAATGATTGGTTGAGGGCAAAGAAGTAATTTCCCAAGCTAAAAGATGACTTTATAAGGGATTTTTGGATGTCTTGAGGTCCACCATGTATCATGAACCGTAGGCTAAAAATGATATTTCTTTATTACTTTGGGGTGGAAAGTGAATTTTTCCAAAAACCATATGGATGAACACTTGTTCAAAATTCCCTTTTTAATTCTCTCGGTCTCACTCGGATAAAATTCTCGATTTAAATCTTGGTACGCGAAATACCCGATAACTTGGAATTTTTGAAATAAATACTCTTCTTCAGTGTCGAATTGATTTCAAAATGTGACGAAAATTATTATATTCATACACCGATTGATCGTAAAAATTTTTAATGGAGTCAAAAAGCTATTTTGAATTTTCTTAATACCGAATTTATAAATTGAAATTTTGGGTTGTTACACATAGATAGTCCAAGTATAGAAAGGGAGGAAGTACTCACCATCTCACCCGCCCAGGATGAGTGGATGCGCGAAATGATATCGTATAAAACCGAGGGGGTCACCCCTGGGGACCCCACACGGAAGCGGAAGGTGACTTTGATGGCCCCCACATACCAAATCCAAAGAGGAAAGCTTTTCAAACAATCTTTCGGGGGGCCACTACTACGATGCCTCACGAAGGCAGAATCTGAACAAGTGATGTTAGAACTCCATGAGGGCATGTGCGCAGCACACCAAAGCGCTAACACTCTTGCACGGAAGGTAATTCTACAAGGTTATTACTGGCCACGAGTCAGGACCGATTGTTTGGATTACGTGAAGCGATGTGAAACCTGCCAACATTTCGCGGTCTTACCTGGTCGTCCCGAGTCATATTACACCCCCGTCACCTCAGCCATCCCGTTCGCGAGGTGGGGCATCGACCTGCTGGGCCCATTCTCGAAAGGGGTTGGCGGCCTGAAATTTGTAATTGTTGCCGTGGATTATTTCACCAAGTGGGTGGAAGTGTAATCCCTAGCATCCATCACCGAACACTAGTGCCGCAAGTTCGTATGGAGAAACATATTCACGAGATTTGGGTTACCACTGTAGATCATATCAGATAACGGAAAATAGTTCGACAGCGCGGGATTTGGACAATTCTGCGCATACTTCGGGGTAGAACATACCAAGGTGGCCGTGGCTTACCCCCAGGCAAATGGGCAAGTAGAGAACACAAATCGGACCATTTTGGACGGCCTAAAAAGAAGTTCGAGGCAATGGGGGTGGCCTGGCACGAAGAGCTCCCGTCAATACTGTGGGCTTATCGGACGACACCGCGAAGGGCGACCGGGGAAACACCATTCGCCCTTACGTACAGGTGTGAAGCACGGTTACCCATCAAAGGGCACATACAATCGAGCAGAATGCTGCAGTATGAACATGACTAGGCACGGGTGTGAAGCACGGTTACCCCCAGGCAAATGGGCAAGTAGAGAACACAAATCGTTAGGCCTGATTGTGAGTTAGGGAATTTTGGGGCCTTGCGCCCTCAGCATAGTACGATCTCTTCTGTCATCCTTAGTTGTTCGTTCGGTTTATGGTGGACCCGTTTCCAATAAAACCATCATTAGTAAAATTGATGGATTGGTACAAGAACAATAGTGTGATCGCTCTACGAACTCTTGGAAAACCTCCACACAAGTACTTGAGTAGACACCATCATTGGTCTTTCTTGTTGGCTTTTTCATTAATGATATGTAACTGAATGTCATTCTCATCTATCTTCTTGTAAGCTTCACGATAACACATATTGGTAACTTGTATGAAATAAGATCATTTTATAATTATATGCTTTATATTATGTTTCTTATATTCCAGATCTATTTAAAGTGTGTAGTTTTATTTGCAATTAAAATAATAAAAAAGTTTACTATTATAAAGATAACAAGTACACATTAAAAATAAATTCAAAACAAATTTACTACGAAAGAAATATAGGGATTATTAGGGCAACAACCAAACAATCTAATACTAAAAATTGTCCCAATCCAAATACAATGTACCATCAAAATTCAACCCAAAATAAAGCCCAATTCCAAAACTCACAACTTGGCCCAAGGCAACCCTAGTTTTCAAGATTTTCATCTTCTTACAACAAGTGTCGCTTACACCATCAAGTCATGTTGCCTTTAACCGTCACTAATCAAGATTGGGCATCACTATTGACGTTTACATTAGTGCACACCATCACCATTACTAGAGTGATCAATATCACCCTCTCCAAGTCTCCAACCACTTCCAAACTCTTGCCAAGTGTCAACAACCGCTACTTCAATCAACCACCATGGCATCACCTTCTCTAGACACCTCTAAACTTCAAATCGTCAAAAAAGTTTGCCTCTCAATAAAAATTCATCAATCTCTACCCCACCCCCCAAAAAATTCCCAAAATCCAAAACACAAGATTTACAATCCCCAATCATAGGATGTCAAATTGATAAAAATCCATCTCCACTTTAATTTGAAAATTTTAGATTTGAATTTTTTTTTAAGAAAAAAAGATAAGAATTGGAAGTTGGAATCTTCATCGAGGCTTCTCTAGTGCCACAACCCACTGAAATTTTTTTTCGAAACAAAGAATTTTTTTTTTTTAATTTAACAGTAGAAACGGGGAACATGATTTCTATATATATATATATATATATATATATATATATATATATATATATATATATATATATATGTGTGTGTGTGTGTGTGTGGGGGGGGGGGGGGGGGGTCAAAACGACGTCGTTTTAGTCCTGGTGCACGGTATAATTTTGCCGGGTTAAGAACCCCCCTCCCTCCTTAGGGGCAAATTATTATGTGGACTATAACAAAAAGTACATTTTTAATATACGAAATGTATATTATTTTTGTACTGAATGTACATTATTTTTATAATGAATGCACATTATTTTACAATAGACAAAATACGGTCCACACAACTTGTGTGGACCAAGGCCATATATGGAGGGGACTTCTAAGTTCAAAAAACATTAATTTGATTAAAAGCTAATAAGTTTAATTTGAATAATTTAAATAAACATTAATACATTTGTTAAATACAATAATAACTAATAAAATAATAAATAATGAAATAGAAAATGCATTAATTTATAAATCAATAACAAATTATTTACAAAATATATTAATTAATTAGTAAATAGTAATACAGTTTACACACACAAAATTTAAAAAACAAAAATTAGCGAGCTTGGCGAGACAGTCCGACCCGACGGGCGACGGACTTAATCTATTTTGACAACTCACCTGTGACCTGTGTTTTGGGGATGTGAAGTAGCTAAGGAGCAAAGTATGAGGGGTTAATTAAGGAGTGCAGATATGAAGGAGTAAAGTCCATTGAGCGAAGCAAAGAGACGAAGTGCATAGCGACACTACGCAGGGAGCCAAGCACTCCACGCGCCCATTATATATCCGTCTTGCACGTAGCAACACTCATGCAGCAAACACACGTACATTTGCCTATACTCACATGGCACAGACTTCACTATCTTCTCAAACATTATATTATTATAAATAGTAGCACAATTCATTTCTCACACTACATTCCAGTATCCTGTAATAACCCATCTTCCATGTGTCTTGTTTGGATATTTAAGGAGTATTTTTGGAGAACCCAAAATGCACCTGCAGCCTAGTGCCGTAATACATATTTTCTCGTGTGCATTATTTGTTTATTCTCGAATACTCAATTTCGTGGTGGACTTTATTAAAATAAATCATCAAAATTAAACTAAGTAGACCTCCGATACTTTCACCCATTGTGAGGTTATTAACAATTAATTAGAGTGGAGATTAACACCAAGCTAAGCTTTATTTGTATGCCGTAGGCCGGTTAGAGTGAGCGATATATACAATCTGTCTATACTATATATAAAAACAAAATCCTCAATTTAACTTCCCGCCCAAAAAACTCCTACATAATTAAAATTTGCGCAATATTGTAATACACAATTCATTCTTCCAAAGGTTGAAACCCAACCCTGGTGACTCAACTGAACATGAACCACAGAGGCCAGACCGGTGCTCACTGCGCACCCACACTCCCGCTGGTGAGACTCAATCCCTAGTCATTTTTCCAAAGTTTCACCTCTATGACCAGTTGAGCTACCTATGGTAATACAATTCATATTCGTACTACGATTGTACATTAAAATATGGTAATACAATTCCTAATATAATATATTCATTCCTACTTTCTTATTCCTAATACAATTCTAGATTAAAATTACTAATCTTAATAATAATAATCTATACTGTAAATAAAAGTAAAATCATCATCTTCAACTTTTCCGTTCAAACTAATATGAATATTAATTAATTGGTAAAAAAAATTAATAAATCTTAATTGGTAAAAAAATTTTATATGAAAATTAATTAATATCTAATGAATTATTACCACAAATTAAAGTCAATATATACTTAAAAATGAAAAATGATTACCCAATTCTAAGAATAATTAAACCATTATAATTGTGAGAATAACGGAAACAAATTCTGCGTAATAAATTAAAAAATTCATTGAAAATTCTGTGTAATTTTATAAGAAAATAATAATTTATTAATTATTATTCACAAATAATAATAATTTGAATATTGATTTTACACCAATAGTAATAATAATTTGATGATGGATTGTATCCTTTGTTGTTGAGTATTGTCTCATGCCTTTGTTGTGATCTCTTGATTGATCCTTATGATGTGATCTTGTGCAAGTCGTTGTACCCTTTGTTGATACTCGATTGGGTTATTGATGAGCCTCAATCTTCTTGATGATGATGATGACTGTGTGTGATTATGATTGAGATTGGTGGTAATATTATTGAGCTTTGCTCACGAGATCAGTGGTAATATTGTGACTTTACAGTACCCTCGTGTACTTTGGATCGGTGGTAATACGGTTCTGATTGGTGGTAAAGATTGGTGGGGGACGACGGTCCCAGGCGGAATAAGGTTGGACTCAGAAGTACAGGGTGGCACTAGGAGGTAAATGTTGGAACTGGTATAAGGTTGGGGGTAACCATAAGGTTGGAACTATGGAACTTGAAACATGAATGTGTCATTATGTGACTTGTTGTACTTCCTTGCTTATGCATGTCTTAATGTACTCTACCTTGTGAATGGTAGGTTGCATCCTGAGTTGTGTTGTCTATGATGTTTGTGGTCTTGTTGTTGTTGTGAGGTTGATGATCCTCGTTCTTATTGAGAGTGTGATGAGTCTTTGATGTTGACTTCCTTCCTTGGTTTTAAAATGATATATACTGTATTCCTCAGTTCCAAATGGCTTTGATTATATCTATCTATATTATGCTATTTAACGCGTATTGATGGGTTACCAGCATTATTCGCTGACCGGGTGTTATCCCTATGTTTTACAGGTCTTGAGTAGATGACGAGCGCGCCAGTCGATGTGATAGCTAGTGTAGTTCCCTCCATTTTAGTTGCTTTGTTTTGGGCCTGTGAGCCTTAGTTAGACGTGGCCTGTGTGCCTTAGACTTATAATGTTTTGATGGTTTGTTGTAGACTTAGCCTGTGCACCCATGGTTTATGGGTGTGGCATAACGCCTTCCGGTTTTTAATTAGCTTCCGTTTTTTATTGTTTTGATGTTTAGTCTTTATCTTTGAATTTAAGTTTTAAAAATGTTGGTAAAATCGGGGGGTGTTACAATTAGAATCCCATTGAGCCTCATTTTACTATTTTTTTTAATACAAAGAAGATGATGATTGCTTGATGAGGTGCAGTATTGTTTACATTTGGTATTACTTATTTGTCACTAACATTTTTTCTTTTTTTTTGTGTAACTTTATTTAGTTATTTGACTTTTCCTGTTGTTGGTTTTAGGATTTTTGGGCCCAGGAAGGTCCAACACAACCATGGTTGGTGGATTCACCTTTCACACAAAGCTAAATGATTTGCAAAAGAGATGACTATAACTCTTGGTATATTTCTGATGTCTCTCTGGGAATTCTCGACCATGAGGAACCTGCCTTTACATTCTAAAGGGGCCTCTTTTTATAGTGGGTTACCCCTTGTTTATCTTAACCGCATTAAAGCGCCATAATATAGCTTATTTAAGCCTAAGGGACGTTGGGCTGCCGTTATTGGGCCTCCCAACGGCTTATTTGACCAAGCTTTAAAGGAATCCTCTTAAATACCAGCGGTTATTTTCGCCAAGCCGACCTTCCTGCTTGTGCCGACTCCGTGCTCACGCCGACCGCCCACTCGCGTTAGCCCTTGGGCTTGTATATATTGACTCATGGGCTTCCCGCGGTTGGGCCCAACTTTCGCCCCTTCTTATCCTCTTTCTTCTTTGGGCCCTAGGCCCATTCGATCCGTACCCCATCACCTGCCTTTTAAAACTTTCTGGGTGGAGAGGGTGACTGAATGTCCTATTGGAACTTTAATTTGGAGCGAAACAAGTAATGTGATGCAAAGGATAGTGGATCTGTTAATCTATGTTGAGAAGTTGGATTGAAATTATTAATAAAATATTTTCAATTAAACATTGTTCCTATGATTGATAGTTGACATTTTACAGGCATTTGTCATTGATCATTTCAATATTTTTGTTATGTTTTATATTTATAATTTTAAAGTTGTGTGTTTTGTTTAAATTGTAAGATTGCATGGTTTTACATTACTTTGAAAAAAAAACTTTGAATATGTATTTGTTTTATTTGTTTATTCACACTCGTTCATATGTGAAATTATAGTTTAAAAATGAATATTACAAAAAATAATTATTAATTGAGAATAAAAATGACACGGGATTTAGGTCAATTGAAATAGAAAATGAATATTAATAATTGACTGAAAATTAATAATGATTCCAAACTGACTCAAATGCAAAAATATAAAAATAAAAATAAAAAAATGGTCAAACCTCTCAAACAATAGTATATGTAAATTGGTAAGGTATTTTGTTATTAATTATTTACTAGAAATATTTAAAAAAGAATTTGTTATTAATAATTAAGTGATTGACTAATTGATATGTATTTAAAAAGAATAATTGATTAAGAATAAAAATTGCACGAAAATTAGGTCAATTGAAAGATGAAGTGAATATTAATAATTGAGTGAAATTAAAAATGATTCAAAATTAACCAAAATAAAAAAAGTAAATGACAGACCGTCTAAACAATAATATATGTAAATTGATAAAGAAATCTATTATTAATATTTGACTGAAAATATTAAAAAAAATAATATGTTATTAATAATTAACTTTTTGATATATATATATATATATATATATATATATATATATATATATATACATACATATATATATATATATATATATATATATATATATATATATATATATATATATTGCAAAAAATAATTGACTGAGAATATAAATGACATGGAAATTAGGCCAATTGAAAAAAGAAATAAATATTAATAATTGTCTGAAAATTAAAAAAGATCTCCATATTAACTATTTCGAAAAGAAAATGGATTAACTATAGTATAGGTAAATTGAAAAAAAAGTATATGTTATTAATAATTGACTGGAAATATTTAAAATATATATTTTATTAATAATTAACTAATTAATATGTATTAAAAAAGAATAATTGACTAATAATAAAAATGGCACGGAAATTAGGCCAATTTGAAAAGGAAATGAATATTAATACTTGATTAAAAAATAAAAATGATCACAAACTGATTCAAATGAAAAAGAAAATGGCCAGACCGCCGAAACAATAGTATAGATAAATTGGAAAATGAATCTGTTATTAATAATTGACTGGAAATATTAAAAAAAATGATCTACTATTAATAATTAATTTATTGATATGTAGTAACAAAATAATAATTGATTGGGATAAAAAATGACACAAAAATTATGTCAATTGAAAAATGAAATGAATATTAATAATTGGCTGGAAATTAAAAATGATCCCCAATTAACTATTTGGAACAGGAAACTGATTAACTATAATACATGTATTATATCGGATACATATGGATCTGAACTCATTGATTTCCAGAGGAAACAATCATGCAATGGGCAAACTATTTTGAGAATACTTCACACAGAGAAGATTGTTACTATGTTATTGCATGACTATGTTAATTATATGTTAATTAAAAAAAGACGTGAATATTAATAATTGACTAAAAATTAAAAATGATCTCGATTAACTATTTCGAAAAGGAAACAGATTAACAATAGTATAGGTAAATTGGAAAAATAATCTATTATTAATAATTGACTGGAAATATTAAAAAATCTGTTATTAATAATTAACAAATTGATATGTATTAAAAAACTAGTATTTTATATGCGCGATGCGCAAAAAATATATGCCCAATATTAAAATTAAATATTAAAATCTTAGTTATATTAATTTTTTAAAAATAATAGTGTGTGTGGATGTATGTATATATATATATATATATACTAGTTTTTTACGCGCATTGCGCGATTGGGATAATGCCCAATGTTTTTTTTTTTTTGTAAATAAGTACTTTAAAGTATGTTAAGGCAAGATTATATTGAAATTGTTCATGCATAGATAATTGAAGGTTGAATTTGCGTATTTAAATAGGTAATTCTTCTCCCAAAGGTTGAGTCCCCTACCCCAAGGCCCCCCACACTCTGACCCGACAGAGCATTGTAGGAAGTTGTAAATCTGCACGGTGACTCAGTGGTTCAGCAGACAGGACCAAATGCCGGTGCGAACAAGGAATCTGCCCACTTTGGACATAATTCCCGCACTGCCGCCGCCGAGGTTCAAACCTTGGTCTCTTCTCCCAAATACTGCCCACTAAACCATTGAGCTAAGCCCGTGCGATTTAAATAGGTAATTCTAAGTTTACAAATGGGAAAAATCAACGATTTGGTCCCTCAATTGTTAGCGAAATATCAATGTAGTCCCTTAATCGCGAAATCATCGATTTAGTCCCTGGAAATAACTGTTTTTAGTTGATTTGGCCCCTCCGACCGTTCCCCGTTGAAAATCCGGTGAAGGCTCCAATTTGGCATGGGTAATTTAGTCTTTTCACACCATCTTCTTCATCCTCCCTGATTAAGTTTCACCGAAAAACGTTTGTCGGCCGGAAAATTGAGCCATGTCCATCTATCACGAAATATACCGCTGAGCTGATTTGCACTGGGTACGGTGGTCCGTCGGATCTGCTGGTGCACTGCCTGCCCGACCGGAATTGCTTCTTTACTTTCATTACACTCAGACCCCATAAATCTCCTCAGAAGTTGTGCAATTTCTCTTCTTCTCACTATACCATCATTATCACACCCCTTCTTCACCTTCCACCCAATCTTCCAATCCTCCACAATCTGCTTGCAGTTTGTGAACTGATCAAGAGCTATCGGAAAAGCAAGAAAAGGAACACCGGCGAACGCCCCTTCTTTGGTAGAGTTCCACCCACAATGCGACCAAAAGCCGCCAACAGAACGGTGGCGCAACACCCTCAGCTGATCACACCACGGCACTATTAACCCTTGCTCGCCACCACCGCCTCTCTCCCTCAGCCGCTCCGTGTTTTCACGTGCCACCCAGAAGAAACAAACTCCACTTTCACAGACGCCGGCGACGATCTCTTCCAACTGCCCAGCCGAAAGTGAGAGAAAGCTTCCCTGAGAAATATACAACACAGAATTCGCGGGTTGAGCATCAAGCCAGGTGAGGTAATCTGGGCAGCTAATTTCATCGCCATCGCCTTGGATAGGGAAGTAATAAGGTATTGCAGTGCCGATGGAATAGATAGGGGTTTTGAGTTTAGGTCTGAGAGCTTCAATAATGGAGGCAGATTCCAGCTCCGCCACGGAAGTGAACACAAGGTATTGCCCGCCGAGCGTGATAGATGGACTTGGCTCCAATTTCCAGCCGACGAACTTTTTCCGATGAAGCTTAGTCAAGGAGGATGAAGAAGATGGTGTGAAAAGACTAAATTACCCATGCCAAATCGGAGCCTTCGCCGGATTTTCAACGGGGAACGGTCGGAGGGGCCAAATCAACTAAAAACAGTTATTTCCTGGGACTAAATTGATGATTTCGTGATTAAAGGACTACATTGATATTTCGCTAACAATTGAGGGACCAAATCGTTGATTTTCCCTTTACAAATGCAAGATAATATAGTCAAGATTGATTATAATTGTCAATAAAATAATTGTATAGGTATGGTTGAAACCAAATACGGGACACAAGGGAGAACAAATAAAAATTAGGGCATAAAATATTAAATATATACTAATATTGTTTGAGGAGATTTCGACATTAGGATTTGTGGTTAAGTTCTATTAAGACTTTAATATTAGAATTAGATTAATGGTGTAATAATAATTCTATATTAGACGTTAATGTGGGGAGCCCTTAGGGTTGGGGTTCAGCCTTTTGGAATAATATTAGACGTTAATATTATAATTAGACTAACGGTGAATTAACGGTATTTAACGGAAAAGTTAAATGGATAATCATATAATTAAGGATAAATTAGAAAAATTTAAAAAAAAAAATTAAAACCTGAACAATTTGAACCATTCATTTGATTTAATAATTTGGCAGTCATTTTTTCTACCCAATGTTAATAATTAAATAATTCGTTGGTCAAATCCGCTAATATAATCCGCGCGCTAACTGCTGATTGTCAAACAAGGACATTGCAAGGTAGTTCTCACTTCAATTTGTTGTGTGATTTGAATACTCTCTTTGTCACAAAATCTCTCAAGTAGTTAATATGGTTGACTTTATTAATTATATATTTTTTTAATTTTTTCATGGTATTAATAAAATACTTGGTAAATAAATATATAGCATTATTTTGTATTATAACTTTGATATTTAATTAGAAAAATAGTGCACAAAAAAGATAATAGACAATGTAGTGAATATAATCAATTGATGAATTTGAATGTAAAAATTTTTACATTTGAGAAAAATAAAGACAATATAACTAATGAAAATATTTCTCTTAATTAATTTATTGATAATGAATAATTTTTTTTCACTGAATTAAGACATAGTAAGGACAATGTAGCGCATATAATCAATTAATAAATTTGAATATAAAGAATTTTTATATTGTAGAAAAATAAAGACAATATAATGAATATTTTTTTTCACTGAATTAAGACATTGTAAGGACAATGTAGCGAATATAATCAATTAATAAATTTGAATATAAAGAATTTTTATATTGTAGAAAAATAAAGACAATATAACTAATACAATTATTTCTCTTATTTAATTTATTGATAATGAATAATTTTTTTTTGAATAAAGGCATTGTGGACACATAATTCTAAATTAAATAAATGCATATCTATGATTTTTTGTTGTAGCTACTAAATTATTATTTATATAATTTAATAAGAGTAAAATAGAGTACTAATTATGCCAACTTTGATTGGGATAAGGTTCGAACCTAAGACCTTTTTTTTTTATTGAAATCAATGAGTAAGTTAACGGTGAACTAACGGCAATTCTTAAAATTTTAACGGAATTAGTAACGTTGTGTGGGTATTTTAGGAAATTTTAGTGAAAAATTTAAATCTTATTAATCTTTTAATCAATCTGAGCCATTCATTTGATTAAAATCTGTGACCGCCATTTTTTCTACCCATTATAGGCCTAACTCTCTTGGGCTCTTATTAGTATAGTAGATAGTATATATATATATATATATATATATATATAATTGTATAATTCATATTAATATTATTGAGGTAAGAATTATAGAAATGATAATTTACTAAATATAACTATGGTAACATTTTAATTAAAACCTAAATGAATTCAAACTTACCATTGAAGGATGTAAGAAAAAATATTGTGTATGCATGTATATGGTAATAATAATGTGGAAAGATAACAGAAGTTATAACGGCAGGGATATTTTTGTCTAAAAAATTATGTAGTACAGCTTTTATAGCACAAGGTACAAAAAAAATTAACGGAAAACATGGACATAAACCAGGGGTATAACCTGGATTGAAGCTTATTATGATTTTAGATAATTGACTATGATTAAAAATGACACATAAATTAGGCTAATTGAAAAAGGAAATTAATATTACTATTTGACTCAAAATTCTAAATGATCCCCGATAAACTATTTCAAAAAGAAAACGGATTAACTATAATATATGTATTATATGGGATACATATGAATCCGAGCTCATTGATTTCCCAGAGAAAATAGTAATGCAATGAGCAATGGTCAATTGTATGTGGCTTTTTCCTAATCACCAATTCTGATGGCCTGAAGGTGTTAGCTCTAGACGATGATTGACAAGATTCTGTTGCTACTACCAATGTTGTCTGCAAAGAGGTTTTCAATAATGTGTAGTTCCAGCTAGTGATATTATGTTTTCTTTTTATGCGAGGATGACAAAATTGGTATATATCTACACATAAATTATATATTCCATACAAATAAATTAGGATAGCAAATGATTTATATAACTGAATGGCTAGACAACAAGCAAATTTGTCACTTAATACAAATCATAAACACTGATATATAAAATCTCTAAATTTTCAGCACCGGATGCGTACATCTACACATTGGCTATTAATTGGACAATTATTTACTCGAACTCAAGCAATGATAACATTAGAAAATACAGTCGATACAACTCAATTCTTCAATTGCACTATATACTATTCGATGTTATAATTTATATAATTGTATATTTATCTAAATATTTTTAAAATATTATAACAAAATCCATTCCATGCATTGCACGGGTGAAAATACTAGTTTTATATACATATATATATATATATATATATATATATATATATATATATATATATATATATATATATATATATGTGTGTGTGTGTGTGTGTGTGTGTGTGTGTGTGTGTGTGTGTGTGTGTGTGTGTGTGTGTGTGTGTGTGTGTGTGTGTGTGTGTGTGTGTGGTTTCCCGTGCGGTTGGACGCACATTAAGCATTAAACGGATGCACTTTAAGTACACAACACACGTACATTAAGCACACAAACAAACCACCTTAAGAACACTAATCTCACGCATATTAAGCACAAAACTCACGCACCTTAAGCACAAAACTCATGCACCTTAAGTTTCAAGAACTACTCACATTAAGAACACAAATCTCACGCATATTAATTACAAAACTCACGCACCTTAAGCACAAAACTCATGCACCTTAAGTTTCAAGAAATACTCACATTAAGAACACAAATCTCACGCACATTAAGCACAAAACTCACGCACCTTAAGCATAAAACTCACGCACCTTAAACACAAAACTCATGCACCATAAGTTTCAACACTACTCACATTAAGTACACACCCACGCACCTTAAGCACAAGACTCACGCACCTTAAGTACAAAACTCACGCACATCAATCACCACACAATCGCACGGGAGACACTCAAGCGCACAAGAACTTAATTCTATATGTGTGTGTGTGTAATTTATTTATTTATATAGAGGAAAAAATGCAATTTTAGTTCATCAATTGTTCATTATTTGTGATTTTAGTCCTTAATTAATTTTTTACCATTGCATTATCCACCCTGACTCTTTAAAAGTTGCATTTTTTAACTCCTAGAGTAACAAAACTATTAAAGTCTATTAAAATTTCTCTTTTTGTTTTGTTTTTTTTTTTTTTGAAAAAAGAATCAAAATTTCATTAATTATATTGAAATTAGTATTAAGGAAGACAGGGGAACCATCAGTCCACAACGATCTTCTCACCCTAGCTCCTACGTCCCTTGCTAGGAGACAGACGGGGCAGTTTCTCATTCTATGAATGAACTCAACTACTTAACCACTAATTTCACGAATAAGCTGGTTACAAAAGTATTGTAAGACGGGACCAAAATAGGGTCGATCCAAACTTGTTCATATAACTATTCCCATATGGGGAGGTGGTGGTAGGGGTAAATTCACCACGAATTTTCCTAAAACCACTACGTACTGAGTAGTTACCACGAGGTCACCCTGCCAAAACCAATAATCCTTAAAATCTGGGTAATGGGAGTTTTGCAAATTAATATGGCGTCTCTTTCTTCAAATATGTTCCAAATAAAGTCATGATTCCACCTATGAGTTGATTGATCAATTAAATTTGCAACACAAATTAAAGATCCATTAGACTTAGTACCGGGACGGTTTGAATTTTGGGATTAGACTCATCGGGTAGCTAAGGGTGTTTCTATCTGGTGGTTGCACCATTACCTATACGTCTCCTACAACCACTACTAATTAATAAGATTCTGAGCAGGCAGAATACTTCTCCATACATAACTCGTATTGGGTCCCGTCTTGGCCTCCAAGAAGGAGGTTTTAGGATAATAACGAGCCTAGAAGACCTTGCAACTAAAGATTGAGGGTTTGTCAAGAAATGCCAACCTTGCTTCCCTAGTAGGACCAGATTAAATAAAAATTTTACTTAGTACATGAATATTTTAAAATTTTAATTATCTTTGTTCATTATAACATTGTCAGTTTTGGTATTTCATATGCAAAATATAGATTTGACAACATTCTTTCCTAAATTTTCCATTTTCAATTGTGGCATATCGTATCTATTTTCCATACATCTGGCAAAAAAAAATATTTTATCTGCAATACTTACTATTCACTAGTCAAACCAACTCTTTGTTCTTTGTTTATTTTCTTTATTATTTTTTACTTATTTTTAAATTTATTTTTTGTGTTTAATAGTACTTTTAGTATAATTTTTAAAAATATAAATTTTGTAATACATGAAAAATTGAATTAAAAATAACTTCAGTCAAGCCTCGTTAACCAAATCAGACATATAAAATACGACGGATGAAGTATATCAAAAGGAAAGAGATATCTAAACTAATATGGTTGGCGTGATGGTTCAGCACCTCGTCCCTTAAGCATAAGGTTGGAGATTCAACCCCCACCCATGTGAATGAAGCAACCCATTTAACCAGTTTTCTATCACTGAATGGAATTAATCTTTTGACTATCGGCCGGAGGGTACTTTTGGACAGCAACAAAAAAAAAAAGGAAGGACATACCCAACAACAAGCACTTATCTCAAGGGCTCAACTGCTCAAGGCAATGTCGCCTCCCAGCCGGATTACTCCTGCTTCATCCTCCCACAAAAAAATTGTGCAGGAAAAGCCTCCATTTTGGACAAAGCATTTCTACTCTTCCTTAATTATCGCTACCAGGTCGTCCATGCAGTGCGAAAAATTCTAGGTTTCTACTGTTATTGAAAATGCCATTTGGCCTTTTTGCCGCAATCCAGCTGGAAAGCTTTTAAATTCAACGAATTGAGTTGATGGAAACCTGAAGATGATTTTCAAATTGACATGTCTCAGTCTCGAGATATTAAGCTACACTAGATCGAGATGGACTAATACTTAGATCGAGATGGAAATATGAATTGAGAGTACATGTATGTAGAACTACTTACTATAGTTTTAAACACATTTTACAATGGGAAGAGCACCGTACCTACTATTTCGAATTGGCACGTCTCAGTCAAATGGCACACTACTATTTTGTGAATAAAATCATACGTAGTTATATTATTTATACAAATATCATCTTTTTTGTTATTTATTGAGTTAATTCCAGTAGAGATCTTTTATCTTTAGTGGTAATTTTAAATTTAGTTTGATTATTCATTTAACATCCTTGACTATTATTTTTTGGACACTTTTAGTTATTCTCATGACTTTTCATATTTTTAGTAAGGACATTTTAGTCTTTTCATATTTTTCTTTTGTTATTTTTTCGGTTTAATTGGTTTAGGATTTTAAGTAACCCCTGAATTTTAGTAATCATATTTTTCAACTGGTTTTTAGTAAAGTCCTAAACCAACTAAACCGGTTGAAACTGGAAAAATAACAAAAGAAAATATGAAGATACAAAAATGTTTTTACTAAAAATAGGAAAAATCATGAGAAAGACTAAAAATGTCTAAAAAATAATAGTCAGGGATATTAAATAGCAAAAACGATACTCTAAGACTAAATTTAAAATTGTCGCCAAAGATAAAGAACCTCTTATAACTCTTATTTATTTATAATATAAGAAACTAAGAATGGTGTTTTTCGGTATTGTAGAAATTTTCTTAATTTTAAATATTATCATTAGCTATTGTAATATTTTTTGCTTACTAGGCTTATTGGGAAAATTTTTAGCTTGTATACTTGTCAAAATTATATTTAAATTTTAAAATTTTGTCAATTTAATACCAAATATTGCATTTTGTGACATTATATATATAATTATATAATTATATTAGTTGGCACTAAAAATAATTGGAATAAGGGCCAAATAGACTATTCAACTACACACAATAATTCAATTAGGTCACTGAACCTAAAAAGCTAACAATTGGGTCCCTAAACTAACCAATTTCAAACAATTCTTTCAATTTGAAGGTTTCTAACAGATCAACAGGTCATCCTTCTAAATAAATTATTTTTAAAAAATAAATTTTTAAAATTAATTATTTAAATTAAAAAAAAAAAAAAGGACCGGCCAGAGACAACCGTCTCCGGCCGGTTTCTTCGTCTCCACTGCCGGAGACAAAGAAACTCTTCGTCTCCGGCCATGGAGACGAAGAGACTGGCCAGAGATGGTTGTCTCAGGCCGGAGTCTGTTTTTTTTTTTTTTTTTTAAATTTAAAAATAATTATTTTTTAAAATTTATTTTTTAAAAAATAATTAATTTGAGAGGATGACCTGTTGGAAACTTTGAAATTGGAAGAATTGTTTGAAATTGGTTAGTTTAGGGACATAATTGTTAATTTTTTCGATTTAGTGGCCTAATTATATTATCGTGTGTAGTTCGATGGCATATTTGAACCTTATTCCAAAATAATTTAACTAACCTGATTTAGGTATTAGTTGGTTTTATAGTGTTCAAAATTGATTTTACATATATGTGTGTGTAGAATAATTTTGAGAGCTTAATTTCAAATATTTAATTGTATAAAGCTAAAAATTTTGGTACATTATGTTTTTTTTTTTAACAATAATTTTATAGTTATAAATTTTTATACAATTTGTGTGTCAACTTGGCAAAGTCATATTATAATGAATTTTTCATGATTTGAATTTTATTATTGGATATAATTTTTTTCGTATTAAATTGAAAAACTTTAAAAGTTTGACTATAATTGTCATAAAATATACAGAGTACATGTTTAGTATTAAATTGTCGAAATTTAAAATTTTTAGTATAATTATTACAAGACATAAAGATTTGAATTTATTCACCAACAAGCCTTGTTTAATATTATATATAGCTTAATATTATAAATTTTAGGAAGTTTAGGTATCACCGCCTCTCGATCAATTGGTCAATAATACAGTACTATATAATTAATACTAATAAGTGTCCCGTGCGATGCACGAACTATTATTAATTTAACAAGTAAGTAAATTATATTGTTGGTCCTATGATTATAGGGGGTGTGTTAATTTCGCTCAATGACTTTTAAAACTAACAATTTAGTCCTTTAATTAGGCTTTTTTTTTAGCAAATTTAGTCCTTTTGGCCAAATTACCGGTGGAAATTGGCCGGAAAAACTTATACATTTTTAAATTTTTTATTCAAGATGGCAAAATAGTCTTTTTACGTAAGTTGTTTCTTCTTCTTCTTCGTGTTCATGAGTTACGGCTAACAGCTGTCTCTACTTCCAAGAAAGAACAACTCCAAGAATCGAAACCCCAGGTTCAGAAGCAATGTATGAATTTTATCTTAGCTTTTTCTTCATGTCTACTACGCATTTCTTGATTCATCTTCCACAGATCGCATAGTATAAAGCTCTATAAGAGATCTAAACTCCCAGAAATATTCTTCTTCCTATTCTAGCCACAACCATCCTCCCAATTCCAGTCACGACCAAAACATAATTGTAGTATTGGTTATGGTCCTGTGGATGATGGTTTATTTATAGTGTTGAAGTAGTTGTAGATGTTCGTGTAAATATTGATTATGAATTTTAAATCTATCTCCAATCAATTAATGTTAGAAACATAACATAATTATTGCAATGTTAATTCTTAATTATGGATCAACAATTATTACTCAAATTAATTTTGTGAATTAATCTCCTATCCACTAAAATCTTTTTGCTTATTATTCACTTTGATTTTCGTTTCATCTTTATTTAATTATTTGATGATTATGATTAGAAGAAAAATTTTCCTAATCATTTTGCTTTAATATATATATATATATATATATATATATATATATATATATATATATATATATATATATATATATAAAAGTGCGTTTGCACATATTTAATTCGCGTTCGCTCACACTTAATTTAATTTAGACCATTAAAAAATATTAAATGGATGCACACGATTTGTTCTCACGTTTTTCACCTAAGCAAGTGTTCTCATTGGAACCCTCTATATATATATATATATATATATATATACAGAAAATTGTCTATGTGTGTTTGGTTCATTTTCCGGAAAATGAGTAAAATTATATAATTAAAGACTTTAATTATTTTATTTAAAATATAAAAATCAAAATAAAATTGCTGGTAACAAACCAAAACAAAATCACAGCAAAATCTCTGGGCTTTCAAATTGGAATTAATCCATGCTCAACCACACTCAAATCAAAAAGCATACGACCCAGAAGCAATATAAGAAATAATCCAACCAGAAACAACAGAAACCACCGACCACAAAACCAGCAACCGTACGACGACCCAGAAACGGAAGAAACCATCGACCCGCCGGCAGAAACAGAAGTCACAGGCGAGCCGAGACGACCGCCATCACTGGTTTCTTTGTCTGCCTCCTTAGTTTGCCGGAAATCCGCCAGCTCCGCACCAACGTCCGGAACTAGAGAGGGTAAGGGAGTAGTCACAACGACGAGACATCTCCCGCCGTCGAGATCATCGTCAAAGGCGCCGGCGACAGAACTAGAGAGAGGGCAAGGAGAAAGAGTGAGAATCGTCGGCGACATCGTTTGCTGCATTTTGATGGGGAGGCGGAGCTTCAGACTTTAAAGTGAGAGAAGTAAAGAATGGAAAATGACTTCTCTAAAAAAAAAAAAGGAAGGGAGGGGGGGGGGGGGGAAGTCATTTTCTGAAAGAATTGACTCATTTTCCATTGACCTCTCATTTTTCAACCTAGCCAAACACCAGAAATCATTTACGGGTTTCCAAACACAACCGTATTAGTAAATAATATATTATATTGTCGTTGTTCATCAAATATTAAATATTAAGTTAGTTAATATAAAGTTAACTAGTTTGTACTTAGTAAAGCTTTGTCAAAGTTAAGGTTATGTTAAAATAATGTTGCTCTTTTTTCTATTTTGTTTTAAAAAGGGTGTCATGAAAGAAAAAATATATAATGAAATCAAAGTTAAAATAAAATAAAATAACAACAAAATTATTAATGAGTTGTTTTTTTTTTTGTTTTTTTTTTGACTTTATTTTTTAGTTGTTTTTTTTTTTTGTGCTGGGTAAATGGTTGTTAGCTGATTGAGTTAGTGAGTTTGACTATAGTTGATAACATTAACTAATTGTAGACAAGTGTTTGGTAAATTATCAATTAGGTGATAGCTGATTACATATAAAATGACTTTCTCAAAAAATTGATCGAAAAAGCTACATTGAGAAGTTTCTTGAATTTTAACATTTTGGAGCAATAAGTTGTTACAAAAAGTTAATTAATCAAACACTCATATTGATTGTTTAACCAAGTCAAACGGTTAATAGTGGTCAAATAAGTCAAAATTGTACTAAATATTGACTTATTAACCAATTTTGGTCTATTTAACCACTATTAGCTTTTTGGTAACATAGTTAGCTTATCAATAAATTTTTGTTTATTTGACCACTATTAGCTGTTGACTTGGTTAAACAATCAATACGGGTGTTTGATTAATTAGCTTTTTGTAACAACTTATTGTTTCAAAATGTTAAAATTCAAAAAACTGCTCAAAGTAGTTTTTTTCGATTAGCTTTATGAGAATGTCATTTTGCATGTAATCAACTATCAACTAATTTACTAAACACTTTTCTACAATTATCTAATGTTATCAACTAGTTAAAATCACTAACCCGATTAGCTAATATTTATTTACCAAATACCCCAAATCATAAATATGTTCCTTTATTCTAGTACCTGAGAGTAGGAGTGTAAACGAATCGAATCGAATCAAATATTTCAGTATTCGATTCGAATTCGAATATTCGTATTCATATTCGTTTAATATTCGAATCTAAAATTTGATTCGTATTCGATTCGACTAGTTTATTCGAATGTATTCGATTCAACTCGAATATTTGAATTCGAAATGCCTAATTTAATTTTTATAAAATTTTCTAATAAATTAAAATAAAATGTAATAAAAAATTATATTTAAATAATATAAAATATTCGAATACTATTTGAATCACATACACTCTAATTCGTATTTGAAAATATTCGAATCGAAAAAAAGTATTCGAATTCAGATTCGTATTCGAAATATTCACAAATCAAATTTTTTCTATTTGATTTGTTTACACCTCTACTTGAGAGTAAGAAAGCATAGCACAAAATATTTGATACAATCCTTTTGGGGGTTGGGGGAATTGAGAGGCGAATTGCGAAATGGGAAAACCCTAGGAAATTGATGATTGGCAAATGGCAAGAAGCAAAAGCGGCAAACACCAAAATCATAATTCCCTCCCAAAAGTCCCAATTCCCATTATTACCCCCAAAAGTAATCCATTTTCCAATCATGGCGCCCATTTTAATTCCCTCAAATAGTCTTATCCCACATTTTGGCGGGGTTAAACGGTCGGATCAAAAAATTTTGGAACGGGGGAGTTTCCGGTCATTTCTCACTCCCGCGCGCGCCTAGGGTTTTCGTATATCCCCTTATAAGCCCCCACCATATCCCTAATTTAGCTGTTATAGCATTCTAGATCAGCCTCGACTCTCTTCGCTCTGTCGGTTCTCTCTCATCCTCTCTGCAAGTCGGTGTCCGCAATCCTTACCCAAATCCCCCCGTCTGTCCTAAATTTTCTCTGATTCTCCCTGGGTTTTCATTTTCTTGGGTTTTTAGCTTCAGGGTAGCAGAGTTTAAGCTCTAGATTGTAGTGGTTTCTGCATTTTTGTATCTGGGTTCTGCTCAGTTCTTCCCAGGGTTTTGCTTTCTCCAGGTTACCTAGTGTGATTTTTGGTAGTTTGGGTGTGATCGGGTTGTTTCTTGGAGGAGCCGAGTTCGTGATTTGGCTTGGAAGACTAAATTTCGTCTGGGTTTGCTTCCAATCATCTAATCACCTGATCTAATGGCGGATCTTAGTGATCGAGTAAGTAACTCTTACCTTTATCTAGTTTATCCACTCGCTATTTGGTGTTGATTTTGGGTGATTGTAATCATTGCTTGATTTTATGTTCCCGATTCGATTTTTGAGTCCATTTTTGGGGTGATTTCAGGGATCAGAATCTGAAGAGATGAATAACCAAGCACAAACCCCTGACAGGGTATCTTCAGAGACAAGTGGGCAGATCAAGACGTGCGCTGATTGTGGAACCACCAAGACCCCTCTATGGAGAGGTGGCCCAGCCGGCCCCAAGGTCCGATCAGATCAGTTAACCAATCCCCCATTTTCCTAATCATTTCATTAATCTGATGTTTCTACTTTTGTACATGCAGTCGCTTTGCAATGCTTGTGGGATAAGGAGCAGGAAAAAGAGAAGAGCTCTTCTGGGTCTCAACAAAGATGACAAGAAACCCAAGAAGGCATCTGGGAACAAGAACACCATTGCAGCCCCTCAAAACAGTGGAACTACAAGCGATAGCGGGAGTAGCAGCGGTGGGAAGATCGGAGGAGTTCCACAGCCGGTGAGGAGAAAGTTGGTGCCTTTTGGAATTGGGAAACAAGTGGCGCTGCAGAGACCGAGATCGCAGCAGCAGAGGAGGAAGATTGGGGAAGTAGAGCGTGCGGCTTTTGTGTTGATGTCTCTGTCTTGTGGCTCTGTTTATGCTTAGGATTCAAGTGTATTAGTGAGTGTAGTTAGATGATGACTAGAAACCCCCCAAAAAAAAAACAAGGGCAAAAAGATCTCAAGTTGAGATGGCTCTTTCAAATGTATGAGATCCAATCATGTAATTCCCCAAGCTGATTAATTTATTGAAATTTATTTAGAGTTTGGTATCATCAGATTCGTAGGCAGAGAGGTGTTTTTGGCATTTCTTGATAAATTTATCAGTCAAAGAGTAAACTCTCCATGTTTACTTCTTAGTCACACGACCTATTATTTGTGTGATCAAATATGTTTTCAACCTTAAAAATATGGGGGATGATTGGAGGTTTTGGATAAGGTGTATGGGAATTCGGTTGATAGGCATAGGTTGATCCTTAGATCCCATCCCAACATGAAGAGGTACAGGTTGGAGGGGTTTGGTTGGACGTCTAGCAGTGTCCAGAAGTTGAGGACTTGATGGTTATAAAAGGGAATGGAGGAAACATGATCATTCTACGCCAAAATTCAAAAGGGACAATCAGAGGTGGAGGGAAAGGTGGCAATGGGGGCAGTTGTCCCCTCCGCGATTGTCTGTCAATATCATTAATTCTATTTTATTAGTATTAAAATTATAATTTGTGTGATATATTCGTAATTTTAATTGTATTTTTTATTAGGCCTGTGCACGGTTTGGGTTCGGACGGTTCGGTTTTCGGACTAGTTCATCCGATCGGATTTCGATTTTCTAAATCAAAGTCCTATCCGACTATTTTTGTACTATACTCCATTCGGGTTTTTTTTATTCGGATTTCGGACGGTTCGGATATCGGTTCGGGTAACTTCGGATTTTATATTCAACAAATTAAAAAAAAATAACAAAAATTCCATATCATTTATGTCAAAGTACTTAGTTACAACTACTTACAAATGACAAAAATGCAAAATGCTTTACAAAGTCATTGAATCATACATTCTGACATTCATACTCATACATGAATCATGATAAACTGATAAATGATAATGACAAAAAATTCAAATATCAGCATTCAGCAAATTGCACCAATCAACATCTTCCCGTGAACAAAAATACCATAATCATAATGTCTAATTGTCTATTCAGCCTTCAGCAGTTCAGCTTTCATGATCTTCCTGTACAAGTGTGTGTAAAGACAAAACACAAGTTAAGTATAACCAATTAAATAGTTTGGGAATTGGGGCTGTTGGGCAGAAAAATTTAACTATAGAAGGCTCAGATTGCTATGTTTTCATGTCAAAGTAAGAGTGGGGGCAAATTGCTACTTTTAGTATTGGAATGCAATTATGCAAACCAAAACTAATGAGCAACATACCAACCCAAAACCATTTCAGACAATGGTGGAAGCATCATCATAGCCAAATCAGTAAAGACTAAAGAGAAATAACATACTGAGCACTTGAGAATAAGGGACTAAGGTAGAGTGACTGTTATTACCAGATGAGATGACATTCATATAGGCAGTAGGCTGATACAGTTATATTCACTCATACCTGATGGGGTCATACTTATCATAGGCAGCAACAAATCCAACAATTGAATTGTTAGTTAGTTACCAAGCCATTAATCCATAGACAGCAACAAATCCAACAAATCCAACAATTGAAAATAAAATCAGAATTAAGTGTAAATAAAACATTACAGGAATGGTAGGAAGGGGAAAACTAGCAGCACCAGATCCTGTGGTTCCAAATCGACTTACTCCAGTAGCCAAGTCTGCAAAGTGCAAAGTGCAAATAGAAACAAATAAATTAGAATTTGAATCCAAAGTTAAAAAGGTAAAAACAGAATGAAAAATTTAAATAAATTACCTTGTTCAAGCTTTTCAACATCACCAATATTTTCCTCAACCTTAACTTGTTGATTTGGTAACCTCATCTAGTCTTGTGCACATACTAAGGCCTCCACAATTTTAGGAGTTAAAGAACTCCTAAATGCATCTAATACCCTCCCACTAGTACTAAATGTACTTTTTGAGGCAACAGTGGAAATAGGAACTGCTAGGATATCCCTTACCATTTTGGAGAGAGTAGGAAACCTCTCACTATTTAGCTTCCACCACCTAAGGATATCAAAGTCAGGAGTGTCCACCACAATTTTTTCACTTAAATAGACTTGAAGTTCTGTTTCTTTATAGCTTCCACTAGCCTCCATTTTTTGCATTTTTAGTTTGTTCTTTAACATATTTTGAGGTCTACCAATTGTGGTATGAGACTGGACAGGAGGCACATCTGGTTGGCTACCAGAAGATGATTGTTGCACATTGACAGAGTAGGTTGCTGCATAATCACCAAACAATTCTACCATGGCAGCTTGAACATTGTCTAAACACTTCTTCCCATTATCTTTACCATACAGTTCCTCAAACTGGTATGACATATATTCCAACTTATCTCTTGGGTCCAAGATATTGACAAAGAAGATCAAAGAATTCATTTTTTCAGGATCTCCCAAATACTTTTCAAATTTACTTTTCATTTGGGATCCCATAACCTAAGAAAACAATGAATTAAATACAAATAGGCATACACAAATTCATAAATAATCAGATTAACCACTGAAAATGATAAAATCATTACCTCTGTAGCACTACCAGCAACAATCATGCTACTCAACATGCAACTCAAATAAGATATCTCACTGAAGAAACTGTTAGAGGTGACATATAGAGAACCAGAGATTCTAATTGTCATCTCATAAAACCCTTTCAACAGAACTACCAAGCATTCAACAGATGTCCAGTCAAGAAAAAAAAGGGACAGAATCACCTAGATCAGCAACAAATGAGGGCTCATTCAATGAATATGCATCAAACACAGCCTTGTATTGTATGGCAGTGCTAAGCATCATGTAGGTGTTGTTCCATCTTGTTGGAACATCTAGTTGTAAAGAACTTTTGGCTTCCAACCCAAGCAGTTCTGCAAGATCTCTGAATTTTTTGAGTCTTGCAGGTGAGTTCCTCATCCATCTAACAGAATCACTCACCTTCTTAACAGAACTATCTGCAAACCTTAACCCATCCTGGACCACCAAATTTAAAATGTGGGTTGTGCACTTCATGTGAATGTACTTACTCCTAACACTGGTTGCACCCCATGACAACAATTTGGACTTAAAAAAACCCACCACTACTAGAAGAACAATTTGCTTCCACCACTTAGACTCTCAGAGACAGAGAGTAAGAGATTAGAGATTAGAGATTGCAACACTTCGATTCTGAGAAGCCTGAGATTAGACAATAGAGATTAAGAGATTAGAGATTACAGATTAGAGAGTAAGAGATTAGAGATTAGAGAAATAGAGAGTAAGATATTAGAGCTTAGTAGCTTACAGATTTACAGAATCGGAGATGAGTCTTGAGAGAACTGAGACTCTGAGAGAGTGAGAGTCGAGAGATGAGATCTCAAACCCTAGGTCAGCTGCGCAGATGGGAGAATGAAGACTAAGTTGGTGGAAGGCATGTATATATACCTTGATGGAACGACGCCGTTTAGTACATAGCCTTTGTGAACCCTAGGATAGTTCGGATATTCGGACGGATCGGTTGGAAAAATAGCATACCCCACCCGAACCCTCTTAACTGACGACATTTTGAATAGCAGATCGGGTATGGAGAGTCGGGTTCGGGTAGTGCCGGGTTGGTCTCTCTCGGTCGTCGAGTCGGTCAGTTTGCTCGGGTGGGTCGGGTTGTGCACAGGTCTATTTTTGATAATTTCTTTGATATCAATTGTGAGAATTTTTAATGGATCGAACAATCGGAATGATATTGAAAAATCGGGTTAGAATATAATAATGAGTTAACACTTGATTTGGTTATTCGACTATTAAGATTTTACAGTATTACTTTGGTCCTTGCTTTCAAACTTGTTCAATTTAATCCTCACCTATGTAATTTTTATCTAAAATAGTCTTTTGTTCAAACCACAATAGTCTTGATTAGGACTATTTTGATTAACAATTGCATAGTTGGGATGAAATTGAGCAAGTTTGGAAGTCGAGAACCAAAGTGGTGAAATCTTAATAATCGATAGACCAAATCGGGTATTAACTTATATAAATAATATATTGATAAGAGTTCAAATCTTGAGGTATACTAATTGAACTTAGAGCATCCCCATCTATAGATTTTGGGTAGGTTTTTAGAAAAGCTAGCTTATGTGGAGGAGAGAGGGTGAGGAGAGAGAAAAAAACCTTCACATAAGACGTTGATTTTTGGCAGACTTGTGGGACCCACCAGGTTTTCTGATTTTTGCGCACTGGTAGCGTAAAACGCAACCCACCAGATCTAAGCGCGTTAATGACGCAAAGCAGTTTTTGTTTGTTTGTTTTGTTTTTGTTTTTTTTAATTTTTGTTTTTATTTTTTTTTCTCTTTCCTCCCATATTCTCTTTCCTAATCATACCTGCAAAAACTCCTCAAATTTACTACAACTATTGAGGATGCTCTTACAAGGAAACAATAAAGGCCTAATGACCTAGTCTACTGGCCTAACCAATAAACCAAGGGTCGTTATATCGTGGATCGCGGTGCACATGGACTGCGGTCAAAACGGCGCCGTTAGTGTTAACGAAGCGCGCATTTTTTGTATGTTAATTACCAATTGACACTACAATGTATCTAAACTGACACTACAGTATATTTAAACCGACACTGCCTCACGTATTATTTTTATATTATCAAATGAAACTGCAGTTATATCAAAATGATACTGTAGTTGTGGTGAAATGAAACTGCAGTGTATATAAAATGAAACTGAATAACATTTCACATATTTGAGTGTATATTATACAATAAAGCTGTAATTATATCAAAATGATCATATAGTTGTGTTTTAATAAAACTATAGTGTATAACAATTAACAAATAAAATTAAATAAAATTTTCACATATTTGAGTTTATAAATATCGAATGAAACTGTAGTTATATCGGAATGAAACTGTAGTTGTGTTGAACTGAAACTGCAGTGCATACAAAATGAAACTGAATAACAGAGTTAACTTTTTGCGGAAGGGTGCGGAACGACGGGAAACGGATGCAGTTTCTTTTCATTAAACAAAACGACGTCGTTTTGATGCGCGGTGCATAATCGATTATGCACTGCGGTACACGATATAATTGCCATAGACCAACTGACTAGCTGGGGGCAAATTATTGTGGATCATGGTCTACATTGTGCTACAACTCATAAAAAAGTACATTTTAATATACTAAAAAGTACATTCAAATAATTTACTTTATGTACACAAATAATGTACTTTTTATTTATGGTCCACACAACTATGTTTGCTACTTGGGAAGCTAATTGGGGCAAATTATTATGTGGACTAAAAAAGTAAATTTGTAATATACTAAAAATATATTATTTGTGTACTGAATGTACATTATATTTCTTGAATGTTACTAGCTCTATTACAATGTAGTATCTGTTCATATACTTTCTCAACCTACTGAAACACAAAGAGCTAATAACGCCTCCACTGAGGCTTGAACTCACAATCTTCCAAATGGAAGTCTAACCCGGGTACCATTAGACCACATAGTCCTGGTGAATGTACATTATATAAAATAGTATACTTTCCTTAAATACAAAATATATTTTTAATATACTAAAAGTACATAGTATACAAAATAATATATATATATATATATATATATATATATATATATATATATATATATATATATATATATATGGTTAACCGAAGTTCCGAACCGAATTAACTGTTAACCGAAATTTTGAAAAATCATTAACCATTAACCGAACTGAAAAAGTTCGATTAAAAAACGGCTAATCAAACTTTGTCGATTCGGTCGGTTAATCAAAAATTTACCGAAGTTTGCACACTTCTATGTATTTTGACTTAGAAACACAATTTATATTATAGAAGTTCACAATTCCAATACTAAAATACACAATTTATACGTCGTTTATAACCAGGGTCCACCTTACAATGTGGACCCTGATCCATGATATAATAACTTTTCAATTTGTTTACAGGTACATAAATTATTAACTACAGATACAGAATGTGTTAGTTACAAACATATAATTTTTGGATCAAGATTCACAATACAATATGAACCCTGGTCCATGGTATAACAATTGGTTTATGAATTTGGTGATAAATGTGACAGGCCATGACCCAATTGAAGCCCACCTAGAGTACATATTGGGTCTTAAGTTATTGTTAAATGTTAACAAGCCATGACCCAATTGATAGCCCAAAATCAGTAATTTGTGTCAACATTCAAATCCAGTACGCAAACTCCAAGTAGGAAAGCATCACCATTTCATACCCGACACGTGCACCATCGTCTTCCCACACCCTCTCTATAAATATCCCTTGAGCCTACTCTCTTTCATTCCCACAAAACCCTCATACTCCTCACCGGACTCCGTTCACAGTCGGGGGGAATAACGCGTTGATCGAAAACCTAGTTTCGCGAACTTCAGATCTTTCCTGATATCAAGGTGCTTTCAACAATTTTATGTTACTTCGTTTTATTTTTATGAATTTTTGTTAGATTTTATTTTTATGATTTGCGATTTTGATTTGATAGATGGTGTCGGACGCTAGCAAGAAAAGAGGATTGCAGAAGAAGGCAGCTGCCGCTGCCAAGAGAGGCCGCAAAGCTGCGGCGGCTGCCGCGTCGTCTAAGGCTGCGGCGGCATCTGCTGCGGAGAATAGTAGCGTCGATAATTTGGCGAACGGAGTCGGGGAGCTTCTGATATCCGATCGGACGTGCACTGGGGTTCTGTGTTCGCATCCTCTGTCTAGAGATATTCGGGTCAGTTTTCTGATCCATTTTTAGCCTCCAAAGATCGCGGACGGGTTGTTATCTCAGGATTCATATGTGTTTGCCTTGTTATATTTGTTATATTTGTCTGTATTCAGTTTCCTGTTTTCACGTGGATTTAGTTGCTTTATGATTTGAGTCAGAAAAGGACAGTCATCTGAAATCTAGACAAAATGTATTAGAGTAATTGTTTTTTTTTTTTTTTTTGGTTGTTTATACCAGAAATGGAAATGTAGAGTTTTTGAATTTATAGTGGCCATGATGAGGTACAGTAGTGTAGGGGGAAAAGTTAGATTTTTAAAGTTGTTAGAGGAGATGAGAAACCCTAGTTTACTAGGTTTATACTGTAGTCTGCTCAAATTGTACCTAATAGTTGCATGGTGAAGAAAAAATGTTGATGGTTAAATAAATCACGATTCCAATTCTAGTATTCTGTTTAATAAATTTTAGAACCTTGTCCAATGATGTTCTGTTTTAGTTTTAACCTGGAGTGTAGCTGATATCGTAGTGGTAGTGATTGTAATGTCCTGGGAACACTGCATAGAAACTACTATTTCTCTAGTGTTCATATTGAGTGTGACAAGTGGCAACATCCTTGCCTTTTAGTTTTCTTACAGTTTTGTTCACTTGTTCCTATGATGGGATTAGTGGGCTTGATCTCCCCCTTCTTCCTGGTATCACTTCATAGTGTCTATGCTCACATATATGTTCAGATGCCTCCTGCTTCTGATTTTATCTAATGATATGTTTAACAACCTTTTTGCCATTCCAGATTGAGTCTTTGTCCCTTACTTTCCATGGGCATGATCTTATAGTTGATTCTGAACTGGAACTCAACTATGGAAGGTATGTACTTAGTTTTGGCCTTTTTTTTTTGGTATGTTAGGAAAGCTTTTTCATGCCAGAGTTAAACCGAGATATTAACATATCATCATTGCAGACGTTATGGATTATTGGGATTGAATGGTTGTGGTAAATCCACTCTTCTCACTGCAATAGGATGCCGGGAACTACCCATTCCAGATCATATGGATATTTATCACCTTTCTCGTGAGATTGAAGCTTCTGACATGTCTTCACTTCAGGCTGTCATAAGTTGTGACGAGGAAAGGTTAAAATTGGAGAAAGAAGTTGAAGCCTTGGCTGGACAAGTATGGTGCTATTCTGACAAAAATGGAATTGATCAGTTTGATATTTTTATTTTATTATGATCTGTAGTGTAACACATTCTTACTTCAGGATGGTGGTGGGGAACAACTTGATCGTATATATGAGCGATTGGAAGCTATGGATGCATCTACTGCAGAGAAGCGTGCCGCTGAGATTTTATATGGTCTTGGTTTTAATAAGAAGATGCAGGAAAAGAAAACAAGGGACTTTTCAGGAGGATGGCGAATGAGAATAGCCCTTGCACGGGCCCTATTTATGAATCCAACTGTATTGTTACTTGATGAACCCACAAATCATCTTGGTAAGTTCACATAGCCTTTAGTACTGAAATGAACTGTATCTGAATTTAAATATCTGCATTTCTTAGAAATTCTCTTTTCTATGTGCTGTCACAAAATGAGGATACTATTTTAAATGCCCTGTTTCTGTAAATGCATATTCTCTTCTCAGAAAAGAAAAATTATTTTAGGCATCAATTTTAAATGAATTAAGTTCTAATATAAGTTGTAAACTTAACCTGGGTCAACATTCTACATGTGTTATTATGCTGTTGCTTCCTTTGTGTACTTGCACAGTTGCACCTGTGAAGATTTCTTGTTTTGGAGTCAATGCCAACGATAATACTAACAAATGGTTTCTTTTCCCAATGCAGACTTGGAAGCTTGTGTGTGGTTAGAAGAAACTTTGAAGAATTTTGATCGGATTTTGGTGGTTGTATCACACTCGCAAGATTTTTTGAATGGTGTCTGCACCAACATCATTCACACGCAGAGTAAGAAGTTGAAGATGTATACTGGTAATTTTGACCAATATGTTCAAACTCGTTCTGAACTTGAAGAGAACCAAATGAAGCAGTATAAGTGGGAGCAGGAACAGATTTCTTCAATGAAGGAGTATATTGCTCGTTTCGGACATGGGTCAGCCAAACTGGCTCGTCAGGCACAGAGCAAAGAGAAAACATTGGCCAAGATGGAGAGAGGTGGTCTTACTGAGAAAGTGGCGAGGGATAAGGTCCTTGTTTTCCGATTTTCAGATGTTGGGAAGCTCCCCCCACCTGTTTTGCAGTTTGTGGAAGTCAAATTTGGCTATACACCTGATAACCTCATCTATAAGAATCTTGATTTTGGTGTGGACCTGGATTCAAGGGTGGCACTGGTTGGCCCTAATGGAGCCGGGAAGAGCACATTGCTTAAACTTATGATGGGGGAGTTAGTTCCGACTGATGGTATGGTCCGACGCCATAATCATCTTAAAATTGCACAGTATCATCAACACTTGGCTGAGAAACTCGACATGGAAATGTCTGCCCTTCTGTACATGATCAGAGAGTATCCTGGCAATGAGGAAGAGAAAATGAGGGCAGCAATTGGTAGGTTTGGTCTGACTGGTAAAGCTCAGATAATGCCTATGAAGAACTTGTCGGATGGGCAACGCAGCCGGGTGGTATTTGCATGGTTAGCTTTTAGGCAGCCTCACATGCTACTGCTGGACGAGCCAACCAACCATTTGGATATTGAGACTATTGACTCACTGGCGGAAGCTTTGAATGAGTGGGATGGGGGTATGGTTCTTGTTAGCCATGATTTTAGGCTCATCAACCAGGTTGCCCATGAAATCTGGGTATGTGAGAACCAGGCGGTGACCAGATGGGAGGGCGATATTATGGGGTTCAAGGAGCACTTGAAACGCAAGGCCGGTTTAGGTGAGTGAAGGATGGAATGGTAGTTAAGAATTTTGTTTGAGGAGGGCAGGAGGCAGCAACTTATAAATTATGAGGAAAAGGAGGAGGATCCACTTCATTACTTTTCCACTCACCAGATAGACAGTTGTTGATTTAGTTAGTATCCTATCTATCCCTTCATTTCTATTTCTATTTTAGTTTGAAGTAAGTAGTTAAGTACGACCTGCACTCTGCACTCCCTGCCTGCCTGCCATAGAGATCAGATTGCAACACACGCTCATTTCAGCTACCTTTACTTTTCTCGGTAGCATTTCTTATTCGTTTCACTCTTTTGTGTTGTACTCCAAATATCATAATACTATAATTCTTCTTTTGTATTGTATGGATTACTGAAGGAGTGAACTCGGTTTCAACATTTTCTGAGTTATGTACTGTAATTCGTCTTCTGTACTTTACTTTTGTCTATATGTTGTATTGCTGTGTGTCAGTGCGTGTGTGTATATATATATATATATAGAAAGGGGAGGGTTTTAATGTAATTTAGACTATTAAAAATATTAGATGGATGCATACGATTTGTTCTCACGTTCTCACCTAAGCAAGTATTCTCATATGACCTTAAATCTGGGCTAATTTTCTGGTGCATACCAATCTTAAAGTGTGAACGGGAAAATGACTGAAATGTGATTGTAGAAGCATACATTTCTCAAAATGTGACTCTGCTAAAAGTTGGACAAAAATATGAAAAGCACATTTGGGAGATGCGTTTGATGTTAGAATTGGTCAAATAAAAAACGTAAGTCCCAATTGCGTTTTGTTTTTTTTTTTTTTTAATGGTCCAATCTGTCTATGTGCATCAAATCCAAATGCTCGAGAAGCTAGTTGCAGTCGATAAAGCATCTTCTCCGTGGCAACACCCGTCATCGATTTCTCCAGTGAATTTTTTAATGGTCCAATCTGTCTATGTGCATCAAATCCAAATGCTCGAGAAGCTAGTTGCAGTCGATAAAGCATCTTCTCCGTGGCAACACCCGTCATCGATTTCTCCAGTGAATTGAAGGAGAAGGCCACTGGTTGCAAATTTGACACCAAATACTACCAAATAAATGTAAAAGCAATGAACAACATGAAAGGGAACGGGAAAGGATCACAAGCATGGCAAAGAAACAAAGGAGGAGACCACGGTCTTTCCTGTGGCCCTTTGGTTCGTCTCGCTCTCATGCACGCCATACTGCAGTTGCAGTGCCTGAAACCAACATAGATACCAGCCAGGAATATAGTCATTATAGCGAGTACTCTAATTGGCCATTTGAATAGCTAGCAAGGTTGGTCAGCATCAAACTTTCTTATATACTGCATTCAATTCTTTGTTGTGATAATAATATTATACCTTTAGTCGAACGAAGTCTCTAATGGTAGAGACAACTCTCCTTGTTCCCATGCTGTCAATGGATACATGTGTTTTCTTTTTTTTTTTTTTTTTTTTTTTTTTTTTTTTTTTTGTCATTTAATCTTGATTCCCAGTAAATTAATTAAATTAAACTCATACTTGTTTGGTGCTTTCATCCATGGCCTCCTTTGTTTCTTTGCCATGCTTGTGATCCTTTCCCTTTCCCTTTCATGTTGTTCATTGCTTTTACATTTATTTGGTAGTATTTGGTGTCAAATTTGCAACTAGTGGCCTTCTCCTTCACGGGAGAAACTGGTGACCTTCGCTGGAGAAATCGGCGACCGGTGTTGCCGGCGGAGAAGCCGCTTTATCGACTGCAACTTCTCGAGCATTTGGATTTGATGCACATAGATAGATTGGAATATCTGGAAAAACTGAAAGGATCTTCATCAGCGGCTTTGTAGCTCTTCTCGAATTGCCGGAGAGCACCATGAATCAAGAGTTGGGTGTTGCTGGTTGCCGGCGACCATTAAAAAAAAAAACAAAACAAAACAAAACGCAAGTGGGACTTGCGTTTTTCATTTGACCAATTCTGACATCAAACGCATCTCCCAAACGTGCTTTTCATATTTTTGTCCAACTTTTAGCAGAGTCACATTTTGAGAAATGTATGCTTCTACCTTCACATTTCAGTCATTTTCCCAAGTGTGAACTAGTGCACTCATTTGGTGCATTGATTTTGTGCATCCGACGGCCCTAAATAATCCTCATTTCCCTTACGGTGCACCGGCACGTAGACTGCACTTGGGGCATTTTTGGGAATTGCATTTCAGATACGTCTCTTCGCTGATTGTTTTTCGGTGAACCCGGCGGTGATTCATTGGACTATGGTGCAACATCGTAAAGGCGGATACGCACGACGGTGGACTTCAGGCGGGTGGTGCGGCGACTCACGCGCGTGTTCACAGGTTTCATTCCCCCTTATTTTTTTTTTCCGTTGCACTTGGTGACACCGATCGTGTCTGCCGACCGCACCAGTCCCAGTGTGGTTTTAGCCTTGGACTAGCCCCCGTTTTCCTTGCGCGGAACATTGTGTATTCTTAGTGCACCTACGGCAGTGGCTAAGGCGGCGGTCCTTACACATGGCGCCTGGTGTGGCAGTCGCACTAAAACCAGAGTGACTCGGCCATAACCAGTTGCCGCCGTGTTCTCCCCGCACGGTGTTGCGCTCATGGGTGCGTTCCAATCGGCGAGTAAGTCTCAGGATTGGAGTCCGGTAGCGGCGCCCAAGAAAGCATGCGAACCAGTATGGGGTGTGTGGTGCTATTTGCTTTAACGCTGGGTTTGTGCGTTTGGTATGCTGACAAAAGCATTCCAGAATTGTTGCCCCCCAGTAGTGGACAACTGGAACTACAAGTGAAGCTCCAGCCACCATGCAGTTAAAAGCTATATATGCTAAAGTATACCTTTGGAAATGCATTTCTCATGGATGACCGGATACAGTGGTGGACTCGATTACATGTAGTGACATTTGATAAAGCATTAGAAATCCAATAAAAAAAAAATATACCCCATATACATGTACCTGTGTGGTATGTACTTTAGGGAGCTGTAAATGATATATACTCCCATTGAGATGTCACTCATGTAAAACTTAGGTTCTACTTTCCCATCATTTTTTTTAATTATTTTTTTAATAAATGGTCACAGATGTCTTCGTTAATTCATTATGCTCTGCTTAAGAGGATTTTTTCTTTATTTTTTTTTTTCAACTTTGCTTGCAAGTTGCAGTTCTTGGTGTTGGCTCACAACATTTTCATCTATTACCGCAGGGCCTAATGACGGGGAGGTGCGCAAATTATGCCATGGAATCGTGTTTACCGAGAATGGTGAATACAAGGCAAAACGACGTCGTTTTTAGGTAAAAAAAAATAATTTCGCAGATGTGGAGTTAACGGCGCGCGTTTGATCAAATTATGAATTTTCTGTAAATTCATAATCTCATAACAAAAAATTCATAATCGCATAACAGAAAATTCATAATCTCACAACTGAAAATTCATAATCTCATAACAGAAAATTCATAATCTTATAACAGAAAATTCATAATCTCATGGTTCCAAAGTGAATGTGTAGGCATGGTTCCAAAGTGAATGTGCACGCATGGATTCATAATTTATGAATGTCCGTGATTTCGGACGGGAATATGTAGGCATGGTTCCAAAGTGAATGTGCAGGCATGAATTCATAATTTATGAATGTCCGAAATTATGAATGTAATGAAAATTCATAATCTCATAACAGAAAATTCATAATCGCATAACAGAAAATTCATAATCTCATAACTGAAAATTCATAATCTCATAACAGAAAATTCATAATCTTATAACAGAAAATTCATAATCTCATGGTTCCAAAGTGAATGTGTAGTCATGGTTCCAAAGTGAATGTGCAGGCATGGATTCATAATTTATGAATGTCCGTGATTTCGGACGGAAATGTGTAGGCATGGTTCCAAAGTGAATGTGCAGGCATGAATTCATAATTTATGAATGTCCGAAATCTTTGTTCACCTCAAATTAAAGTGAAACCGCAAAATGTGAAAATAAAGAAGAAAAGTCACGCAATTAATTAAAAAAAAAAAAAAAGATAACGGTGTACTAACACCGTTGGAACCGTGTTCACCATGAATGGTGAACACGGTTCCATGGCATAACGTCTGCGGGGAGGTGACAGGGGATGTAATGCGTTGCACGATGGGGTTACCTACTGCATTTGTAAAATACTGAAAGCCTGATGTGGATGCTGAAATTTTGCCTGTAGTTGGGCGCTATTTTAAATCACTAGTGGAAGGAATTCAATTTTACGGGAAAAAAGACTATAATAGGACAAAGGGGTGGTCCATTTCCTAAAATAGGACACTTGTTTTTTTGGACTAAAATGTGAAAAAAACGTTTGGGACATGCGTTTTTGGCATGTCCCCGTTTTTTTTAAATTTTTTTTTTTAATTTTTTTATACTTTAGCAAAGACGCATTTGGGAATTGCGACTTTGGTATTGTATACGGCCGTCGCAATTCCCAAATGCGATATCTGTATTTCGTTAGCATACGTTAAAACGCATCTCGTAAATGCGTTTGAAGTATTATACGCCCAACGCATGTACGTGATGCGTTTTAATCGCCGGTCACCCGCCGGAGAATACTCGCGAGAAGACGCGTTTGGGACTTGCGGTTTGGATGAAGCGCATGTTCCAGATGCGTTTTAGCAAAAGGCAGAATATTGCGTTTTTATTGTCAGCAACGTCTAGCAATGTCAGCAACAGCTAGGTAGGTCTAGTCAATTTTCAGAGTGTGGTGGTCAGACACAGTTCGCAAATGGAAATGCGATTAAAGTTAAATCGCATGTACCAATTGCGATTTAGTAGAGGATGCTTCAGATCTGTTTTTTTCTGGAAGCATGCCTATAAATATTTGTTTACATAGCGAGAAACTATGATATATACATGAAACTCTATTTTTTAGACACTCAGAATAACATTACTACTTTTACTTTCTATTCTCTAGGCAAATGACAATTTTGGCTGCCATTTTTGAAGTATCTCATATCCCCTACCCTCATGTAACCCCCCTGCGCAATATTCTGCCTTTTGCTAAAACGCATCTGGAACATGCGTTTCACCCAAACCGCAAGTCCCAAACGCGTCTTCTCGCGAGTATTCTCCAGCGGGTGACCGGCGATTAAAACGCATCACGTACATGCGTTGGGCGTATAATACTCAAAAAGCATTTACGAGATGCGTTTTAACGTATGCTAACGATATACGGATATCGCATTTGGGAATTGCGACGGCCGTATACAATACCAAAGACGCAATTCCCAAATGCGTCTTTGGTAAAGTATAAAAAATAAAAAAAATCTGGGACATGCCAAAAACGCATGTCCCAAACGTTTTTTTTTTCACATTTTAGTCCAAAAAAAAAGTGTCCTATTTTAGGAAATGAACCACCTCTTTGTCCTATTATAGTCTTTTTTCTCAATTTTACGAGTGGGTGGATTTGATGTCCGGCACAGTAGCGAGATCGTGCCGATGAAATTAATATGCGTTATTTAGTATGTAGCAGGCAAGGAGCCAAAGCAGGTGGTAGGATCAAACCCACATTCGAAGAAGGGGTTGGAAGTGGTAGCAACAGGCAACAACAGAGAAGGATTTCTAACCGGGTCGGGTGCAACGCAAAGATTTGTTTGAGAAAAGAGAGTATTGGGGAACTTGTGGTAGCTATATTTGTAGAGGAACACAACCATAGTTTGTGCTCTGAGGGTGCTAAATTATTTATGTGGGGTAATCGGAGGCTTGATGTAGCCCAACAGGCCTTTTTAGGGAATTGTGTTAAAGGCTAATATTGGTCCTTCAACAGGGTTTAAGTTATGCCGCAAGGTGCCGAGGTGGTAGGCTCATTTGAGAACGTTGGTGCAATGAACGTGGAGTTCCGTGAAGATGTGGGGAGCATTTATTACGACATCAAAGGGGACTGCACATGTAGAGCGCTTACCATCTGAATACGTGGTGGATTGTTGGTGCAAACACCTGAGTTAGGAGCAACCCAACTGTGGTCTGAGATAAACACGTTTGTTCAGATGGTTGGTAATAGTACGGTGCGTCAGACACGAATGTTTCAAGTACTGAAAGAGTTGAGAGAGGAATTCGTGAGTGACTGTACGAGCATCGACCTAGTAAAGGGTAATAATGTCGCGATTGAGGCTTTATGTGAGGTGCAACCACCAATCCACCACCATTCATAACCATTAAGGCCCCAACACAAGCTAAAAAAAAAAGGTATTGGGAAGAGGTGCAACCACCAATCTACCACCATTCATAACTATTAAGGCCCCAACACAAGCTAAAAACAAAGGTATTGGGAAGCGTATTGGGAGCCAGAACTAAACACCCTCCAAACATTACTGGACCATAGGTGGCCCCAAAAATATGCATTACTTAATTTTAAACAGTTTTAATTATTGTCGAGTAGGTTAGAGGCTTGTCAGATTGTTACTTCGGCGTTTGCAGTAATCATTGGTGCAGGTGAGCCAACCTTTGAATATCATATTGGCCGATGCGAGTGGCAATACTCTGCATGTGGTCATTGACCTCGCTCAAAAGGATGTTGTGCAAGAAGCACTGTCGTAGGTTGAGTAGTTGTTGGCCATTTCCTTTCTGAAGTCCACAGATCCAGTTTGTGCAACTTTGGCCGGTGTATGATTCCATGTGCCGCATGGGGCAAACACCCCGGAATCGAATGTAGAAGTGGTGTCTCTCCACGACATCTACATCTTTTTTGGTTTCATGTTCGTAAGCCGTAATGCACGCAGCGTCCGTAGTTTACTATCTAGGTATGCGACAAGTAAGTCAACCTGCACGAAATCAATTCAGTATGTGAGCAGTGGCGGATCCAGAAAATAATGTGAGTGGGGGCGTACTTAACTCGAGATATCACTTCTAAGAAAAAATTGCATCTTTCACAATTTTGTCTGAAGAATTCGCCACGACTTTAGAATTGTCAATGACAAAATATCAAACATCTATAATATGGTTCAAATACATTATAAATTATAATACAATATTTATGATAGACTACAAGATAGTTAAGGGCGGAGCCAAAACTATACTTGGATAGAGTGAATTTTTAAAACACTTTGAAATATTATAAAAATATTTATGACAAAATATAAAGCATAATCGATAGAAGCTAAAATATACATGCGAAAAAAAAGTAAAATTAAAAAATACATTTAATTTATTGAAGGGTGGGAAGAGCTAAAATAAAGATAAGAAGCTAAAACATAATAAAATGCTATAAGTGGGATTTGAAACGTAACTATGACACTCCATGTAAATATTTAATATTCAAGGTTCAACCCATTGATCTACTAAACACTTTAATGACTTATTCATTTACTTATATATTAGTAGAAAAGATTGAGGGCGGGGGGGGGGGGGGGGTAGTGGCCCCACTATTGTGGCTCCGCCACTGTATGTGAGTATTATAAAACAATTATGTCAGTGGCTGTGCGTCGGGAAGTGTGCATCCCGGTGCCTTGCACACTGAAGTGGTTTCTACTGGTTCATAGTGCATTGTGCATATATTTTTCCCCATCTGACCATAAAGTCCATAATAGGGCACTGGGTGAAACACCCCTAGATGTGTGTTATAACAGACACATACCAACTCCCCTGGTGCTCCACCATACATCTCTTTGTTCGTTTTGTTTGCGGATGAGTTGTCAATAATATCAAACCTAGAATGTTTGAAACTTATGCTCATCATGTAGTAATGCGCCCGGCAACATGGTCTGTAGCCTCCAGTTCTTCACCAAGTCGCTTTTTAAACCATGCTAACCTCTCATCCCGACTGGATGAAATGCCCACGACGATCCCAATCTGCACACACAACCATTAAACACCAGCATCGTATGGGGGGATTTAAACAGTGTAACGAGAGCGAATGGGGGGATTTTGGGTACTCACCGTGGTGTTAGTTGAGAGAAAGAGGCGGGAAGGTCCCCCCTTCCCTTGGTTTTTTCCCTGGAATTCATCACACTGCACCATACATCGACTATAGTCCTGGACACGTTAGTCCGCTCCTTTAAAATTGTGAACTCCGAACATTTGGCTTTTCGTTTCGCATGTTGGAACAACACCTCATTGCTAACACAAGCCATAATGTTGATGTTAAAGAGACATTGAGAAAGTGTTTACACATCTTTTTGAATTAATGAGCTGAGTTCACTGTAGCAGAAAGGTTTATTATATTTTCAGCAATCCGTTTCAGAACTGCACAGCTAAAATGCCACAACTGCACAACAGCAATATCTCCACAAAATATAGAAATAAAAAGAAAAATAAAAAACGTAAAAAGCACAGATCTGAGAGATGAATGCATTTGATCTCTTAAAGAAAACAAGTGCATAGCAAAAGTTGGTCACAGTAACAGATGCGTCGTCTATAATCTCTCTCAAAAAGCGCTGCAACACCACAATTACACACTCATATTCCAGTTGTTATTTATATAGATTAATTAAAAAGTATAATAGGGTCCCCTTTTTCCCCCTTTACCATCACCCTTCATTCTTACCTAGATCACAAACATGTCACACAATACACAGACACGAACCAGTAAATATAGAAAGAAGCAAAATGCAAGCTGAATCTAATAAATAGTATAATAAGCGATGACCCTGCCCTTAATTACACATTAATAATAAAGTCTGTTTAGATTCAACAAACAGACTTACAGGTCACCGTGCAGGCAGCCGAATACCCACAACCATACAACGTAGACGGGTGGTAGAGGAATGGTGGGGTAACCAAAGCTGTTGTTGAAAAACATGCCGAAAGGATGCTCTTCCTGGATGAGTGGTCCCTTCCCTTTGCGATCTGCCACGTCCCTCCTCCCCGGGGCTACACATTGGGGAGTTGGCTGCGGTACGGCCCCCATCTGCTGTGCACAGAAAGGTACCTAGTACCGGTTTTAGGAATATGCATGAGTAATCATACTAGTGCAAGCGAACTAGAACTTGCAAGCAAAGATGGCCTAAATAAAAATGAAAATTCTGCCAAGTAGAGCATATTCAGCTGGCTAATATAGGTACTGAATTATCAAAAACATTTGTGATCATTTATTTAAAAAAAATTATTTAAAAACAAAGCAAAAAAAAAAAAAAAAAAAACCACTAAGTCAAGCACAAGATGCTTAGGCCAAATCTCACAGTGCACAAATATCCTGTATCATGCAGGGATGATCTTCCACAACCACCTTGCAAGTAAATAAAGAAAGATAATACCACAACCACCTAGCTGAGCCCACCGGCGAACCATCCGTGGCCTGGAAGATACCCTAGACGCTATCCAGGTCGCAACCGGGTCGAACACATCACGAGCTGATGACAGCGGCGCACGTCAGCCAGACCGCCGTTTGAACGACCTGGACAGACCCGCGATTCTGTGCGACCCAGCCGAGGGCGGTGTCGCCGCGAAAACGGGCGCACAGAATCGCGGGTCCGTCCCGACTACCATTGGACATGTCCGTCAGTACACGCGCGATCCACGGGAGATAGGGGATTGAGTCCGGCTACGCACGACAGAGAGCTCAGTAGCGGCAGAGAAAAACCCACAAGGAAAAAAAAAAAGAAAAAAGAAGAAGAGAGAGACCACACGCACGCAAAAAAAAAAAAAGAAAAAAAAAAACTAAAACACTCTTCCCAACTCAACCGCCCAATTGATAACGTGTGGACAGTGCACCGGGTCAGACACGCACCTACACCCCCCGCAATCACGACCGTGCACCAATATATATATATATATATATGTATGTATGTATGCATGCATGCATGCATATATATATATATATATATATATATATATATATATATATATATATATATATATATATATATATATATATGAATGTATTCAAATGAGGACAAGGATATTATAGAGGACTGTGAGGTATGGTGCATTGGATTGTAATAATGTGTGGTGTAGATTAAGGGAGATTATTTCATTAAATTAGGTGGTTTATGCTATTTCGCTATTTTTTTTTTATTCTAGGGGGGTGGTACTGTAATTGAACATTTGTATTTATTGTTGTATCCCTTTTTCTTCGCTCAGTATTATACCATATACGGCGCACCATCTCTCTCCTATTCCCCTAAATCTTTTTGTTTTACCGAGACCCTTCCCTTGCTATTCTCTCGTTCCGGTCGACGGTAGTAATGGCAGAAGTTGGTGGCTGTCGACGGTCAAAACGGACGGCGGAGTCTCCTGCGGCGAGTACGTAGCTTGTATTTTTATTTTTTTTTCTTCTCTTTTTCCTCATCCGTTTTTTATTTTATTTTATTTTATTTTTATTTTTGCTTTGAACTGCTAGGGTTTTCCGCGGGGGGGGGGGGGGGGGGGGGGGGGTTCGTTGTTGGGGTTTTGTGCATTGTGCTGAAACGTTGGTGGGGGAGGGGGGTATGTAATTTCTATTTATTGAATTCCCTAGTATATTGCCCAATTGCATTTGTTTCGCCGAATTTTTGTATGTTGGTCGTTGTATATGCGGTTTGCATACGCTGAGTTTTTGTGTTTTTGTATGTTGGTCGTTCATCCATAGTTTTTCTTTTAATTTGTATTAATTTCGTTTTTGGGGCTGATTATTGTGTTTATTCTGGATGTTAGGGATTATGTATGGTTTTTTTTGAAAAGAACGACTTTATTCAAACTTAAACAATAAATTGTTCAATACATGGAGGAATCGAAGAAAACCAAGTAACATGACCAGAATGAACATTAGCAGCTCTAGCTAAAGCATGAGCACATGTGTTCGCTGATCGAGAGATAAACTCAATAGACACTGCTTCAAAGTGTCGTTTTAGAACCCGGCATTGATTGATAATATTGCCTGCATATGAGGAATCCGGGAGATCATGATTAATAAACCTGCAAACCATCTGACAATCCGAATGGATAATAACCTTTCGCCAGCCTTGTGAGAGTATCCAAGATAGAGCTTCCTTGATAGCCATGGCTTCAGCAAGATGGGGGTCTTTCAAACAGCGGATAGGACCACTTTTGGCTGCCACATATCTCCCGCCATCATCAAAGACCACAACCCCGTAGAAACCAATATCACCATTCTGCTGTAGAGATGCATCCACCTTCACTACCCAAGTCAGAGGCGGAACTACTAAACTGCTACTCAATGTCGTATGATTGTTGATTATGGGGGATGAGGCTGCACTGTACGACTGCCATTCCAACACGCAACTATCCACCGATTGCTTCAGCATTTCCATCGATTGGTTAACTGTACTGTTGGCCATTTTTTTTTTCTTTTTAATCTGTAAAAATTTCGTATTTGGGGGTGATTATTATGTTTATTATTCTAGATGGTAGGGATTGTGTACGGATTTATGTTGTTAGGCCGTTTTTAGAATTGTTTTTGTATATGTGTGTGCACTATTTTGTATATTAGTATGCTATTGACCTTGGTAGTGTGTGTCCTTTTAGTTATTATTATTGTTGTAATAATTGAAGTTTTGTATCTTGTTTTTTTTTTTTTTTTTTTTTTTTTTTTTTTTTTTTTTTTTTTTTAAAGGTAGAAAGCTTTTGTACTCTTTCATATATTTGTTCACAATGGCCTGAATCAAGTGGGTGCAACCAGCTTTTAGCCGGTAAGCATCAATGCTGCATATACAATTAAACACGTTAGTGGCACCTGAATCGCACTGATAATTATAGTTTAGTTTTTTTTTTTTTTTTTTTTTTTTTTTTTTTTTTTTTTTTTTCAGGTTATGGTTTAAATTTTTAATTTTGGTTTAGAATTTCACTTTAAAGTTTACTATTCTGTAGTTAAGGTTTTTTTTTAGAGTGTTTGGTGCTTTTTAGTCAATTAAATTTTTAGAAAAAAAAAATTTCTAAAGGAAAATTAATTAAAAAGAAGTAGAAGAAGAAGAATAAAAACATAAATTATACATACACATACATATGACACCAAAAAAATAACATAAGGAAGAAGTATAGAAACATATTATCTTAATGTTGTTGTGTTGTTTGTGTGCCTGTTGGCCATTAGCTCCTAATCGGTGAATTGTAGGATTGGATCAATATAGATAAACGCATAATGTACAAGACAAAGAGAAGTAGAACAAGAGACAAGGAAAGTCATTCCATTGCACACACCAATTCAATACAATGTTACAACAAGCATATATAATCTACAAAAGAATAATGACAATACTAATGATGACCGTTATAACAGTTATGTATTGAATGCCCATAATGTCCACCATAATAATATATTTATAACACTCCCCCTTGGACATTATTTATCAACGACCTTGCCTCATTAAAAACTTGCTAGAAAAACCCAGTGGGAAAAACCTAGACAAGAAAAGAGTACAAGGTCTATGGATATTATACATTTGAATACCTTCATGCCTCGTTAAAAACTTCACTAGGAAAATCACGTGGGAAAAACCTATTTGAAGAAAAGAGTACATGATATTTGTAAACTCATATATTGTTCTGATTGCCTCGTTAAAAACCTTAACTTAAGAAAACCTCGTGGGAAAAATTTAGTTAAGGGGAAAAAGAGCACAACCATAAGCCTTCAAGGCATAATCTTCATGATATTTGGGATTTGTTTATTTAAGTATTTATATACAATTCCCCCATTAATATATCATACTCATACCTCGTTAAAAAAACCACATGGCATGCATATGCTGCAAAAAGTATAACTATTAGTCTTTTTAAGACCCAATCTACATGATTGACTCGAGTGAATGTACTTCCTATCTCCCCCTGAAGATAACAATCTTCAAATTCTATATTACCTGTAAAATCATTGTTTCTAAAGGGTGTAGAGAAGGGATATGGTACAATCTTCAGGATTGTCATTAGAATTTATCATATTTTCTCATGATCATCTGGACCAATAAAATTATTTATAGTTTATATTTTGTTGCTCCCCCTAAATATACTAATTTTTCTTTACCTACACGTATCAATCTTATGGATATTTTTTTGTAGGTATACATTTGCTAACTTGTCACTGGAGCAAACCTTCTGAACAAATATTTTATCACTCTTCTGAGTTCATGTGGATCAAGGTATTTGATGTCATGAAAAACTATATACATTTTTATCTGTAACAAGTATGATGCCTTCATGCCAAAAAGCATCAATACGAGTATTTGTACCTTGATTTACTATTCGTTATCTTATCTCATAATTTAACCTCATCAAGCTCTTTATATATTTCATTGATGTTTACACCATAAATATTGACTGAGATAATAAATAAGTCCATTATCAACTCTTTATTGAGCACATAATGGTACATATTATTCCTTCTATATGAGGATAATAACCCCATTCGCAACTCTCTAAAAAGTAAATAATGGCACTTAAATAAATCCTCATTTCGTAAATTATAAATCCATTAGGGATTTTTCAAGATAAACTAGAGGATATATTTAGGATATTTTCAAGAGGAAACAATATTTAAGTTTCCCAATCACATATAACATTACTTTGTTCTTGGGGAGAAAATACCTTTAGTCAATTTATTGACTATAAGAAAGATCATAGTTAGTAACTTACTAACTTTTATACTTTTTTTTTTATTTTTGTGATTTTCATTCATCACATTTTGAGAAAATCCATCAAGGATTTTAAATATAATAACAAGTTACCCATATAAATATATGATAACTATAACTATTAGCTACATATCTAATTTATTTACTGCTAGTTTTATTGAATAGCGGAATATAAAGCCATGACTAATATTGGGTCTCTGCGAAAACCCTCCACTCGCCTTTTATTAGCGAATTCTGATTTGTAGGCCTTAATTGCTCTTTTCTATGAAAACAATTAGCACGCTGCAGGCGTTATACTACTATTTTCATTTCTGGATCCAGATTTAAGTATTTATGAGCAATAGAGGCAAAATATGTTGTCGACAACTGTAACCGCTTTGTAAATATCTTTTATACACATGGCAAATTTGTATCAACCAAATATATGGCATTTCCCAAGAATATTTGAATTTGGTTGTTTCGCTTCCCCAATATTTTAGTTATTTGGTGCACCTACAATTTTACTGGGGGTTTTCGCCTTCTAGACGAATATCTTCAGGATAAAATTTCTATATTTCTGGAGTGACGAAATTTCTATACTAGATCTAGTTTTGTAAATTCTTAAACCAATATATGCTCCTGGCATAATGGTAGAGATGTTTAGTCCTAGCTGGGGACTTCAACTCTTAAAATATTTTCTATGGACTTAGTCACTCCTTGGGATTTCTAGCAGCTTATTTGTTTAGTGTCTGAATTTCTGATTCTATAAAACTAGTACATGGGTTTGAAGATTTTTCATCGCATGAACTTTTCTCGACATTTAATCCATTAGGAACTTCAAATCTCCCCCTAATGTCGAGAAAAAGATCTTATTATGCAACCAGCATTGCTATTGATTTCTCATGATGGGCTATAGGTAAAAGGGTTGCACACGAAAAAAATTGAACGCAGATAGGGAAATGCATCATGTACTAGCGTTTGTGATATGTAGTGGATCATCATATTGATTTTTCAATTTTGAAGGTCCCCAAAAAGACATATTTCCTCCAAAGTTGCTTAACTTGCCTTCCGAACAAACCTCTATTAAATCAGAGAGCTTTGGTTTAGTAGAGATTCAGCTAACACCAAAGTTATCCATCCTTATATACCTAAGAGGAGGGTGGTGTGGAAAAGAAGACAAGGTCTCGGCAAGCAAATTCATGCCAGAGACTTAAAGTTTAGATGTGACGCAGGTTTGCGTATAGTTGATTTAGAATCAGGCATTTGATTTAAAATTTTGAAAGATCGAGGTAAGGAAGTCTAATTGCGATTTTAGAAAGGACCATTGAATATGTGCTAGTCAAATTTATCCTTCGGGTACTTCTATAAGGCATAAGGGTCCTTTTTAGAAATATATTCATTGTTCAAGTCATGGATCAAATGTTGGCAAGAGAAAAAAAATTTGGGCTTTTAACTTTCAAAGGCCTCATCGCATGTGGACTTCTGAATAATTGCTCCCGTTGAGACCAAGCTTGATAATAACATTTTCATTAACTGGATTTCGTTTAAAGAAAATACATACTAAGCCTGGCTAAGCTCGAGGGTCCAATTCCGAAGCATATAGTCCGCATAATTAAAAACTATTTATGCTTAAAAGGACAACATATGCATTTGAAATCATATTGAACAAATAAATTTCACAATAATAGCAATTTAATCTATGGACATATTCAAGAATAAAATTCAAATAATAATTTGAATAATAATGTAATCACAACTCTTGAATAAAACAGGTCCAAATGTCATAAAAAAAATTTTAAAGGAAGCCCATAATCCTTTTAATAAGATATGATTTTAAGCCTAAAAAAACCAATGACCCATTTATAATATTTCGATCTGGGCTAAAAGGTCCAAATCCGGGTCCAATTAATAGAGCTAGGGTAAATCCTTCTACTCAAAAGTCAAAACCATCATGGGTGATTTCCCATTTATTCGGGTACATAAATTTCAAATAATAATTTGAGAATTTGATTTGCTCATTAATAGGAGATTGATGAAAACAATACTAAAAAAACGCATAATCGACGCACGCAATTCCCATCGTCGATCGCCCTTCCGCCTTCGTCAAACGCAGCGCGACCGCACACAATCGACGGAGCAGATCCGGCGTCGACGTCAACGTTCTTCCCCTCCGGAATACAACCGTCGACCGCACCAGGCAGAAAAAAATAGGGGTGGATCAAAGGAAAAAGAAGAAAAGGAACACAGGTTCCGATTTTTGTTTTTCATAATCCAGTTGAAAACATAGGATAATATTTTTTAAAAAAAATCCTTGTTTTGTGGAATCAAAAGATTATCAATATCGAATTTTTGTTATATAATCTGAAAAATATTTCGTAAAATTTTCGTCTAAGGCCAAAAAGTTAACAGCTTGACCTATTGCTTTCTCAGGAAAAAAAACTTATTTTTCAGAAAATTTTTTGTGTATATTTCGAATTTTCTCAGACACAATAATTTCATAATGTGTAAATTATGTACTGAAAGCATACGGAAAGAATTTATATAACAGCTTGCAGATACCAACATTCAAAAATTTACCAATACAAATTGCATGTATATTTCTGAGAATAGTAAAGCATATAGATTCCATATCAACAGGATTCCATCATGTAAATATGCAATACGACAATTTTAACGAATATGAATGTTAATTTAGAAAATAAACATACCGTTCACCTAAAGAGCATGCTGATAACGTGTTGTAATGTTGTTGTGTTGTTTGTGTGCCTGTTGGCCATTAGCTCCTAATCGGTGAATTGTAGGATTGGATCAATATAGATAAACGCATAATGTACAAGACAAAGAGAAGTAGAACAAGAGACAAGGAGAGTCATTCCATTGCACACACCAATTCAATACAATGTTACAACAAGCATATATAATCTACAAAAGAATAATGACAATACTAATGATGACCGTTATTACGGTTATGTATTGAATGCCCATAATGTCCACCATAATAATATATTTATAACAATCTTACCTTATTGATGATGGAAAGTCGACATATTAGTTGTATGAGCTTGAATGAGGCTTGGTGAAATATGTATTTATATAAATTGTTTATAAAGGTGTTTTTGGAATAATAAAAATAATTATCCTAATGAGTTGGAAATAACTAATAACTAGTATTGTACCCTTACGATGCTGAGATGAAAATTAAATTAAATTATAATTAAATATTAGATTACTAATACACATCTTAAGAAAAATATAATTATTTAATGCGAAATATGAAGTACAAAATGTTTCAAAACAACACTAAATTTACCAAAGTCATAAACATGGGTAAACATTGAAATAAATAAATAAATAAATAAATAAATAAATAAATAAATAAATATATATATATATATATATATATATATATATATATATATATATATATATATATATATATATAATTACAAATTTTTAAAAACTTCTTGATACACAACATTTACTGTTGAAGAAGAATAATCATCATTCTCACCTAAAAGTACCACTTTAAGACCATTTGAGTTGTTAACTCTAGACAAAGTCATATACAACTATCCATAAACAAAACGAAGTTTTTCAATGGAAATTGTCTACTTGTGAAATTAAATTGCAATCTTGGATCTGAAGATGTCAATGACAATCTAGGAATCAATACCTTTGTCCCAGCATGATCTCGAACTAAAATTTTAGCTTCAACCACATGTTCACCTAATTTCGAAATGATCAACCGGGTTCCATTACACAACCCAATAGAGTGATCTATATTGCGCAAGAGTATAACCGGTGATCCAACTTTTAACTGCAAGACATGATTTGGTACACATGAACATCTAAGTCCATTTAAGAATCCAGGCAACATAGCAACATTATAATACAATATCCACAATTAAAAAATCAATAAAATTAAATTGCAAAAAAAAAAAAAAAACTACAATAAACTTTTATAAATGCTATACTTATAATTTGTCTTATTTTTTTTAATATCCATGTAATTATTCCAAATACATTCATTCTAAATTTTTATTTCACAATTTAATGAATACACAAAGAAAAAAAAAGGGAAAATGGCACTTTTTCCCCCTAAGTTATATACTTATAGCACTTTTCCCCCCTGAATTATTTAAGTGGCTCTTTTTCCCCCTGAAATGTTAAATGGACATATTTACCCTTAAAATAAATATTTAAAGTAAATATTCCATTTATTTTTATTCTCCAACAAATTATTACTATCATTTGGTTCAAACAAAACATATACTATAGCAACCAAACCAAAATATTTCAATTACAATTTATAATCAAAACGCGATATTTAGAGTTTATTAAAATCGCAGACCGGAATGGACGGTTCATGTTCCGAACTGAAAAAATAAAATACATTTATTGTTGAATTTAGACTATTTTAAAATAAAAAAATAAAATTTTAAAATAAAGACGGTTCAAAATCGCGAACTGGATCCGGAATCGCCGGTTCACGGTTCATGATCCAGTTTTTTTTTTTATTCTTAAATTTAATAAATTGAAATTCAAATATTGGGTTCTAGATCTAAATCATAACTGAAAACTTTTAATTCGATTGCTATAGTGTCTGGTTCAGTTCGAACCGAACCGTGGTAATCGCTACATATACGCAATAATTTGTTAGAGAAGTAAAATAAATAAAATGTTTACTTTAAGGGTAGAAATGTCAATTTAATATATTAGGGGGAAAAACTACCACTTTTAAAATAATTGAGGGGGCTAATGTGCTTACATAAATAATTGAGGGGGAAAAAATGCTATAAGTATATAACTTAGGAGGAAAAAGTGCCATTTTCCCGAAAAAAAAACTACAATAATAATGTAGTTATAAAATTTATAGAAATGAAATATTATAATCCTCTATTATAATAAAGCAGAACCTTTTTGGTAAATAAAAATAGGAAAAGTTCCTGCCAAGTCAAAACACTACGTTTTGGCGAAACAAATGGGAATTTATTATGCAGTACACGCCTTCTGTAAATGTGCCGTTTGGGAATGCCAACAGTAGGAATTTAATACAAAAAGAGTTAATACCCAAAATGGTCCTCGACTATAGTGGTTTTTCTCAATTTCGTCCTAAACGACTTTGGTGACCTAATATCGTCCCAGACTTTTGTGTTTCGCTCAATTTCGTCCTCCATTTGTTATTCCGTCAAATTGGTGTTAAATAAAGGGACAATTCAGTAATGTCAATATTGATCTTTCTTTACTTTCAACTTGTGAAGTGCGAAATTCCTCTTTCTTGTACGAATTACACCCAGAATTACTCCCGGACCTACAAATCAAATTTTATATTCGCAGTTTTAGGAGTAATTCGTAAAAAAAAAGGGGATTTCGCAGTTCACATGTTTATGAGTAAAGAGATGCCAATATTAAAATTACTTAATTGTCTATTTATTTAACACCAAATGGACAGAATAACAAATGATGGACTAAATTGAGCAAAAGCACAAAAGTCTAGAACAAAATTGCGCGAAACACAAAAGTCTGGGACGATATTAGGTCACCAAAGTCGTTTAGGACGAAATTGAGAAAAACTACTATAGTCGAGGACGATTTTGGGTATTAACTCAATACAAAAAATAATGGTGCCTTCTCGAGTATACAGATTTACAAATTCAAAAAATATACAAATATCTATTTAAATAGAAAATCACTATTAAATTTACATTTCCGAGAAAACGTTTTGTATTACCACTTAAAAGTCTCAACAAATCAGTGCTTCCAAATTTGTATAAATATGTGAATTCATTGTAGAACCCGGCATTCAACCACATAATGCTGGGCGAAGTACAATTTTCTTCCAACAAATCACAGAATACATATCTCTCAAACAGAATGTATCCTCTGTACATTCTTGGAAGTGAGGTCTCTCCATTCAATATTTGGAGTGTGATTAAAGTCGTGGTTCGTTCATACAGTGTACCGGAACACAAAGGAAGCTATCAAGTGGAAGGATATTGTCTTTCATGATTCTGGGGTAATTAGAAAAAAGAGTTACCATACGGTAAGCACCATCTCATTCAGAAGCATTAGTGTAACACCCTGTGTTACGGCCTTCAATCCCGGATTAATTATTTAATTAATCCCGTTAATAATAATTAAATATGATTTAATTCGGTTAGGTTTCCCTTTAATTAATTAATAAGGTCCACCATGAACCGTGGACCCTTGCCTAAATTAGAGTCTTAAGCCTATTAGGAATAAAGAAAGTAAACCATTTACTATTCAGATTCTAATTAGGAATCGTAGACCTAGTTATCTATTAGGAATAAAGGAAGTAGGCCTTTTACTATTCAGATTATGATTAGGATTCTCTTTAATTAATTAATATGGTCCACTATGGACCATGGACCCTTATCCCTAAAACAAGTCCTTAGTCCTATAAGGAATGGAATTAGCAAGCCCATAATATTTAGACCCCAATTATGACTCTTAGGAATATATATATATATAGGATCATAGGAGGCACCTAAATCTTACACCACAATAATCTCTCACCACACAAGAAGTTCCAAGAATCCCCTTAGGAGAAATCAAGAAAGAAGAAAGCTTAAAGAAAGACCCTTCATAGCCAAGGAATTAATTAAGGCTAAGAGGTAACCCATGTCTCAACAAAACCTATTTTCTTAGCTATGATCTCCCTCTTAGGTATCCCTCATATTCTTGTGTCTTGATGAATTGTTTATATTGATGATGTGATCTTGATAATTGGTGATATGGTTTTATCTTGATAATCTTGATGATGAAAAGGGTTTCTTGATGATTGTGTGATATTCTTGGGGAATTCGGATTCTTGACGATTATGAGATATTCTTGATAAATTGTATTGTTTCTTGATGTTAAAAGATGGGTTACGTTCTTGATGATTTAATTGTGATTAGAGCCCTAGGATGCAACGTGAAACTCGTATGGTATTATTCTTAATGTATTGGGTGAGAATTCGCATGATTGGGTGTTAATTATGTTTAGAAAAGCATGATAGGATATGTGCCGTATGTTTCTTGCTTTTGATCCGTTAATTGTCTATGTGTCGGTATCAATTGCGTTTGAAAGTGTCTAAGCATGGTTTCGGGTTCCACAAAGGTTCCCGGGGCGTTATTTGTGAAAAAGAGTCAGTGGGGGGTAGGTGGGGGTAGGGGACCCGCCACCTACCCGCGGCCAGTTTGGACGTCGCCGGCAGCGGGCAGCCGGCAGGCAGGCGACTGCCCGCCGGGCACCCGCTGCCCGGAACCTCGTCACCGGCGGGCAGCCGGCGGGTGACCCTTCACCCACTGGCTACCCGCTGGAAACTACCCCACTTCGGGATCCCGGCTTCCCCGTTTGTTGTTCCCCCGACCCCCGTGGTGTCCCAACGGACTCCGTTTATCGTGCCTAAGTCTAGTTTGATGTTTCGGGTACCGTTCGTAGGATAAATGAGTCTTATATATCGCATGCTAGTTGAATTGGTATCCCATTGGCCTAGGTGAAAGAAGTATGAACCCCTTAGGATTATTCCTAGTTTGTGGATGACCACGCATAGGTTTCATTATACGTTTTCTCCCCTTCCCAATGTGTTAATGTGGGTTGCATGTGCTTGCTATGTGTTATGTGTGCATGATGCCCCAATTTGGTTGCGATCAAATTGGTTATTCCTGAGCTGCGGTTCAGAAGCTGGCTGCGGTCAGATTTACACTCTCGGGCTGCGGTCCACCGTTTGGTTGCGATCAAACGTTTTACATGAGCTGCGGTTCATATTCCTGGCTGCGGTCAGATGACTACTCTTGGGCTGCGGTCCACTGTTTGGTTGCGATCAAACATTATGATGAGCTGCGGTTCATCGGTCGGTTGCGATCGACGCCTCCGTGTTGCGATACGGGGCAGGGTGCTGCGGGGCCGTGTCAGAGCTATATGCGCTGACCCTCATGTATGGGCATGCGATTGGTCCTGTGGCGCCATCAAAGTGTGCTATGTGATGAGATATGGATGGTTTGTTGTTATGAATATTATGAAAGCGTGACCATAGGATACATGCTAGTGAACTGTATATGCTTGGTTATGATTATTGGCTGTGCTTATCCCTATCTGTTGAGTCTGTTCCCTACGCTTGTGAATTGTATATGCTTGATTATGACTGTTGGCTGTGTTTATCCCTATCTGTCGAGTCTATTCCCTGTTTTGAACGCTAGAGTCTCTTAGGTTATATCTTCATGCTTCGAAATGATTTTTCGTATATCTATGTATATATCTATATGTATTGTATTTCAACGTGTTGGAGTGGGTTACCAGCATCTCTCGCTGAACAGATATATTTGGCTTTCAGGCACAGAGAAGTAGACACTGGAGCGAGCTAGAGTCTTGAAGCGTAGAAGTAGATAGTTTCCCTTTCGGCCTGCGTGCCATGCTTATACATTTACATTATTGAGGATATTAGTTAGTTAGCCTGTGCACCTGAGTTCTCTAGCTCAGGTGTGGCATAGCACCCCGTACTCTTTATATTATGTTTTGGGATTTAATGAGAATTTACCTTTATTATATAAGCTTCAAAAGTTTAAAAATTTCGGTGTGTTACAGTTAGTACTGATTTAAATTCCTTGTATATGCAGAGAACATTAGTCTATGCCCACATCCCAAAAGATTATGTTCCTAAGTTACTTAATAAGTTTAAGTAAGGGTCAGTTTACGGTAGTAAGAATTTTTTGGTTTGGTTTGTTGATGGTTTTTTAAAACAATTTTGCCTGATGGCACAGAAATCTCGGAAGGGTGGTCTTATAAAACAATTGTGTCTGGTGGCACAAGAATCAATTGAGGCGCTGGACCTCCTGGAGGGACCTCGGAGGTTCTATGTCCAAGATGGCATTGACCTTATCGAGGTTGGGCTCTATACCCCTCTTTGAGACCATGTACCCCGAAGGTGCACTTCTTGGGCTTCAACCATAAATTGAAACGCTGCATTATCGAAAATACCTCGACTAGGTTGTCCATGTGGAAGTCGGCCTCGGTTCTCTTGACGATCATGTCGTCGACGTAAGCCTGTAGGTTGTGGCCGAGGACCTGCTTGAACACCTTGGCTACCATCCGGGTGTAGTTGGCACCTGAATTTTTGAGCCCAAAGGCTATGACCTTCTAGCAGTAGACCCCTTCTGGTGTGGTGAAGGCTGTCTTCTCCTCTTCGGCCTCCTCTTGTTCTTGATACTGTCGTGGTTGCCCCTTTGTCCACCCTTGTCATTCTTGTTTCCAGACTGGTTATTATAAGATCTTTTCTTCAGCTGACGTCCACTCTCATCAGGTCCTTGACTTAAGGCGTTCCCTTTTTGATTTGCGTAGCACTCATAGGCTCGATGCCCAACCTTTCCACCTTTGAAGCACCTTGTTGGGTTCCCACTACAGTTGGTTCTTGGGTGATCCTTCCCGCACTTCTTGCAATGATAGTGTCTTCCCCTAGTCTTGTTCTTCCTTGCTACACTTGGGTCTTGACTTGGGCTATCCTTCTTATCCACCGTTCCGTGGTTCCGTTGAAAACCCATGACTTGATCGTGATGGCTAAGTCTTGACTTCTTCTCTACTTGCTTGACATCTTCGCTAGTGCTTCTCTTGCTTTGGCTTTGCGTGCTTCCTTGGATCTGATGTGCCTCGACGACGGAAAGATCCACTCCATGAATGTTCCAGGTCCAAACATTGCTTCTTAGCACTAATATGATGCTACAGGAACTACACTTAATCACTAACGCTTGTCTCATTCTAACACTTCACGCACAACAAAAGCACACCAACAGGATACAAACATAACTCTTATACTTATCACATTAACAACCTTCACATTACTTTCAACTTTTAACTCTTCAACTTTTCAAGGGTAACCATAAGGCTAAACGAGGCAACTGATGAACTAACAAACTTGAATTCACCAGGTAGGTGTACACTTGATTTGAAGGAAATTGACTTCACAAGGAAGAAAGTAAGAGGTTTCTAAATTTGAAACTCGAGAGTACTATTGGTTACAACCAAAGTCATGATTATCAAACAAGGTCTCGTGAAACAAAAGTTGTAGCTCGGATTCCAAGAGAAGAGCACAACAAAGAATAATCTCAATGAAATAACTCAATACTAACGGATTCCAAATAAAGATGCAATAAGGATTTAATCTCAAAGAAATAGATCAACACTAGTGGATTCCAAATGGACATATAAAAGAAAGATGGTCTCAAATCAATAGCTCAAAAGCTCAATAGCTCAATAACAAGGAAAGAATACCACAATGGACGATCTCAAGACTATAGTAACAAGATCCGAGAATACAAAAAGGATACATAGTCAATAAAATAGCCCTTCAAGAACAAAACACTTTCAAGAATACTCAACAGATATAAGCTCATAGGAATTACTCAACAAATTCGGATTCCAATGGTATAACAACAACGAATAGATCTTGACTCAACAACTCAATGGATTCCAACAATATGAATTTCAAGGAATATAAGCTCAATTCAAATACAATGAGATTCCAAGAATAAGACTTTCAACAAGATCATACTAGCTTCAAGATTTAATTATACTAGCATTGCAAATCAACGATAGCTCATAAGAATACTTAGAAAGAATTTATAAGCATTCTAGATACAGATTCAACAATAAATCGTGGAATGTCAAGAATAGACATTAGCAATAATTCAAGGCTCAACTCAAATAAAACAACTTCTCATACTCAACTCTAGACATTAGATAGCTTCGATAGACATTGAAAGCAAACTGGAAGTAGTCAGAATGACTTAGGAATCAATAACAAGCTACGAGAAAATTTCTAGAAAGCATAAACTCAAACTCGATGATACAATTTCAAAGATTATCATGCCATCAACAACAAGGAATTTAGAATGGAAGATTGGCACAATGAGCACAACAAGATACTCAGAAACTAATTGCTTCTAACTTTCCTTTTCTTAAAGTAAGGCTTAAAACAAGTAAAGCACAAACAAACACACATAAGCATAAACTGTATACTTTTTACTGTTATCAACTTCACAAGGTCTTTCTTTCACATTCTAACTTCTAGCTTTCTTAGCTTTTCACTTTCAGCTTTCACTTCTACTTTCAACTTTCAAACTCTTAGCTTTTAGCTTTCAAACTCTTGGTTTTTCACTTTCAACTTCTCACTGTTGAGCATATAACCATTAATGTGCAATCCAACTACCAGCTTAGGCATTTAGTAGAGATGGAGCACATGCTTCAATTTGGTATCAGAGCCAGACTAAAGGTCATGAGTTCGAATCTCTACGTCACTCTATAAGCGACTACGGTTCAGTTCGAATCTCTACATCACTCTATAAGCGACTACGGTCCACGTGTTGCTTGGAACCCACCGCACACGTGAGGGGGCGTGTTGAGCATATAACCATTAATGTGCAATCTAACTACCAGCTTAGGTATTTAGTTGAGATGGAGCACATGCTTCAATTCTACTTAGAGTTTCTCTTAACTCTGATTCTCATACTTAATCACTGAACTTAGAGTCTTTCTCATTCATAACTTAGGGCTCTTTCCCTATTCTGATCCTTCTTAGGATTTCCACTTAAAGTTCCCTTCTTATCTTGTCTTTCTTAAGTCTTCAACTTAGAGGTCTTTCCTTAACTTGTCCTTCCTAGGACTTTTACATAGAGTTTCTATACTCAATCTTAAGGTTCAGACTTCCTAAGTTTCCCGCGGTTCGTACCGCTCTGATACCAACTTGTAAAACCCCACTTTTCTTAAACTTAATTACAGTTCTAAAACCAAATTAAGATAAACTAAGGAGCGGAAAATCAAAATTAATTAACAAACTAGTGGGAATGTCACCGCCACAACCACCTTCTCACGGTGATTGCACAGGCTAATGATAAAACTAAACATTAAGTCGTACTAACATCTGAAATTTACTACATTTAAGTCACTTGGGGAAAAACACCCTGGTGTGTATCACCAAACATAAATAACAAAAGTCAAGACTAGGCAGCGGAAAACTAGAAGATAAGCAGTGGGAATGTCACCGCCACAACCACCACTCTTTGGTGATTGCACAGGCTAATAGGGGTAAAGCTACAAATAAGATTAAGTCTGGGTACTAAAAATAAATACTGGAAAAGTAAGGGGGAAAGACGTCAACCCAACACAGTCTACATCAATCCTCCAACATAAAGTCAGAAGTCTAAATCCATAACAAGATCATAATAAAAACTAGAGTTTAGACATCTCAAACTAAGAGACTAATCTAACTCGATCTCTTCCCACTGCTGGGCCCACCTGAAAGGGGTTTTGCAAACAACACATAGACAAACAGGAAAAACACCCGTTAGCACGAAGCTAAGTATAACCACACTCAACCCTGTAAAGCATACTAGCATATACTTTGAAAATATTTGATATCTTTATAGCAATAAGCTAATCCCAATCATCTTAAGATTTATCACATTCTCTCCAGATGCGTGCACCCTATAATATCAACTGGCATTCTCGTATATGTATAAGACTGATCATGTAGATTCATCAACATATAGACTCCTCAAACAGCTTATCAAGCGTTGCATGCTTACAGATAGGTTCATGCTAAAAGACCATATAACCAATATTTACATGTTTTCACATTCTTATCACATAACTTGACAGGTAGAGCTTCTAATACAACACAATAATCATGCTCAAGGAGTATCTCAAGTTAAACTTCTCATTTAACAATCTTTTACGATGCTCTAATCGCATACAATCATGTATAACATTATGATCATACTTCTTATACAATCTAGTGCAACAATATACACATACTCGTATGCAATCTCATGCAATTGTATAGTTATACTCTCATGCAATCTAGTGCAACAATATAAACATTCTCTTATGCAATCTAGTGCAACAATATATTCATACTCGTATGCAATCTCGTGCAATTATATAGTCATAGTCTCATGCAATCTAGTGCAACAATATACTCATGCTCATATGCAATCTAGTGCAACAATATACTCATACTCATATGCAATCTCGTGCAATTATATAATCATACTCATATGCAATCTAGTGCAATAATATAATCGTACTCTTATGCAATCTCGTGCAATAATATAATCATACTCTTATGCAATCTCGTGCAACAATATACTCATACTCGTATGCAATCTCGTGAAATTATATAGTCATACTCTCATGCAATCTAGTGCAACAATATAAACATACTCATATGCAATCTCGTGCAATTATATAATCATACTCTGATGCAACCTCGTAACGTGGGAATACGCCGCGTTACATATACTGGGACCGTAATGTCCATATATATCTCCCGAGAGGAACATAGCCCAAATGGTATCCTCCAAAACTTCACCGAAATAGATAATACATAAATATATCTCTCATGCATCAATCTCATGCATGCAACAATTTTACTACTTCTCAATGCAACACATAATGATATACCACATGCTTATGGTTTTTGAAAGTATTCTTGGACTCACGTTGGCCCTTTATGCATTTTTGAAATATGACTCATGTGAAATGTCTAAATGCTCTATAACATGCTTCTAAATAATGTATAAACTAACTTTAAGTATTCAAGAATATATCATCATGCTCGGTTTGTAACATAACAATTTCTATACATTTCACTCAACAAATATGCTTCTATTCTCATTGATCAAATAATACAATTTAATCATACTTTCATAATAAATCATATTCTCAAAGGATCATGCTTCATTACACAATAAAAACATTATATGATCACATAATCAACAATTTCTCAAACACAGAGAACTTAGCAAAATATGCACTGTGTAACAATTCTTCAATAAATCATTCACACCTTACTCATTTTATATCCAAATTCAATTAAGTCAAAGCCAAAACGTGCGTCGAGACGATCCCAAAAAGCCGAGCCACAAGAGCTCATAACACTCGGTCCGAAACGACACATAGCTGAGCCACAAAGGCCCGGCCACTGCACAAAATCCTTCACAGACAATACTCAGGGACTTGGGGCGGGACTCTTCATGGTCCGCCCCTGGAGCCCCGTTGATGCACCGGGGCTAGGCAACGACCCTCCTCAAGGGCTGTGCCCTAGACCCGTGCTACCACGGCTCTAGCCGGCGGCACTTCTGATGGGCCGCGGCTAGGGCCGCCACTCTGATCTGGTGCACACTGTGTTGCGCACCAGATAACATTTCTCCTGCAAAATCTCATCCAAACATGTCCAAAACAATCTCAACAACTCACAAACACATACTAAATCACTTCGAAGCATAAACACATCAAAAGCTCATAGTTTCTACTCATTTCTACTCAAACTAGGTTTCACAGAGCCAAATTTAAAGAGGAATCCATGGGGTTATACCTATTGTAGTCTAATATTCTTGCTTGGATCTCTTCTTCCTCTTGACCTAGCTTGAGCCTCCTTCACCACCTACACTTCCCAACACACCTTCTATCCTTAGCCTAGAACCTCAAAGACTAAAGAAAACTAGAAGAGAAAAGAGGCTAGAATGAAGGATGAACAATCTTATTAGGTTGTTGTCTTTCTTCTTTTTGTTGGCAGGCAAAGATATGAAGTGGAGGCAAAGAATGAGATCAAGAAATTGAGATGGAATAAGGGGGTTTATATAGGGTTCAAAACCCTAGGATGATTCACAATGATTGGTTGAGGGCAAAGGGGTGATTTCCCACGCTAAAAGATGAATCAATAAGGGATTTTGGATGTCTTGTGGTCCACTATGTAGCATGAACCATAGGCTAGAAATGTTATTTTCTATTACTTTGGGGTTGAAAGTGAATTTTCCCAAAAGCTATATGGATGAATACTTGTTCAAAATTCCCTTTTGAATTCTCTCGGTCGCACTCAGATAAAATTCTTGATTTAAATATTGGTACGCGAAGTACCCAAAAACTTAGGGATTTTCGAATGGAATACATTTCTTCGGTGTCGAATTAATTTAAAAAAATGCGACAAAATCATTTTATTCAAACACCGATTGATCACAAAAATTTTTAATGGAGTGAAGAAGCTAGTTTGAGATTTCTTAATACAAGATTTATAAAATGAAATTTTAGGTTGTTACACTTTATTCCCCTTAAAAGAAGTTTCGTCCAGAAACTTAAAAGAAACAGGTGGATCAAGTTCTCGAAGAGACAAGGTGATATAACCAAAAGGTTAGAATTTTCTGTTGGAAGACTTGGGAAAGATTTAGGAATCTCTGAGTTCTTACCTATCTTATCTAAAATCTAACAACTGCATCGACGAATCTAAAACTGAGCTTAAGAGCTTAACTAGTTACCTTAATTGAAGAGAGTGGATAACGGCTCCTCATTTCCTCCTCGGTCTCCCAAGTGGCCTCCTCAGACAACTGGTTAGACCACAAGACTTTGATTAGCTTTACTTTCTTTCTACTCGTATCCCTGGTCTTGTGATCGAGGATCCTAATTGGTTTTTCCTCGTACACGAGGGACTCATCAAGCTCCACTTCTTCCGGTTGGATCACATGGGATATGTCCGGAATATACTTCTTTAGTTGTGAGACGTGAAACACATCGTGTACCTTTTCTAATTCCATGGGTAGGGCTAAGCGATAAGTTACCATCCCAACCCTCTCTACTATGTCGTATGGCCCTATGAATCGAGAGCTTAGCTTTCCCTTTCTCCCAAATCTCATTACTCCCTTAGTGGGAGACACCTTTAGTAACACCTTATCGCCCACTTGGAACTCAGCTGGCCTTCTCCCTTGATCGGCGTACGACTTCTGTCTATCTTGGGCGGCTTTTAATCTTTCCCGTATCATCTTGACTTCCTCTCCAGCTTCTTGTAGGTATTGAGGCCCAAGCACCACTCCTTCGACCGCGTCTTCCCAACATAAGGGACTCCTACACTTTTGCCCATATAAAGCTTCATATGGTGCCATTTTGATGCTTGAGTGATAACTGATGATATAGGAGAATTCGATTAAGTTCAAGTGCTCGTCCCATGAACCATGAAAATCTATCATGCAGGCTCTGAGCATGTCCTCCAGGGTCTGAATAGTCCTCTCCGTCTGTCCGTCGGTCTCGGGATGGAAAGCCGTACTCAACTTAAGTTTAGTACCCAAAGTGGCTTGCAAGGTCTTCCAAAACTGGGATAAAGAAACGGGAATCCCTGTCGGATACTATGTCTCGAGCTATCCCATGGTATTTAACCACTTTCTCAATGTACGCCCTGGACAGCTGTTCCATTGTCCATGTCTCCTTCATAGGTATAAATCGAGCTGTTTTGGTCAGCCGGTCAACAATTACCCAAATCTTATCCTTCCCGGTCTTTGTCAAAGGTAATCCTCCCACGAAGTCCATGGAAATTGAGTCCCACTTCTTTTCTGGTATATCAAGAGATTGCACTAAACCTTTAGGCATGTTCCGTTCAGCTTTAACCTTTTGACAATTTAAACATCGTTGCATGAACTCGGCTATCTCTCTCTTCATCTTTGGCCACCAGAAATGCTTCTTAAGATCTCCGTACAGCTTGTCTCCACCGGGGTGTACTAAGTAGGGTGTACAATGCCCCTCTTCCATGATTTGCTTCTTAATCTCTCCACATTTCATAGGTATGCACCAACGTCCCTCGTGTCTAATACTCTCGTCTGGATACATTTCAAAAGGTCCGCATTTCCCATCGACCATCTTGGCCTTAATTCTTTCCAACTTGACATCTCCGTGTTGATTCTCCTTTATTTCATCGAAGATGCTCGGTGTGACCCTCAAAGTACACAATACCATCTCTTGTTTAACTTCGCCACTATTTCTTATTTCCAAATCTAACCGCTGAAACTCTCTACATAACTCATCTGGCACCACCCAAATACCTCTCAAGGAGTGACTAGACTTCCTACTCAAAGCATCAGCTACTACATTGGCTTTTCCCTCATGATACTGGATCTCTAAATCGTAGTCCTTGATCAACTCTAGCCATCGTCGCTGTCTCATGTTCAGCTCTTTCTGGGTGAAGATATACTTTAAGCTTTTATGATCAGTGTAGATCTTGCATCTTACCCCATATAAGTAGTGCCTCCAAATTTTTAGGGCGAAAACCACCGCAGCTAGTTCCAAGTCATGCGTAGGGTAGTTAACCTCATGTGTCTTCAACTGCCGTGACGCATAAGCTATCACCTTCCCATTTTGCATCAAGACGCAACCCAGTCCTTTATGTGAGGCGTTGCTGAACACCTCAAATCCTTCTTCTCCTGATGGTAATGTCAAAACCGGTGCCGAGGTTAATCTCCGCTTAAGTTCCTGAAATGCCATCTCACACTCCTCAGTCCACTGATACTTGGCAGCTTTCTTAGTGAGACTAGTGAGAGGTTTAGCTAAAATTGAGAAGTCCTGCACAAATCTTCTATAATAACCTGCTAGACCCAAGAAACTACGCACTTCTGTGACAGACTTGGGTGCCGGCCACTCCGTTACTGCCTTAATCTTGGATGGATCTACTGTTACTCCAGCTTTGGTGACAATATGTCCCAAGAAAGCTACACTGTCCCTCCAAAATTCACACTTAGACAACTTAGCGTACAATTACTAGTCCCGCAATATCTGTAGTACAATCCTCAAATGCCTCTCATGATCGTCTACTCCTTTTGAGTAAATCAAGATGTCATCGATGAAGACTACCACAAACTCGTCCAAGTACGGTCGGAAAACCCTATTCATCAAGTCCATGAAGATTGCTGGTGCATTGGTCAATCCAAACGGCATTACAGTGAACTCATAGTGTCTGTATCTCGTACGAAAAGCCGTCTTCTGTATGTCCTTGTCCGCCACTCTCAACTGATGGTACCCAGATCGTAAGTCTATCTTGGAGAAAACTCCCGCTCCCTTCAACTGATCAAATAAATCATCAATCCGCGGCAACGGATATCTATTCTTTACAGTGATCTGATTTAATTCCCGGTAGTCTATACATAATCGCATACTCCCATCTTTCTTTTTCACAAATAGAACGGGAGCTCCCCAAGGCGATACACTGGGTCTGATGTAACCCTTCTCTAGTAGTTCCTGTAGCTGTCCCTTGAGCTCTGCCATTTCTGCGGGTGCCATACGGTAAGGTACCTTGGATATGGGCGCGGTGCCTGACTGTAGGTCAACTGAGAACTCCACTTCTCTTACTGGAGGTAATCCTGGGATTTCATCGGGAAAAACATCTGGGAATTCCCTCACTACAGCAATCTTTTCTAAGCCCTCATCTTTTGCATCTAAGTCCTGGAGAGTACATAAATAAACTTCGTTCCCTTTACTCACGTACTTTCTCATCTTAGCCATGGATACCACTCGCATGCCTGGTGGTTCCGGATTACATTTGTATGATACATACTTTCCTTTTGGTCCTCTCATTGTTACCTTCCGTTCCTCACATAAGATCTTGGCTTTGTATTTGCCCAGCCAGTCCATTCCTAAAATTGCATCCATACCCTCCAGTTCTATCTTAATGAAGTCCCCGGGAAAGGTTACCCCCGATATCTCCACAGGTAAACCTTCCAGGATGTCTCTGCAATTAATCAATCTACCCGAGGCTAGCCGAATGCTCATCTTCCTCTGACTGGTAGGCTGCCATCCAAACTCATCCACCATTGCCGAGGATATGAAAGAGTTGGTAGCTCCAGAATCGAAGAGCACCACTGTGGGTATATGATTTACTAGAAGCGTCCCTGTGACTAGCTCCATTGGTAAAGCGGGATCCAAACGAGTGGTGAGCACTCTTCCTTGTGCCCCTTCTTCTACAGTCACTTCATAGAGTGGCTGGTTGCGTTGACTCTTGGCAATTTCTTTCCTTCGTCCCGACCGGTTCTTTCTCTTCTTAACTCCCCCTTGAATTGACAAGCCAAGGGTGTACTTGCTACCAAAAGGTGACTTATCCCCATAGGGCTGTCTCAGTGGCATTTCACCACCTTTAACGTGAAAGAGAGAAAATAGAGTTCAAGCTAGAGCTCTTAAGAGTTAACTGTCTCTAGCTTTCTTATCTCTAAGGCAAATCTCACAGTACCAAAGCACAATACAAGCAAAGGCATCTCATCTATTTTAACAACTTAGTAAGAACAACTTCTCTTCTAAGCTTAAACTTTCAAACTCTTGGTTTTTCTCTTTCAACTACTCTATTTACTTCTCTACTTTACTCAAAGCATATATCAAAGGCATAACAATCACATTGGTAAATCATATAAACAAGGCACAAGTATAAACTCGTATACTTTGATACTAGCACTCTTATAAACCTTTCACTTTCAAACTTTAACTTTCACAATCTCAACTTTTAACTTTCACTTTAACTTCTCACTAAAAAACTTCTTTGTTTCACTTTCAAAAGATAGAAACAAGAACTTTAAACACATTGATAAAGCACAAAACATATAAGCAATCACAAAGGAACTCACGACCTCATCGCGTTCCTAACTGATACTTAGATGTTTTCTTAACTCGGATTCTCATACTTGGTCACTGGACTTAGAGTCCTTCTCATCTTAGTTTTCTTAACTTAGGGCTCTTTCCCTAATCTTATCCTTCTTAGGATTTCAGTTACAGTTCTCATCTTACCTTGTCTTTCTTAAGACTTCAACTTAAAGGTCTTTCCTTAACTTGTCCTTCCTATGACTTTCACTTAGAGTTTCTATACTCAATCTTAAGGGTCAAACATCCTAAGTTTCCCGCGGTTCGTACCGCTCTATACCAATTTGTAGCACCCCACTTTTCTAACTCTTAATTACATCTCTAAACAGACATATACATAAACTAAGCAGCGGAGAACTAGAAGATAAGCAGTGGGAGTGTCACCGCCATAACCACCACTCTTTGGTGATTGCACAGGCAAAAAGGGGTAAAGCTACAAATAACATTAAGTCTGGGTACTAAAAATAAATACTGGAAAAGTAAGGGGGAAAGATGTCACCCCAACACGGTCTACATCAATCCTCCAACATAAAGTCATAAGTCTAAATCCATAACAAGATCATAATTAAAACTAGAGTTTAGACATCTCAAACTAAGAGACTAATCTAACTCGATCTCTTCTCATTGCTGGGCCCACCTGAAAGGGGTTTTGCAAACAACACATAGACAAATAGGAAAAACACCCGTTAGCACAAAGCTAAGTATAACTGTAATTTTGCATTACCTCATTTTACATAAAACATCAGAAATGGTTGGCTGACTTAGAATACTGATTGATTCAGTTAAGCGCCTACTAAGTAATGATAGATCATGAAGAGAACATCAGAGAAAAAATAAACAAACACACAGAACGAACACTCACAATGTTTACCCAGTTCGATACGGTGTGTATCTACTTCTGGGGGACGATCACATAGGCGTCCAATCCACTAAATCATAATCCAATGTACAAAGGTAGATATACAATAATCTTACCCAAGTGCCCCACACAAGGTACATACCCAGTCTACACAGGTTTAGTGGATTGTTGAAGATGGAGAGCCATGCATACAGAAGTCCAATGAAATCCCTTCACTTGGAGAGCCCACTCTGATGCAGTCCACTTCAGTGACGCTCTATAACGTTGTTCCCACAACAGTGTCCTTTCGTTTAAGCAGCAGTAACTCTTCTCAAGTTCATCATCTTAATCACCGTGAACATGTTGTATTGAGAAAGTGCATGACAATCAAAGATCTAGTCTCATCAAGCTGATATGGAGTGTTTCTTCTTCTTATTTTGGCGTAACCCTAGTTCTCTTCAAGAATTGGTACTTATAGATCCTTCAATAAACACTCTCCATAGATGTCTTTGATTGTAGAAGGTAGGACTATAAAAGAGGAATGTAATCTTAGCAGATTAGGTCCATTACCTTCTTTGAAGATACGCTGATCGTCTTTCCATACTGGACTGATAATACCGCGTGAGCTTCTTAAGGAAACAGCTTCCCTAAGTCAGATCTTCAGTGTCAGTTCTTCTGTTGTTGCTTCTGATTGATCAGATATCTGTAGACCCAACCGGACAAACTCTAAACCTATCTTAGTATGCCATAATAATATTGCCAATTATAATATGGGGTTCTTGAACATAAAAACACTAACAAACTCCCCCTTTGGCTATTATTTGGCAAAACAACTCAACTATATAAAAAGAACTAAGATAGGTTATTAAAAGAAGCAACCCATGTGTCCAAACTGATTACATAGGATAAGAAGAACATAAGATCCAAAATAGTCTAAAAACAAAAACGACATCAAAACATAACGCCCAGCCAGGGCCAGAAGGTACTCGATCACAAAAACTCCCCCTGAGTTACTACTCCCCCTTTTTGCCAATGGTAGCCAAAGATCAAGCATTTGAGAGAGTGTCACAGTCAGACTTCACGGGATCCACAGCAGCAGCAGCAGTATCAGTCAGGCTCATGCAGAGAAGAAGAGTAGCTAGCTCAGTGTGCGCACCTGTCAGTTGCTTGGCAATGATACCGTGCACCGTCTCAAGATCAGCAACTCGCGCCTTCAACTGTTCGGAAAGCTTCACATCTTTAGCATGAGGAGACTCATCATTCACAGCATCAGGTTCCGAATTGGATGGGGCAGTCACAGGAACGACATCCTTCATATGATCTCCAGAGAGAAGACGTTTATCAACAGTATAGAGCAGCGTCGGACTGATCACTTCGCTGGGCATAGGCTTAAGACCCTGAGAGGTAAGGATGCCAAAAATCAGATTTGGAAACGGTAGTCTTACCTTCTGTCCCGGGGATGAACCAGAGTTAGAACATGATAATAAATCCATTTGCCTAGATCAAACTGCATCTTAGTTCCAATTCTAAATAAGAACCCTGCCAGAAGCTTGCCAACTGTGTTGAAATGAGCTGATGGAAGCCAGTTGTGCAGAGCCAGGCGATGTAGGATGACATATCTAGACGTGAGATGCGAGCTCAGCAAATAGTCCTTATCTCCTGTAGGCCAAAATGTAGTCTGTCCACCGGTAAGAGTTTTGGCCACCACGTCCCATTCAGTAACAGCTTCTTCTTGCACTGCAGGCAAGCCATAGTATTTATTTATCACATCTGGCCCAAAATCATACCACTTCCCTCTGATGAAAATCTGCATCGGTCGTGGCCCTGTGAGACTGTCAATCTCATCACTGAGATTGCAATAGAATTCATATGTGAGCAGCTTGGAGTAAGGACAAACATCTGTAACAGTTTTCAAAAGACCAACTTCATTCAGCAAGGGCAGGATGTCGCAAACGGAGTTCAGTTGATTCTCATCCACAGTTCTTTGAACAATCAGCTCCCTTCTGACCATAGTGGCCCATTTTGTTTGTGCAGCAGGGGATACAAACTGAGGTTTGTAAACAGTAGTGTCAATTCCTTCAACAGGTGGAACCTCCGGAGTTACACTTCGACCTCTTGACCTTGTGGTCGGTTTCCCTTTTCTGGTAGAGGGGGCTGGTGCAGAAGTAGCTTGAGCAGCAACAGTTCCTTGTTTCTTAACAGAGGAATGTAGAGTCTTGAATACTTGGTGGATAGGTGGGTCTCCTTCAGGCTTCTCACTCGACTTTCTCTTCTTCATAGGCTGATCCACATCAGCATTATCAGCACTAGTTTCAACAACAACCTTTGTTGGAACATTCTTCCTTTTCGTCCGTCTTGTTTCTCTGGTCGGGGATTGAACTGGTGTCACAGAATGGCTAGAATCAGAAACATTTGCAGACGAGCTTCCAACAATATTCGATATCTCTCGAATTTTGAAATTTGTGGAGTCAGGATGTGCATTTGCCTCAACAGTAGGTGCAGCCGGTGAAGGTGCTTGGGATCCATACACCTCAGCCAGAATCTTATCATCTTCACTGGAGGATTCTGAAGGATGTATCACTCGATAAGGTTGAGGAATTGAAGAAGATGGTAACCTAGCAAAATGTCGCACATGATCCAGGCTTTCTCCTAAAGATGTTGCAGTGTAAACAGAGACTCCACCTGTTTTCTCAGACTTGTGGGGACTTGATAACTCAACAGTTTCAACAGTTGCAGGTAAAGGCAGGAGGATCAACAGCAGGACAAGACTTTTTAGAGACATTAACAGTTTCAGACTGAGGCAGAGCAATATTCTCAGAATCATAAACAACCAGACTTAGTGGATTTGGCTCATCAGAGGACTTTGTTTTCTCATCAGACACATGCAACGCATCAGATTTTTTACCAGCAAAATCAGTCACAGGGAAAGATAGAGGATCAACATTCACAGGGGACTTCTCGGAACCCAAAGCAGATAGATTTTTAGGCAAAACAGACACAGACGATGGAATAGAAGAATCAACAGGTCTATCAGGAGAAATTTCAATTGGGGTTTCAGAATCATTTACCCGTTGTCGAAGAATCTCCTGTCTGTGTGTCGCTTCTCTCTGAGCAGCTTCGAGATACAGAGCTTGGGACTCCTCTCGTCGTCGAGCTTCTTCAACAGATTCGAGGGCACGTTGAGCCAAAAATTGAAGGAATGCCTCGGCCCGATTTCCATCCGAGGGTTCTGGAATAAACACTGGAGAGACATCATCACTGGCTTCGGCGACCAACACAAGAAGTTCAGTTACATCATCTGCCGACCATTCAGCATAAAACTCCGGATAGTTGGTCATAACAGTCACCAGAATCTCGTCGTGAAGCAGAGGATCAAGCTTGAGCTTCTTCTTCATAGCCAACTGTAGAAGCGTCTGAATGTGTTTGAGGGCTGCCACCGGAGGGTGTACCTTGCTTCCAAGCTTAATGATGATGTTTCTTACGGGGTCCGCCATTGAAGATTAAGTGCAAGGAGAAGAATAAAATACCGAGAGCAGATATGCACGGGAAATAGAGAGATGAGAGCAGAGGTGAGTCCTTTCTTCTTGACCCGGTATCATATAGGCTTAAGGGTGATGAACCCTAATTAATGCGGCTTGTCAAAATATCATGCAGAAGTGATTGATTGACACAACGGTACAGCTCCTTTTTAGGAAGGAAACGGAACCCAAGGGAATTTTAAATTCGAAAAAGCATTGAGATCTTTTAAGATATCTTCTGAGAAGAATAAGCTTAGATAATCTTCTTAACATAAAAAGAGAGGAGTCTTTAAGGAAATTCAAAGTCAACACTGACCCGTAATAAATCAACTCCTCTCTGACGGACCAACTGCTTTAGTCAGTCAATTCTGCAAATTCCCAGAGCAGATATGAGAATTTCAAAACGATTGGCATCCAGTGGCTTTGTCAGAATGTCCGCCAGTTGTTTGTCAGTCTGGATGTATTCCAACTCAATTTCCTTGGATTCAACCAGGTCTCTGATGTAGTGATTCCTGATGTCAATATGCTTCGTTCTGGAATGTTGAACAGGATTCTTGGAGATGTTAATAGCACTGACATTGTCACAAAAAAGTGTCATTGTTCCTTGTGTAAGACCATAATCCAGAAACATCTGTTTCATCCAAACCAACTGAGTACAGCAACCACCTGCGGCTATGTATTTTGCCTCTGCAGTGCTTAGTGAGATAGAGTTCTGTTTCTTACTTAACCATGATACTAAGTTCTTCCCAACAAAGAAGCATCCTCCAGAAGTACTTTTTCGATCATCAATATTCCCTGCCCAATCAGCATCACAATATGCAACCAGATTCAGTTCACTATCCTTGGAATACCAAAGTCCATATTGTATCGTTCCTTTCACGTATTTCAGAATGCGTTTTGCAGCTATCAGATGTGATTTCTTTGGGTCAGATTGATACCTTGCACAGATTCCAACACTGAACATTATGTCTGGTCGACTGGCTGTTAGATACAACAGACTGCCTATCAAGCTACGATATACTGTGTTATCCACTGATATACTAGTTTCATCTTTCGATACTTTTGTAGAAGTGGAGATAAGTGTTCTGGATGGTTTACATGATTCCAGATCAAACTTTTTGACAAGATTCTTAGCATACTTCACCTGTGAAATAAAGTATCCTTCAGAACTTTGCTTGACTTGTAGACCTAGGAAATATGTCAGTTGACCAACCATGGACATTTCAAACTCTTCCTCCATGACTTTTACCAACTCATTAGTGTATTTCTGCAAGGTTGATCCAAACACAATGTCATCAACATAGATTTGAGCTATGGTTACATGACTTCCAGTCGTTTTGACAAACAGAGTTTTGTCAACACTTCCGCGTTTATACCCGTGCTGGAGCAAATACTGTGTCAGACGGTCATACCAGGCCCGTGGGGCTTGTTTAAGACCACAGAGAGCTTTTCGAAGCTTATAGACATAAGAGGGACGTTCTGGATCTTCAAAACCTTTAGGTTGAGCCAGATAGATATCTTCATGGAAATACCCATTCAGAAACGCTGTCTTGACATCCATTTGATATGATGTAAATCCCAAAATGCAAGCGACAGCCAGTAAGATTCTGATTGACTCAAGTCTAGCTACAGGAGCAAATGTCTCGTCAAAGTCAACCCCTTCAATCTGTGTATAACCTTGAGCCACCAACCGAGCTTTGTTTCTGGCTATATTCCCTGCTTCATCAGTTTTATTTTTAAAGATCCACTTCGTTCCTATTACGTTGACACCATCAGGTCTTGGTACAAGATTCCAGACATGATTCCGCTCAAACTGATGTAGCTCCTCCTGCATTGCATTGATCCACAGATCATCCTGTAGAGCTTTTTTGACATTTTTGGGTTCTATCTTTGAGGTATAGCAGTAAGACCCAGATATTTCTGTCAGATTATTTCTTATTCTGCTTCTGGTTTTCATTCCATCTGAAAGATCTCCAATAATGTTATCTGATGGATGGTATTTCTGAGTTCTGGTGGGTTTGTCTTTACCAACATCATTCATGAGATCTATCTCTTGTTCCGAACTTTCTTGATCTTCATCTGACGAATCTTGTGGTTTGAGCTGACTGTTGTTATTACTTACATCTGAATCACTTAGAGGTGGCTCTATCACTGTTGAGTCTACTGGTTCTTCTGGATTGTCATCGACAACCACGTTTACTGACTCCATCACAGACTGAGTCCTCTTGTTGTAGACTCTGTTGGCACGACTATTCGGAGAGTATCCAAGGAAGATGCTCTCATCACTTTTGGGTTCGAACTTCCCTCTTTGTTCTCTGTCAGCCAGCATATAGCACTTTGTCCCAAACACATGAAAGTATTTCAGATTTGGCTTCTTTCCCTTCCAGATCTCATATGGAGTTTTCGTCGTTCCTGGTCTAAGGTAGACCCTATTTATAGTATGACACGCTGTGTGTACTGCTTCAGCCCAGAAACGTTGTGGCAGATGTGAGGCATGTAGCATAACTCTAGCCATTTCCTGTAGCGTTCGATTCTTTCTTTCCACCACTCCATTCTGTTGAGCAGTTCTAGGAGTTGAGAACTCATGTGAGATACCATGCTCGGAGCAGAAGTCTGAATATAGAGAGTTTTCAAATTCCTTTCCATGATCACTCCTCAATCTCTGAACTTTTATAATAGACTCATCTTTTTCCATCTGAACTCTTATGCACAGAGTCTTAAAGGCCTTGAAAGCTTCTGTCTTTTCTCTCATAAAGTAAACCCAGCTGTATCGAGAGAAATCGTCTACACACACAAATATATATTTCTTTCCTCCAATGCTTTCAGTCTGTGTTGGCCCCATGAGATCTATATGGACAAGATCTAGACATTTCTCAGTGGTGATACCTCTTACTGCTTTGTGTGTAGTTCTGATTTGTTTCCCAATAGCACAAGCGCCACAAATTTTCTCTGGATCAATTCTGATCTTCGGTACACCTTTTACTGCTTCCAGTTTTATCAACTTATCCATATCTCTGAAATTTATGTGACCCAGTCTTCTATGCCAGGGTTTTGATTCATCAGATTTGGATAGGTGACAAGCAGTTTCATTTGTCAAAACATAACAGTTGTCTGAAGACCGAGTTCCTTCCATGACAAGTTGATTTGCTTTGTCACTCACTCTGCAGCAGTTACGATCGAAGCAAACATTCCAATTTTGATCACATAACTGACTGATGCTAATAAGATTCGCTTTCAACCCACTGACTAGCAAGACTTTTTCTAATTGAGGTAAACCTGGAACATTTAGGATACCTTTCCCAAAGATTTTACCCTTTTGTCCATCTCCAAACGTTACAGCTCCACTGCTAGGTTGAACAACCATCAGACATTTAATGTTTCCTGTCATATGTCTGGAACACCCACTATCGAAATACCATCTAGCATTAGTTGTAGATGCAGTTAGAACAATGGTGGGATAGCAGATAACTTCTGACTTTCTGACCCAAACCTGTCTAGTGAATGGTGTAATAGTCTTATTCTGATATTTTTCCTTCCTTTGATCTTTGTAGAAGAAATAGCATTCGGGACGTGTATGACCTTTTGTGTGACAGTAGCGACAAATGGGAGTATAATATTTAACTTTGACAATCTTATTTTTGAATCTCGAATAATGAGATTGACAAGTTGATTTGTCCAGGTCAGTGTTAGTACCGTATCTCCTTTCCTTGGTTTGTACTGACTGAGATGACTGTCCTTGTTCATACCTGTGATATGCTGTGATCTTAGACATTCCCTCTTTGATGAACTTTGGTGCGTTGTTCGAAGATTCTCCTTGTTCAAATCCCAGACCCTTTTTATCATTAGGGTTTCTGCCAGAGTCTAGAATCTTATCTAAGGTAGATGTGGTGTCCATCATCTGTATATTTTTCTTCAAGCTCTCCAACTCCTTGATTAATTTACCTTCTCTCGACCGTATCTGAGTGATGAGATCTTCTTTTATGACCAGTTCAGCATTCAATTTCTTTAGAAGATCATCTTTTTGCTTTAGATCTTCATTCAGATTCTTATTTACTTTCACAAGTTGTTCCCAGCTAGCGACAAGTTTTGCGAATTCTGCCTCAAGTTGAATATGTCTCTCTTTAAAATCATCTGTTGATATGTATGATTCTCCATCTGATTGATCTCCGTCTGATTGAATGTTTGTGGCAGTGAAGAACGCTACAAAGTTTCCTACATTATCATCTGATTGATCATTTGAAGTTTCCTCCTCATCATCACTAAGAGTAGCTACAGACATAACCTTTTTCCTTTTAAGATATGTTGCACATTCAGCCTGTATGTGACCGTATCCTTCACATTCCCTACACTGCACTGACCGATTGAGGGGTTTTCCTGTGTCTGTGGCACTGTTTCTGTTTTGTCTCGATCGCCCAGTCTGAGATTGATTGTTCTGTGAGAAAGGTGCTGTTTCAACCTTTTGATATGAATGGTTATTGCCTTTGTATTGTGTTCTTGTAGACTGACCTTGACCCTTTCTGTTGAACCCTTTTAAGATTTTCTTGAAGTTTTTGGTTAGGAGAGCTAGGGTTTCATCATCTATGTCGTCTGTGTCAGATTCTCGATCAGCTTCAGCCACAAAAGCTACAGACTTTCCTTTCTTGTTGCTTCCAATATCATCATCAGCAAGAACTTCCAGTTCATATGTGTGCAAGCTTCCCATGAGTTCTCCGACAGTCTTCTTTTCCCAACCTGTGTGTTCCTGAATAGCTATTACTTTCATTCGAAAATGTTTAGGTAAGGATCTGAGAATCTTTTTGACCACTCTCTCATCAGTGAATGGTTCCCCAAGAATTGAGGCTCGGTTCATCAAGTTCTGAACCCTACTGTGGAAGGTAGAAATGGTTTCGTCTTCAGTCATTCTGAGAGCTTCGAATTCTGATAGAACCATTTGCAACTTTGACTGTTAGACATCACTGGTTCCTTCAAATCTGGTTTCAAGAATCTCTCATACCCGTTTAGCCTCTTTTACCCCTGTAACAAGCGTAAAAACAGATTCATGTAGTGATCCAACAATTGAGTTCAGTGCTTTGTTGTTCAGATCAGAGGCATTCATTTCATCGTCTGTCCAAGTCTCCATGGGTTTTTCTTCAGCAACTCCTTGTGCATTCGGAGTGGTAGGTCGACTCCACCCAGTTAGGATAGTGCGATAAACCCTGGTTCCTTGTGCTTGAAGATATATCTCCATACGAGCCTTTCAGAAGGAGTAGTTGTGACCATCTAGTTCTGGTGGTTTCATACTTGCGTCCATCCTGAAACCAACAACCAGCCAACGAACACACAGACAGACTTCCACAAAAACAGAGGGAATGCAAAACTAAGATAGCCCTTCAGATCAAGTCACTATGTAGACTTAAAAGCTCTGATACTACATGTAATTTTGCATTACCTCATTTTACGTAAAACATCAGAAATGGTTGGCTGACTTAGAATACTGATTGATTCAGTTAAGTGCCTACTAAGTAATGATAGATCATGAAGAGAACATCAGAGAAAAAATAAACAAACACACAGAACGAACACTCACAATGTTTACCCAGTTCGATATGGTGTGTATCTACGTCTGGGGGACGATCACATAGGCGTCCAATCCACTAAATCATAATCCAATGTACAAAGGTAGATATACAATAATCTTACCCAAGTGCCCCACACAAGGTACATACCCAGTCTACACAGGTTTAGTGGATTGTTGAAGATGGAGAGCCATGCATACAGAAGTCCAATGAAATCCCTTCACTTAGAGAGCCCACTCTGATGCAGTCCACTTCAGTGACGCTCTATAACGTTGTTCCCACAACAGTGTCCTTTCGTTTAAGCAGCAGTAACTCTTCTCAAGTTCATCATCTTAATCACCGTGAACATGTTGTATTGAGAAGGTACATGACAATCAAAGATCTAGTCTCATCAAGCTGATATGGAGTGTTTCTTCTTCTTATTTTGGCGTAACCCTAGTTCCCTTCAAGAACTGGTACTTATAGATCCTTCAATAAACACTCTCCATAGATGTCTTTGATTGTAGAAGGTAGGACTATAAAAGAGGAATGTAATCTTAGCAGATTAGGTCCATTACCTTCTTTGAAGATACACTGATCGTCTTTCCATACTAGACTGATAATACCGCGTGAGCTTCTTAAGGAAACAGCTTCCCTAAGTCAGATCTTCAGTGTCAGTTCTTCTTTTGTTGCTTCTGATTGATCAGATATCTGTAGACCCAACCGGACAAACTCTAAACCTATCTTAGTATGCCATAATAATATTGCCAATTATAATATGGGGTTCTTGAACATAAAAACACTAACAATAACCACACTCAACCCTGTAAAGCATACTAGCATATACTTTGAAAACATTCGATATCTTTATAGCAATAGGCTAATCTCAATCATCTTAAGATTTATCACATTTTCTCTAGATGCTTGCACCCTATAATATCAAATGGCATTCTCGTATATGTATAAGAATGATCATGTAGATTCATCAACATATAGATTCCTCAAACAGCTTATCAAGCCTTGCATGCTTACAGATAGGTTCATGCTAAAAGACCATATAACTAATGTTTACATGTTTTCACATTCTTATCACATAACTTGATAGGTAGAGCTTCTAATACAACACAATAATCATGCTCAAGGAGTATTTGAAGTTAAACTTCTCATTTAACAATCTTTTACGATGCTCTAATCGCATACAATCATGTATAACATTATGATCATACTTCTTATGCAATCTAGTGCAACAATATACTCATACACGTATGCAATCTCATGCAATTGTATAGTTATACTCTCATGCAATCTAGTGCAACAATATAAACATTCTCTTATGCAATCTAGTGCAACAATATATTCATACTCGTATGCAATCTCGTGCAATTATATAGTCATACTCTCATGCAATCTAGTGCAACAATATACTCATGCTCATATGCAATCTAGTGTAACAATATACTCATACTCGTATGCAATCTCGTGCAATTATATAATCATGCTCATATGCAATCTAGTGCAATAATATAATCGTACTCTTATGCAATCTCGTGCAATAATATAATCATACTCTTATGCAATCTCGTGCAATAATATACTCATACTCGTATGCAATCTCGTGAAATTATATAGTCATACTCTCATGCAATCTAGTGCAACAATATAAACATACTCATATGCAATCTCGTGCAATTATATAATCATACTCTTATGCAACCCCGTAACGTGGGAATACGCCGCGTTACATATGCAATCTAGTGCAACAATCTACTCATACTCATATGCAATCTCACACAATAATATACTCATATACTCAAATTAGAGTACTTTCTGTGGAGGTTCCTTTGTTACTTTCTCGAGTCTCTCTTGACTCTCTTTCTTTCTCTCGAGTCTTTATTGACTCTCTTTCTTGAGTCTCTATTGACTCTCTTTCTCGAGTCTTTGTTGACTCTCTTTCTTTCTCTTATACTCGTAGACGGCTTAGGGTTTCACAGAACTGTGACTTACCCCATCAGGAACAACATAATTCCGATCCAATATCTCCTACCGTCTATGGAACCAATCTCGTGGTTCAAACTCTGTGGAATCATGTATTGAACTATTAGTGTGCACACCCCCTAACCAGGATTCCAAGCCCGGCAGGAAGTTTCCAACCTCGTAACGTGGGAATACGCCGCGTTACATATACTGGGACCACAATGTCCATAAATATCTCCCGAGAGGAACATAGCCCAAACGGTATCCTCCAAAACCTCACCGAAATAGATAATACATAAATATACCTCTCATGCATCAATCTCATGCATGAACCAATTTTACTACTTCGCAATGCAACACAGAATGATATACCAAATGCTTATGGTTTTTGAAAGTATTCTTGGACTCACGTTGACCCTTTATGCATTTTTGAAATATGACTCATGTGAAATGTCAAAATGCTCTATAACATGCGTCTAAATCATGTATAAACTAACATGAAGTATTCAAGAATATATCATCATGCTCGGTTTGCAACATAGCAATTTTTATACATTTCACTCAACAAATATGCTTCTATTCTCATTGATCAAATAATACAATTTAATCATACTTTCATAATAAATCATATTCTCAAATGATCATGCTTCATTACTCAATAAAAACATTAATGATCACATAATCAACAATTTCTCAAACACAGAGAACTTAGCAAAATATGCACTGTGTAACAATTTTTCAATAAATCATTCACATCTTACTCATTTTATATCCAAATTCAACGAAGTCAAAGCCAAAACGTGCGTCGAGACGATCCCGAAGAGCCGAGCCACAAGAGTCCGTAACACTCGGTCCGAAACAACACGTAGCTGAGCCACAAGGGCCCGACCACTGCACAAAATCCTTCACAGACAATACTCAGGGACTTGGGGCGGGACTTTTCATGGTCCGCCCCTGGAGCTCCGTTGATGCACCGGGGTTAGGCAACGACCCTCCTCTATGGCCGTGCCCTAGGCCCGTGCTACCATGGCTCTAGCCGGTGGCCCTTCTGATGGGCCGCGGCTAGGGCCGCCACTCTGATCTGGTGCACACTGTGTTGTGCACCAGATAGCATTTCTCCTGCAAAATCTCATCCAAACACATCCAAAACAATCTCAACAACTCACAAACACATACTAAATCACTTTGAAGCATAAACACACCAAAAGCTCATAGTTTCTACTCATTTCTACTCAAACTAGGTTTCACAGAGCCAAATTGAAAGAGGAATCCATGGGGTTATACCTATTGTAGTATAATATTCTTGCTTGGATCTCTTCTTCCTCTTGACCTAGCTTGAGCCTCCTTCACCACCTACACTTCCCAACACACCTTCTATCCTTAGTCTAGAACCTCAAAGACTAAAGAAAACTAGAAGAGAAAAGAGGCTAGAATGAAGGATGAACAAGCTTACTAGGTTGTTGTCTTTCTTCTTCTTGTTGGCAGACAAAGATATGAAGAGGAGGCAAAGAATGAGATCAGGAAAATGAGATCGAATAAGGGGGTTTATATAAGGTTCAAAACCCTAGGATGATTCACAATGATTGGTTGAGGGCAAAGAGATAATTTCCCAAGGTAAAAGATGAATCAATAAGGGATTTTAGATGTCTTGTGGTCCACCATGTAGCATGAACCATAGGTTAGAAATGTTATCTTCTATTACTTTGGGGATGAACACTTGTTCAAAATTCCCTTCTCGACGCACGTTCTCACTCAGATAAAATTCTCGATTTAAGTCTTGGTACGCGAAGTACCCGAAAACTTAGAGATTTTCGAATGGAATACATTTCTTCGGTTTCGAATTAATTTTTAAAAGATGCGACAAAATCATTTTATTCAAACACTGATTGATCGCAAAAATTTTTAATGGAGTGAAGAAGCTACTTTGGGATTTCTTAATACTAGATTTATAAAATGAAATTTTGGGTTGTTACAGGTGGGCCCACCTGAAAGGGGTTTTGCAAATAGACAAATAGAAAACACCTGTTAGCACGAAGCTAAGTATAACCACACTCAACCCTGCAAAATACTACAGTATATACGTTGGAAAAACATTTGCTCACATTCTCAAATCAAGCAATCTCAACACTTAGACAACTTTAAGATAAACTACAAGCTTTCGATATACTCGCAACCCATAATATCAACATGCATGCTTCAACGATAAATACTTATCAACATAATCGTTCTAACACATATTCATCATAGCAAAACTCATCATGACGATCTCATGCTATCAAGCAATTGCGTACTATCAATCAATAAGAAATTATTCTCATGCTTTCGAGTTCTCATCATGCAAACTAGATATATAAGACATCATTATGCAACTAAGGCAATCATACTCAATATACAATCTCGGTTAATCATTCTCATTATACAATCTAGTGCAAACATTCTCATTATGCAATCTCTTGCAACATTCTCATTATGCAATCTCGTGCAACATTCTCATTATGCAATCTCGTGCAACATTCTCATTATGCAATCTCGTGCAAACATACTCATTGTGCAATCTCATGCAACGTTCTCATTATGCAATCTCGTGCAAACATACTCATTATGCAATCTCGTGCAATACTATACTCAAATGCATTAGGATGCTATAGGATAAGTATACTTATACACTCGTTTGTAAATAGAATACATTTCTGTGGAGGTTTCTTAGAGTCACAATGACTCGCTTTCTTTCTCTTGAGTCTCTTGACTCGATTTCTTTCTTGCTTAAACTTTCTCATACTTCTCGTTTCTCTTCTTGTGCGAGGCAGGTACTCCTCTGCAGCAAAGCCCTAGCGTATGGTGCAATCTCGTGTATCCGCCACATCCGTAGCTACGGAACCTCTAACTCGTGGGGGGGGGGGGGTAGGTCTTCACGAATCGTGAATGGACCTAACCGGCTCGGCAATCTAGCCGGCCACATACTCAACTCGCCCACAGAACCACTCTCTTGGTTCTTTATTTTTCTTTCTTGCTCGCTTTCTCTGTGGAATCCGGTATCGTACTTTTAATGTGCACACCCCCTAACCAGGATTCCAAACCTGACGGACAGTCTCCAACCTCGTAACGTGGGAATACACCGCGTTACATGATAAATCTGTCGGATCGCAATGTCCGTTACTTTCTCTTTTACTCCGAAAGGACATAGTCCCAACGGGTCCTCCAAAACCTCACATATATATATATATATATATATATATATATATATATATATATATATATATATATATATATATATATATATATATATATATATATATATATATATATATATATATATATATATCAGGCAACTCTTCTACTTATGCACACTTATGCATGTCATTTTTCAACAAATTCTCAATGCAACAAGATAATGACTTTCCACATGCTTATGAGTTTTAGAAAATAATACATAGGCTCACGTTGGCCACTTATGCACTTTTAAAACATGATATGCTTGGAATGCAATTTACTATACAACATACCTCAAAGGACAAATAATCATGCTTGAAAATCAAAACAACATACTCTGAACACATCATCAATTGAAATTTGACTATAAACTCCATGAATCATAAAATACACTTTAGGCATGCTCTTCTAACAAAACCTACGTAATTAGTGATCATGCTTCTCAATTAACAATCAAATAGCATCTTACAGATCACATAGGAAAACCAAGTCTGATGCTTCTCAAATAACATTACTGTAACATAATTGCTTCACAAAATCTATCACCAAATGCTCATTTCTAATCCAAACTCAACGAAATCAAAGTCCAAACGTGCGTCACGACAGCCCCAAGGTACCGAGCCACAAGGGCTCGTGACACCCGCTTCGAAATGATACGTAGCTGAGCCACAAGGGCCTGGACACTGCACAGGTAACCAGCAACGGACCTAGAGACGAGGCTAGGGAAGCCCCGCCGCTTGGAATCGTCCGGCGGAGGCCTAGGGTCACAGCCCTTGCCTAGAGCCGTGCCCTAGAGCCGTCTAGCCACGGCTCCCCTCGTGGGCCATTGGCTAGGCCCGTGACTCTCACTGGTGCACACTCTGTTGTGCACCAGAGGCTTCTTCTTCACCTATAAAGCATTTGCAGACAAAATTCCACTTCCAAATCAACAACAACTCATCATACAATATCAACATGGCACCTAATAGCTCAAACACACAATATGCTAGCATTTATACACATTTCTAACTACATAGCAGTGACTTTACAGAGTCAAAAAGATATTGGGAATCCATGGGGTTATACCTTTGTTGTTTCTTCTTCGTTTTCTTGTTCTTCCTTCTTGTGTGGATCTCAGCCCCCATTCTATTCAAACATTATTTCCTTCACCTCTTAAACACCTCAACAGCTAATACAAACAAAGCTTAAGATATAAACTCAGAGGTTGGAGGTAAGGATAGAAACTAGGAGGAAAATAAATGGAGGGATGAAATGAAGTTGAAAACTTACTGCTATATCTTCTTCCTTTCTACAGAGCTCAAAGAGGGGAGAGGCAAATGAAGAAGATCAGGAGAAACAACATGGAATTGTTCTATTTATATGGGTGCAAAACCCTAGGTAGCTTATTAATGATTGGTTGGTGGCAAAATGGTAATTTGGCTTGACTCCTTAAAATATCAGACAAGGGAAGGTGGAGTCTAGTGGTTCACCAAGAATCATGGATCAAGGTCTAGAATCATGGTTTTAAAATAGTTTTGGGGTAAAAATGCATTTTTCCAAAAATACTTTCTAGACAACCACTTAGTTTAGGTTTCTCATATTTCTCCCGGTTTCCTTCATATTGACTTTCGGGTCAAAAACTTGGTACGCAATGTACCCGACAATTTAGGATTTTTGAATTAAAATAAGTTCTGGTGTTGAATTCAATTAAAATGTAACCCAAAACAATTTATTCAAACACCAAGTTTATCTCAAAAATTTTTATAGAGTGAAAAATGGCTATTTTGGAATTTCTTAAAACCGAATTTATAAAATAAAATTTTGGGTTGTCACACATCCTCTAGGTGGGCAGTTTTGGGACGTGGACCACGTTTTCTAGCCAATTGGGTATCGCCTACATGTAGGCTTCTTGCCCACCTCTTCCCCTCGGCTTGTGTATCGCCTCCCTCGGGCCCCTCCAAAGATGACATAAATGGCGCGTTTCTTCGGGGGCTGGGAGTCCTCCGTCATCTTTCCTTCCTCTTCGGAGCTCTGGCCAAGCTATCTCTTGCGTGGTGCCGAGGTGGATGGCGTGGAGCCACCCCCTTTCTTCTATACGTTGCCTTGATTTTGGCCTTGTGCTTGGCCGGGCCTTTTTATAAATTGACACATGTAACCCATCTGGATGAGCTCCTTGATCTACTGCTTCAGGAGGATGCACTCATCTGTGTCGTGACCCCTCTGTCGGTGGAACCTACAGTACTTGTTGGGGTCCCCCTTCGATGATATCTTCAAACACTCCTCCTTTGGGAACTCGATGATCCCCTGGACCTTTGCATGTGCTAGGTTGGTGCTGATAGGCTGTGTTAACAAGGTGAGGAAATGCGAGGAGGTCAGCCTGGGCCCCTCGGCGTACTCACGTTGGTGTTGCCGTGGCGCCCTGTGCTCCTCTTGCAGTGCCTTGTCTTTCCAACATCTCCCTTGCTCCTCCTCTTTCTTCTTCTTCTCGGTGGCCTCAGCGTCAGCATGCCTAGCCGCCTGATCCATCAGGTCGGTATAGTTCCTGGGGGGGGGGGGGGGGTACCGGATGAGGTCTTGGTGGAAGGCACCCAACCTCAAATTGTTACTGAAAATCTGCATGGCCGACTTCCCATCAAAATTTACGAGCCCCATGGCCCCAGTCTTCCACTTGCCAAGGTACTCGGCTAATGACTCCGAGTTCTTCTACTTCAGATTGCATAAATCAGCAATCTGTTTTTTTCATTGTATGTTGATGACAAAATGGGACAAAAACTGCTTGGTGAGATCCGCAAAGGTAGAGATGGATCCCGAGTACGCTTTGATGATGGAGAAGCAAAAATCTTTGGGTAAGGGCTCCTCCATGATGACGTTTACAGGGGATGGACAACACATCCTGGGGCTCTAGAGACCCGTCATTCTCATCGATCTTCTTCTGGAGCTCGTTGATGAACAATTTAGTTTGTCCTCGCAAGTGCACGAGTCATTGTAAAGATAGTGTGCTTTAGCAAGGGTCGATCCCACAGGGAATTGTACGATGCAATTTAATAACAACTAAACTTATAAATAATTGACTTGATAATGTAAAGTACTAGAATCAAATGCCAAAGATAACAATCAATAAAACTCAGAAAAGTAACAACTAATCGCAATACAGAATAATATAAGACATAAGTGATTAAATAAATTAATATAAAACATTCCTGCTAAACATACTGATCAAAGTGCTACTGGAATTAACATAATTAAAGAAACAATTAACTAAACATTTAAAGTATCCATGCTAAACGTAATTAAAGAAAGGATTAACTAAACAAAATGATCTCAAGAAAGAATGCAAATGGAATTAACATCAGTTCACACAGCACCAATTTCCAATATAAATGATAAATTGAACACAATTAAAAATAAAGAGAAAGGAAGAATTGTCGTGTGAAGGTTGTTGCTGCAAATGTAATCTTCTTCATCATATTCGCAACCCGCCAAATCCAAAGCTGCTACACCAGACCAGAAACTGCTATGAACCACCGGAATTCTCCGGGGTGATATTGATGATGATCTTGTTTCTCCATTGTTGCCGCCTTTTATACTGCTCTAGCTCCAACCGTAACTCCATGATTCAGATAGAGAATAGCCGCAGAAAATTCTTGAAGCAAGGATTGCCGTCGAAAATCTTCCCGCTATTTAATCGGATCAGCAGAGGACTTCATCTGTGGAATACTGATTTGCTGAGCTCTGCGCCTTTCTTCTCGTAAGTAATTTTGACTTTCTGAAATCTATTAAATAGGCTAATAATAATAATAATAATAATAATAATAATAATAATAATAATAATAATAATAATAATAATAATAATAATAATAATAAACTTATTAGAGACCATATATAACTAATCTACATTTATTAAACTCCTACGGAATATGCCCACACTTATTTATTTGCTTGTCCTCAAGCAAAAGCATTATTAAAAGGGAATAAAAGAAATTAAAAGCAAAATCAAACATTAAACTGAGCTTTACCCGAATAGACTTTGAAATTTATTTACCTCAATGCAAGGTTAGTGTCAACTCAAAGAGTGCATAAAACAGTCGACTAGAAATTAAAAACTTTAACAACTAAAACAAATATAAAACGCGTGCTCGTGTGCTGACACCCCTTATATGAACTACACAAAAACTCAATAGAAAAATATGAAAATTTCACCAAATTCAACCTAAACCAAATTCAGAAATATTCTATCACAGTGCAGGTGCAAAACATGAAGGAAATAAGGATCAAGGCATTTATTAAAATTGAAATGAAATTGCTCGTCTTTTCCAAAGTTCACTCCTTATTTTTCTATTTTGACTTTTTCCAAAGAGAATTTCTCCAAAAACTTCGCCATTTTACGCCAGACTTGTTTGGGTTTTCAATTTTGTGTGTACTCATAAACTAGACCACGACACTTATTTATTTATGGTACATGTGTATAGGTGGCTGATTCAACGGAGTAGAATCTCTACTTTATTGCAAACAAAATAAATAAATACATAATACACTCATTTTTATTTTTTTCATATTTTTCAAATCTTTTTTTTTTTTCACCTCACTTATGCCATACAGATGATCCTTGAACCAACACACTACACCACAATTTATAGCACTCAAGAATTGTTTAAGAATTTGATAAAGGTAATATAAGGTGAAAGACACATATAAACTATTAAAGAAATTGTATGGAACACAAAGGTATTTGTGATTTTCAAATTCTATTTTTTCGTTTTTTTTTTGTTTTTTTTTTTTTTTTTTGTTTTTTGTTTTTTGTTTTTTTTTTTGTTTTTTTTTGTTTTTTTTGTTTTTGACAAAGTTATTCAAAATATAAAGAAGTTAACAACTAGTCAAAAGCAATATACACACTAAGAGTTGAAAAAAACATGCATTATTTCTATCAACGAATATTTAAAAGACTTATAAAGGTAAAGCTCAACTAATGCTAGAATTTTAAAATAAGAAGGTTTATGAAAATAAACATAAGAAAATTAAAAAGTTTGAAATTTTTCAATTTTTTGTGATTTGTGGGTAAAATCCCTTCCCCACTTATTTTCAACATTGTCCCCAATGTTGTGAGAAGAAATAAAAGAAGACAAAGAAAGTGATGCGAATCTAGTTGGCCCGGTCTTCTCTTCACACTCAAATTTTAAAGAACATCATAGAATGGTTTATTCGGCCAGGTGAATTTGTTTTGAAAGGTTTAATTTTAGGTTGGGTAAGGGTTGTTTTTGTGGTTTTTGAATTGATTATCGCCCCACGCCCGGTTATAGAGCGATATGAGAATGATTTGAGGCCACAAGTGGGGTTTCACACTTGATAAGTCAGGAATGTCATGAATCACTCATGACCGAACTCATCCTGAGTTCTAGAAAACCATCTCAGTTTTCATTCTCAAAAATTCATCACGAATCTATTTTATTCATAACTTGTGTCTCTATTTATAGTTGTAGAGTTTTAGTAATTCAGGACTATAATCCCAAGATAACTAAAATCTCAACAAACTACAAATAGATAAATACAAAATAAATCTTTAACAAATTAAGATAAATGCAAATGATAAATGATAAAATAAGCGTAACAAACTAAATCTAAAATAATTATCCTAATTAATTTAATTATTCTAACTAAATAATAAAACTAATCATAAAATACTTTAACGTTAAATTGTTGCTTCTTGTGGTCGCAACAGAAAGCCCTCCTTTATTAGATTTTTTATTTGTAGAATTTTCATTCAGCCATGCAGTTTTAGAATAACAGGAAGAAAACGATTTATCAACGCCATTCAAAATATTTTCTTTTTGGAGTTTATCGAACTCCAACTTACCATCCTCAACAAAATTCAACCCCTTAACTGCAAAAACTTGGTTAGCTCTATCAGACAAATTCATAGATGTAAAAATTAAAAACTCAACAGTTTCATCAAGCACATTTTTGGTAAATTTATCTGTTTGAGCATCAAAAGGGATTAGGGGCAAATCTTTTCGTAGCACTTCACTTACAGTTTCAGGCACATAACTTTTGAGCCTATTTAGAAACGGAATTGGGGGCACATAAGGATTATCAGATTTATGCAATTGAGGCTCATCATTTTCTACAATAATATCATCAACAGCATTATGCAATTTTTCAATTATTTCATTTTGTTCATAAGTGATATTATCTTTTAACTTGTTTTTTTCATCATTCAGAGCATCCTCAGGTTGATTAGGTAACTTACCTGGCACATGTCCTTACACAAATTTAGCAATTTGCTCTAAATGTGCTTCTATTCTTCTAAAGCAAGCCTCATTTTCTTCAAATCGTTGTTAATCTGTTTCTTGTGGCTCATAAGCTTCTTGTTGCATCTGCAACCATTGATCATGTTCTTCTTGTTGCTTTTGGAACCATTGATCATTTGCTTCTTGCCGCCTATTGCAAGCCTGTATATAATCATTTAAGGAGTCCTCCAAATATGGTTTTTCAAGTTGGGGTGGAGTTGATTGAAAATGATTTTGATTATTACCCCAATAAAAATTAGGATAGTTTGGCTGAAATAATTTTGATTATTCCAAGAAAAATTTGGGTGATTTTTCCAACCCGAATTATAAGAATTATAAAACGGGTCATGCACAGGCCTTTGATTAGAAACATTAATTGAATTTGCCTGTACGAAATCATCATTATAAGAATTATTTTAGTTTGATAAAAAAGAGTACATATTAAAATGTAAAATTTTTCAAACTTTGATTTTTTTTTGTGTGATTGAGAATGAAAATAGAATGGACCAATGAATTAAATAAACGAGCAAGCTTAAAAAGGAAAAACAAACGAAATAATAAGAAAGAGATAGCATTAAAAAATCAAGCAGTTAAGAAATGAGAAAATTAAATAAAGAGAATAGCGAAAGCAAAAACAAATATAAAGTAGTTTTTAAATGAACGAATGATTTAAATAAAATGCAAGATCAAAAATGAAGAAGATGACAATAATGAAAGGATAGCGAAAAATAAGATAAAAAAATCAAGCAATTAAAGAAAGAAAAAGAACACAAGCAAATTAAATTGCAAAATAAACAATTCCCCGGCAACGACGCCAAAAATTGATGAACAATTTAGTTTGTCCTCGCAAGTGCACGAGTCATTGTAAAGATAATGTGCTTTAGCAAGGGTCGATCCCGCAGGGAATTGTACGATGCAATTTAATAACGACTAAACTTATAAATAATTGACTTGATAATGTAAAGTACTAGAATCAAATGTCAAAGATAACAATCAATAAAACTCAGAAAAGTAACAACTAATCGCAATACAGAATAAATAAGACATAAGTGATTAAATAAATTAATATAAAATATTTCTGCTAAACATACTGATCAAAGTGCTACTGGAATTAACATAATTAAAGAAACAATTAACTAAACATTTAAAGTATCCATGCTAAACGTAATTAAAGAAAGGATTAACTAAACAAAATGATCTCAAGAAAGAATGCAAATGGAATTAACATCAGTTCACACATCACCAATTTCCAATATAAATGATAGATTGAACACAATTAAAAATAAAGAGAAAGGAAGAATTGCCGTGTGAAGGTTGTTGCTGCAAATGTAATCTTCTTCATCATATTCGCAACCCGCCAAATCCAAAGCTGCTACACCAGACCAGAAACTGCTATGAACCACCGGAATTCTCCGGGGTGATATTGATGATGATCTTGTTTCTCCATTGTTGCCGCCTTTTATACTGCTCTAGCTCCAACCGTAACTCCATGATTCAGATAGAGAATAGCCGCAGAAAATTCTTGAAGCAAGGATTGCCGTCGAAAATCTTCCCGCTATTTAATCGGATCAGCAGAGGACTTCATCTGCGGAATACTGATTTGCTGAGCTCTGCGCCTTTCTTCTCGTAAGTAATTTTGACTTTCTGAAATCTATTAAATAGGCTAATAATAATAATAATAATAATAATAATAATAATAATAATAATAATAATAATAATAATAATAATAATAATAATAAACTTATTAGAGACCATATATAACTAATCTACATTTATTAAATTCCTACAGAACATGTACTACTAAAGTTATTAATATTATAATTAAATTAGGATCAACGAATTATTAAACTGACAGAATTCAAATAATAGACAAATTTAAAAATTAAAACAACCTAAAATTGAATAACTATAAAAGCTACTAAAAATAACAATAATAAATATAAAATTAATTAATTATTGCAAATTAACTATAAAAAGATTATTAAAAATAACACTAAAAAATAATGCTTATCACTCGTCCATCCTCTTCTGGAGTTACTCGACCTCTTCCCAATAGGAGCTCGGAGCTCGACCATTCGTTTCTCCTGATCGCTCAACCCGAGAGGCTTGCTCACGTTGCGGTGAGGCTCGAGGCCTGTGGCCCGGTGACCTCTGTGAGCATGACTCTTGTCGCGGCGGGGCTCGAGGCCCGCGGCTCGGCGACCTCCAGACGATTGATTCTTGTTGTGGCGACCTACAGGAGCATGGCTCCCTGGAGGGAGGTGGAGGTAGGACTGGCACCCTTTGGGTGACGTCCGAGTCGGCTTGCGCACCTGCTCGAAGGCCATCCTCAACTCGGAGGCTTGTTGAAAGACTGCCACACCCTCTTGGAAGAGAGCGGGATTCGGAACAAGGGTAGCGGGAGGTGCTGCACCATCGCGGGTGGTTAGTGAGTTATCCCTCAGGTTTCTCCCTGACCTGATGGAGGCGGTCGTTTGGAGGCTGGGGGCCCCGTTGGGGCCGTTCCCGGTTGGGGCGGTTTGAGTTCCACGGGAACCGTTTGTGCGGTGAAAGCTAGATCTCGATCTTTCCATGGTAGATCGTGATAGTCTTGCTAGATCAAAGGATGAAGAACACGCTTGAGCTGGTACAGCAACTCCCAACAAGAGCAGCAATGATGGATTTAATTACCCGGGGTGGACCCGAATTACTGAACCCGGTAAATAACATATATATGAAATTGATAAAACGAGCAAAAAGATGTCGTAAGGCCGCGGAGACCGTATATGTAACACCCCAGATTTTCAAGATATTTAAAACTTGTAAAATAAAGGAGAAATCTCATTAAATCTCAAAACATAATACCAGAGTACGGGGTGCTATGCCACACCTGAGCTAGAGAACTCAGATGCACAGGCTAACTAACTAATATCCTCAATCAGTATCAATACTAAATCATGGCACGCAGGCCGAAAGGGAAAACTATCTAAGCTACGCCCAAGCTTCTAGCGCGCTCCAATGATCTACACGTCAGTGCCTGAAAGCCAAATATATCTGTTCAGCGAGAGATGCTGGTAACCCACTCCAACGCGTTGAAATACAATACATATAGTTATATATATAGATATACGAAAACCATTTTGAACATGAAGATATATCCTACGAACTCTAGCTTTTAAAACAGGGATAGACTCAACAGATAGGGCTAAGAACCGACAGCAGTTATACCCAGCATATACAGTTTACAACAGGCAAGACAGATAAGATAAGCACAATAAATAATCATAACCCAACATGTACAATCCCCGGTACAAATCCCATAGTCTTATCCCCAATTTACTCATAACAACAACTCATCCATACTTCATCACATAGCACACTTTGTTGGCGCCACAGGACCAATCGCATGCCCATACATGAGGGTCAGCGCATATAGCTCTGACACGGCCCCGCAGCACCCTGCCCCGTCTCACAGCACGGAGGGGTCGATCGCAACCGACCGATGAGCCGCAGCTCTATATAATATTTATATACCTGACAGGTCTTTACAAGCCTGGTTAACAGTTGGGATGGTTCTCAACCCATTCAACTGCCCGTATAGTGGACCTTTGTCCTATATAATATTTATATACCTGACCGGTCTCTACCAGCCTGGTTAACAGTTGGGATGGTTCTCAACCCATTCAACTGCCCTGTAAACACAAAAAAGTAAACTTTGTATATATTCACAAAATTCCTTGTATAGTGTGTGTATAATTCAATGCAGGTACAAAATCGCTGTCTAGTCCTCTGATTCTTCACTGACGTTATCTATGGAAGTGCCTCCGGGATTCAAGTAGCGTAGCCTCTGGGATTCAATTGGCGCGTGCCTCCAGGATTCAAGTGGCGTAGCTTCCGGGATTCAAGTGGCGTAACTTCCAACAACGAGCGTCAAGAATTTAGAAGTAATCAACCCTGCAAAGTTTCAAAAACACATGCAATGGATTCAAGCTGCTTTAAGATCCTCAAATGCCTTCGAAAAACTTCAAGATCTTCGAGACAATCAATTCTGCAAAGCTCCAAAGTACCTGCAATGGATTCAAATTGCCTGCAAAATCAACAAAAATGCCTTCAAATCTTCAAGCGTTCTTCAATGCCTTCAGGCTCTTCAAATGCTCTCAACTCCTTAAGTCTTCAAGTTCTTCAAGCTTTCAAGTGCTTCAAGCTTTCAAGTGGTGTGTTGGAATGAAAATGAAGGCCCTATTTATACTAAACGCTTAACCAAAATTCCTCAACCAACTCCCCTTTTTAGTTAACTAATTAATTAATTAATTAATTAGGAAAATGAACCTTGTCCAAGATCAAGTCCAGGTTCATTATTGTATAATCTAATTCAAATTCAAATTAAATTATAATTATCTAATTCAAATATAATAAAATTAATATTATATTTAAATTATAATTATAATTTAAATTCAAATATGAAGTGGGCTTGGGCTAACTAATCAATTAATTCAATAGCCCAAATCTTATTTAATTGGACTAATTAAATCAATTTAATTTCTATGATCCAATTAATTAAATTGGCCCAATAATCAATCCCGATGTCGGTCCAATAACCACTTATCAGTCCATTTGTTAGGTTCAAATTTTCTGTGTCTACAAATTGCCCACTCGAGACTTGCCGGGACATGTCGCTTAATGTGCTTGGAGCGAGGAAGTCTTGAAACTTAACAAAACGATCCTTTAAATTCATCGTGGTGCATCTATTTCCCATGAACCCAAGACACATGCATAATATATCTTGAGCCCAAAATTATTTTAAAATGACACTGGCGTAATGCATCTTGATTTCATGAGCCCAATCTGCCATGTTGGATGCTAACACTTATTAGCCCCTATTGGATGCTCCAAAGCCCGAAACCAAGCCCATAAGATTTCCAAAATTTTAATTGATTTTTCCTTGACGAGCGGTAGCTTTAACTTTCCAAAATATTATCAGACCCAACATCTTTGTCAGTATTATCCTAATTCTAGGAGGAAGTTTGTTTCCAGCGACATAATTTAGCTTGGCGCCGCAGAAGTAGACTCCCAACCTTATGGTGACGCATAATTTCAGCTCAACACTAACTAAAACACCATCCAGCTTGTGTGCTATAAATATGAGTTTCAACATACGCTCATTCGCACCAATCAACAAGCAGAGGATCGAGAAGGAGCAATCCGCAGCTTAGCTTTCTAGTCAGGTAAAAATTTTATCAACCATCCTCCTCCAAACACATTTTATTTGCAGGAATGATAATACGTACAGCTAAAGGAAGAGTCAGGGAGCAACATGAATATGGATTTTGTCGATCACTGCCTTTACACTGCCTCAAAGGATTCCATCAACCTTAAGGAACAACAAGCAATGTGAAATCTCTTCGCCGGATTTTTTTCTTTTTTTTTTTTTTTGTTGAGGTCACCGGAGATCACCAGGTTGTTGAGACTGCCGGAGGTAGATGGGAGCCGGAATCCATCCTTCGTCATTAAAGCCAGTGAAAGATTACCTCTCAAGGATAACACCATTCAGCCTTTCGCCGGAGAACGACGTTGTTGGAGGATTTATCACTGACTTGGGCCACCCCTCGCCGGAATTTTTTTTTTTTTCAGAAGTCGCTGGAGACCGCCGAAGTTCTTCGCAAAAGTGGCCGGAAGTTTTTTTTTTTTTTTTTTTTTTTTTTAGGAGGTTGCCGGAGTTCTGCCTCCGGAGCTTCACATGAGTCGCCGGAGAGTTTTTTGTGTTCTTTTTTACTGTCGTAGGAGGTTCATTGCTACTCTCACCAAGAGACCATGCACGTTGACCTCTGCTGCCGCCGGAAGTGGATCGTCGCACCTCCGTTTTTTCAAGAGAAGAAAGAGACGAAGGAAGCTGCTTCTACTCACCGCGGATGCCACTGAAGGGCAGTGATGTTGGTGAAGGCCTACCTTGCGTGAAAGTGGAGACTTAATAGATGGGATGGATTGAATTAGACAATGACAACATAGCCCCACCAACCATCGTTTGATTCTTTTTTTTTTGTTTTGCAGAAGTCGCCGGAGGTCTCCCTGTCGCCATTGGAAATTGACGCTGCCGGAAACCACGCATGCATATTGATACTAGCCGCTGCCGGACGCTGACCGTCGCGAACCGCTGGTTTGGAGTCTACTTTTGTTGACGTAGGATCGCATCTCAGAAGCTCCGTTTCCCATCTTTTTCGGTCGCGGAAGGCTAACCGGTGAGCTGGAGTTCCGTCGCTGCCAGTCGCCGCTGTTAGAGCTCTTTTAGCTTACCATAACGTACACTGCGATTGAGGAATGCTCTATTTATGGCACTAGGAACTACTCCTCGATTTTATGAAGGAAGACTCAAGCTGCAGCTGCAGTTTAGCTTGAACTCATCTACACAAGATAGCCTCCACGTGACTACCATTTTTATTGGGAATGAGATAAGGAATTACTTCACTTGGGCCCCACCAGTTACTTTCTTTACAGCACCACGCCACCATCTTGCCTTTTATATTATATACATAACATACATTTAATATTATATATACTATGTACGTACACATGACTTACCATACACAAACAAAATGCACCTGTAACATTCCAACTTTCCTTTTTCCTTTTTTTTTTTTTTTTTTTTTTTTTTTTTTTTTTTTGGTTTTTTTCCGTTTCTGTTTTTTCTTTTGCTTCTTTTTGATATTTTAATAGTAATATGAATATATAATAATAATAATAATAATAATAATAATAATAATAATAATAATAATAATAATAATAATAATATTAATATTAATTATTACCGCACTTTTGCCGCGTTTTTTTTTCAAATTCAGTATAATTTATGTTGGAATTTTTAGCTAAAAATGGCATTTTGAGTGATTATTTTGTGGTACAAATATATGTGGGGTCCACTTTCGATTTGGGTCGGGTCAAAGTGGATTCGGGTTCTTCGTAGTGAGACGAAGAATTTGATATAATGTACGCTCAAAATGGGTAATAGGTGAATGAGAAATTGATTCTCAAAGTGAACCTATTTGAGAGAAGCCGAACTCTTAAGCTTAATTGCTAATTAAATTAGCAATTCGTAATTTGGTTATCAAGCTTGATTCGTTGTAAGCTTGATTAAGCTTAAGAGGGGTAATTAAGCTTGAAAGCTTAATTGATTAATGATTTGCGATTTAAGTAGCATTCGTGCTTTTGGAATTGAGCTCCTTTCGTGCATGAGCTCCTTTCGTGCATGAGCTCCTTTCGTGCTCAGCAACATGAGTTGGCACGAATCAATGCTATATGCATTGATTCGTGCTGCACCGTTTCGGTGCTTGCGGACCACTCGGGTGTGGTTTTCGGTCCCAATTCGTTAAACCTTCGGGTGTGTACGGACTTCTCGGTCACTCAGATATTTTGAAACGGGTCGTTATGGTCGGTACGAATTAATCGCGTATTAAGTTCATGACCGTTGATATTATTTCGATAATAAGTACGACCGTTTCGAACGTTATAATTCAATTATAAAATTGAATTTATGTTGGATTAATGTGCCATTATAAGCTTTTAACTCCACTCTTCCCTACAAATACATGATGTTGGCAGATTGTTTCATTCACTCCGTTTGTGAAATCAAAAGCTTTCTTTTTACTTACTCTCTATGCTCATCTTTTGGTCCAAAGAGAAAAATTTCTGCCAACATCTTCCGTAAAACATGGGAGTGCTCAACTTGTGTTCTAGTTCGCCGGGCTTTGGGTTGGAGTGCTCGAACGCCAAAGTCGCAGTCCGTTTTATCCTGGGAGACTGACGCCACAACGATCCTAGCACCCTCGGGAGGTGGCGAATCGGTTTTAAGGAGAGTGTGTGTACACACGACTCGGGCTTCCTCTGCTTCTTCTTGTTTCTTCGCGTTGGGTTAAAAACCTCAGGTTAGAAACCCGTATCCTGTTTATTTTTTGTTCTTGGTTTCGGACCAAGTGGTAGGATTAATCTCGGATAGATTAAATCCTTGTACTAGTTTCGTACTAGTTGTGGTGGGAATAGTTTCGTGGAAATTAAGTCCCGTGTACTAGTTTCGTACTAGTTGTGGTGCGATTATTTTGATAAAATAAATCCCTATTTGTTAATATATATATTATATATATATATATATATATATATATATATATATATATATATATATATATATATATATATATATATATATATATATATATATATGTAATTTTGGTTTCGTACCAAAATTGGTTGGAATTAATTTTCTATAAATTAAATTCCATCTTTCGGGACAAATATATATTATATATATATATATATATATATATATATATATATATATATATATATATATATATATATATATATATTTTTTTTTTTTTTTGTATCGTTTTATTCACCGATTCCCAACAATCTTAAAATCGACCATTTTTTTGGTGATTAAATCGATGGATTCCACGAGTGGTGGAACTGTGAATGTTGCTCGTGGTGCACATTCAAATGGCCGGATCGGCAACGTAGTTGCACTTTCCGAAACCCCGGTGAACTTTGGTTCGGAGACCGGTGGTGGCATCAAAGGGTATATCCCTACGATGAAGGTACATGGGACGGTACCTTGTGGATTGGTCGAAAGACCATGGAAATTCAAGATGTTTAATTTCGAAGGGTTGCAACTTAAAATGTTGTACAACCTAATGATTCTCGGCATGTCATGGTTCTTGACCGAGATGGTTCCTAGTGGAAAGGAACATGAGTCTAACGCTCAAACCGTTAGCATAGTGAGGATTTGGAAATATTTGGTTTTCCTATGCCTAAACTATGTTTTGAACGGTTTGTGTGACTCGTTGTGGGAATCTTTGGACCTGAAGTATAATAGTGATGACGCTAAGGCAAAAATGCTTGTCGTTAGCCGATTACTTGAATACAAGATGGTGGATTCCGGGATCGTCCTAAGTCAAGTTGACGAAGGAATGATCGTGAGTGAAGCCTTTCAAGTGGAACCTAGTATCCATTTGTTGCCTTTGGGCAGAAAGGACTTCAAGAAGCAATTCTACGGAAGATGCTTCAATTGTGGGCCTTGTGGCATTATGGGCCACAAGTGGGCTGATTGTAAAGCACTTAAGAGGAAGAATTGTAATTCTGAATCTAACGTGGTGCGGGTCAATCAGAATGAGTCCGAAATCATCCTCTCGGCAATGGTGACCGAGGTAAACCTGGTTGGTTCGAACCAAACGGAATGGTTCATTGATACGGGTGCGACCCGACATATGTGTTCCAACCGTAAGTTGTTTACTACCTTCGAGACGACTAATTGTGGGAAGGTATGGATGGGAAACTCTGCTCAGTCTACTGTGGTAGGCATGGGCAAAGTAATTCTCAGAATGACCTCTGGGAAAGAGCTGACTCTGAACAACGTCTTGTACGTACCGGAGCTACGGAAGAACTTAGTTTCTGGTTCATTGTTGAACAAGAATGGCTTCCGGTTAGTGTTTGAGTCAGATAAGGTTGTTTTGTTGAAATCAGGAACGTACGTAGGCAAGGGTTATGTGCTAGATGGGCTTTTTAAGCTCGATGCAATAACTGTGATTAATAAGAGTATTATTAATTCAGCCTACTTACTTGAGTCTTCGTGTTTGTGGCACGGTAGACTGGGTCATGTTAATTTTAATTCTATACGTAGATTAATTAACTTGGACCATATTCCTGCATTTCAAGTTGATAAGCACAAATGTGAGATTTGTGTTGAGGCAAAACAAACGAAAATTCCTTTTAAATCGATTGAAAGGAAAACGGAACCACTTGAGTTGGTTCATAGCGATGTATGTGATTTTAGATCATTACAATCGCGCGGTGGTAATAAATATTTTATCACGTTTATCGACGATAGCACACGATACTGCTATGTGTATTTGCTTAAGAGCAAAGACGAGGCCGTCGATAAATTCATTCTTTATAAGAATGAAGTGGAAAACCAACTTAATCGGAGGATTAAGAAGGTTAGAAGCGATCGAGGTGGTGAGTACGAAGCACCTATTGGTGACTTCTGTGCAAGTGTAGGTATCATACACGAGCGTACGACACCTTACGCACCTCAATCAAACGGTGTTGCGGAACGAAAAAATCGCACATTGAAAGAGATGATGAATGCGATGTTGATAAGTTCGGGCCTACCTCAAAGTATGTGGGGTGAGGCGACTTTGACAAGTAACTACCTTTTAAATAAGGTTCCCCGCAAGAAGCTCGATAAGACTCCTTATGAGCTGTGGAACGGTAGGAAACCTTCCTACCAGTACCTGAAAGTGTGGGGGTGTCTTGCCAAAGATTTGGTGCCAACACCTAAGAAAATAAAGATAGGTCCTAAGACGGTGGACTGTATCTTTATTGGCTATGCACATAATAGTAGTGCGTATCGGTTCTTAGTACACGAGTCCCATAATCCGGACGTACATAAGAACACGGTAATTGAATCAAGGAATGCATCGTTCTTTGAAGATGTATTTCCGTGTAGGTCCAGTGAGGGACCTAGTACGTCGAAACGAACATTCGACGAGGCTGTGGATAACGGCAGCGGAGGGTCTGAAATAGAACCCGAGCTCGAAGCTAGACGTAGCAAGCGAGTTAGGATTGAAAAATCCTTTGGTCCAGATTTTCTGACGTACATGTTAGAATGTGATACGCACATTATAACTTGTTTACTAGAAAATGAACCGGATTTTCTGACATGTTTGTTAGAAAACGAGCCTCAAACGTATGTAGAAGCTGTGACTTCTACGGAAGGACCAATGTGGAAAGAGGCTATAAAGAGTGAAGTGGATTCTATCCTACAGAATCACACTTGGGAACTGGTTGATCTTCCTCCGGGTAGTAAGCCCTTGGGATCCAAGTGGGTCTTTAGACGGAAGTTGAAACCTGATGGTTCCATTGAGAAGTATAAGGCTAGGCATGTAATTAAGGGTTACAGGCAACGTGAGGGCCTTGATTACTTCGACACGTATTCTCCTGTAACGAGAATAAATTCCATAAGGATGATACTTGCCATAGCCGCACTGCGGAATTTGGAAGTACATCAAATGGATGTGAAAACAGCTTTCTTGAATGGCGAGTTAGATGAAGAAATCTATATGGAACAACCTGAGGGTTTTGCGGTTCCGGGCCAAGAAAAGAAAGTCTGTAAATTGGTTAAATCGTTATATGGTTTAAAACAAGCGCCTAAGCAGTGGCACGAGAAGTTTGACCATGCGATGTTAACCAATGGGTTCAATATAAATGAAAGTGACAAGTGTGTCTACGTTAAGGAAACGATAGACGGTTATGTCATTCTTTGTTTATATGTGGATGATATACTCATCGTGGGTAGTAACGATCGAATGATCAAATCTACCAAGGACATGTTAAATTCGAGATTTGACATGAAGGATATGGGTTTGGCAGATTTAATCCTTGGGATTAGAATCGTGAGAAGACCTGATGGTCTCGTGTTAAGCCAATCTCATTATGTTGATAAAATCCTTGGAAAGTTTAACAAGGACGATTATCAAGTGGCTAGGACTCCATTAGATACTAGCGTTCATCTGTCCAAGAATCGCGGAAAGTGTATCTCTCAAGTAGAATACACTAGGATTATTGGAAGTTTGATGTATCTAATGAGCTGTACCAGGCCTGATATTGCCTTTGCGGTTAGCAAACTCAGTAGATATACAAGTAACCCCAGTGATGCGCACTGGAAGGCAATAGTGAGAGTTATGAGATACTTGAGGTATACTCGTGACTGGGGACTGCACTATACACGATATCCTGCTGTACTTGAAGGGTATAGCGACGCTAACTGGATATCGGATATGAAGGACTCTAAGTCCACGAGTGGCTACGTGTTTACGTTAGCCGGTGCAGCCGTTTCTTGGAAATCCTCGAAACAAACCTTGATAGCTAGATCCACGATGGAATCTGAGCTGATAGCCTTAGACAAATGTTGTGAAGAGGCTGAATGGCTACGCCATTTTGTGGAGGATATTCCTTCTTGGGATAGACCTGTACCTCCAATTAGTGTGCATTGTGATAATCAAGCAACAATTGGGAGAGTACAAAGTCATATGTATAATGGTAAGTCTAGACATATACGTCGAAGACATAATACCATTAAACAACTACTCACAACGGGTGTTGTCTCTGTTGACTATGTGAAGTCAAAGGACAATATAGCGGATCCGCTAACCAAAGGGTTGTGCAAAGATGTTGTTGAGAAGTTGGCACGAGGAATGGGTTTGAAGCCCATGGAATAAAAGTTCTATAGTGGACACCCAACCTAGCTGGCACCTAGGTTCAATGGGACAACTAAATTATGGAACGAAGCGTGTCACTGTGGGGGTCTCGGACTCCCTACCATTCCTCGTTAGAACAGTGACTCCCGCACGAGGCTAGCATGTTGATGCTTTAATGATTCGAATGTCGGTTGACATGTGTGAGTATGCGGGATACTCGATAAAGAATCACCTATGTTAGAGAGAAGTGGGGTCGCTTCAAAGGAGAATTGATGGGCTCAATTCTTTAGAAACTCTCGCAGAAACAGGAAAGTGACCCATGACCAAAACGGGCACACCCATAAGAACAGAACAAAGGTTGGAAGGTTCCTGTGTGGGATATGTCATCGTCTACACAAACGGCAGTTGGTTCAAAGACATCAAGTTCTACCATACAGCCAGTAGAGTAAATATATTTTCACAAGGCAAGGTTCAAAGGGTAACACCTACCTATGCTATGCAGGGATCGACCGTTGAGCACGTTCGTGTCGATTTTTCCTCGTCCCGAAAATCAATTTTCATTCATGTGGGGGATTGTTGGAATTTTTAGCTACAAATGGCATTTTGAGTGATTATTTTGTGGTACAAATATATGTGGGGTCCACTTCCGATTTGGGTCGGGTCAAAGTGGATTCGGGTTCTTCGTAGTGAGACGAAGAATTTGATATAATGTACGCTCAAAATGGGTAATAGGTGAATGAGAAATTGATTCTCAAAGTGAACCTATTTGAGAGAAGCCGAACTCTTAAGCTTAATTGCTAATTAAATTAGCAATTCGTAATTTGGTTATCAAGCTTGATTCGTTGTAAGCTTGATTAAGCTTAAGAGGGGTAATTAAGCTTGAAAGCTTAATTAATTAATGATTTGGGATTTAAGTAGCATTCGTGCTTTTGGAATTGAGCTCCTTTCGTGCATGAGCTCCTTTCGTGCTCAGCAACATGAGTTGGCACGAATCAATGCTATATGCATTGATTCGTGCTGCACCGTTTCGGTGCTTGCGGACCACTCGGGTGTGGTTTTCGGTCCCAATTCGTTAAACCTTCGGGTGTGTACGGACTTCTCGGTCACTCAGATATTTTGAAACGGGTCGTTATGGTCGGTACGAATTAATCGCGTATTAAGTTCGTGACCGTTGATATTATTTCGATAATAAGTACGACCGTTTCGAACGTTATAATTCAATTATAAAATTGAATTTATGTTGGATTAATGTGCCATTATAAGCTTTTAACTCCACTCTTCCCTACAAATACATGATGTTGGCAGATTGTTTCATTCACTCCGTTTGTGAAATCAAAAGCTTTCTTTTTACTTACTCTCTATGCTCATCTTTTGGTCCAAAGAGAAAAATTTCTGCCAACATCTTCTGTAAAACATGGGAGTGCTCAACTTGTGTTCTAGTTCGCCGGGCTTTGGGTTGGAGTGCTCGAACGCCAAAGTCGCAGTCCGTTTTATCCTGGGAGACTGACGCCACAACGATCCTAGCACCCTCGGGAGGTGGCGAATCGGTTTTAAGGAGAGTGTGTGTACACACGACTCGGGCTTCCTCTGCTTCTTCTTGTTTCTTCGCGTTGGGTTAAAAACCTCAGGTTAGAAACCCGTATCCTGTTTATTTTTTGTTCTTGGTTTCGGACCAAGTGGTAGGATTAATCTCGGATAGATTAAATCCTTGTACTAGTTTCGTACTAGTTGTGGTGGGAATAATTTCGTGGAAATTAAGTCCCGTGTACTAGTTTCGTACTAGTTGTGGTGGGATTATTTTGATAAAATAAATCCCTATTTGTTAATATATATATATATATATATATATATATATATATATATATATATATATATATATATATATATATATATATATATATGTAATTTTGGTTTCGTACCAAAATTGGTTGGAATTAATTTTCTATAAATTAAATTCCATCTTTCGGGACAAATATATATTATATATATATATATATATATATATATATATATATATATATATATATTTTGTGTATCGTTTTATTCACCGATTTCCAACAATTTAAACACAAACGATTTAATGGGACTAAAAAAATCACAATCATCGCAATTAATCCACCGCCCCTAACAACTGGACCCGGAGCATGAAAGAGAAGTTCGAAGAAATTCATGATCAATTGAAACTCTTTTTACCCATGCTCAACAATAACTCGATGCCACGCAAACTGTCACTTCGCTTTAGCTCGTTCCTTTATTGGATTGTTAACGAATACTTCTCTTGCATTTTAATATCCCTGGACATTAAAAGGAACCATGAAAATATACCTTCTTCTTGGAAGATTTAAATGAGATAAAATGAGATAAGAGCACAGAAAATTTTTGACAGATTTGTGCCTTCCCTTTCCCTCGAATTTTGACCATTCAACAGTCATTTTCAAGCTTAGGTGTCTTCATGAAAGTCGTAGCTCTGTAAGTTAGCTTTCCAACGTTACCCAGATCATCTCAATCGGACTATTATAGACCGAGATATGACCAAAATACCAAACAATGGCCAATTGTTGCGTGAATGCATGATTTGACAATTATTTTCCATTCCAAGACTTGCAATGCTTCCTAGACTTGTTCTCCTCCTTCTCATGCCAATAATTAATGTGTGCTTGAATAAAATCACTATCTTGGACGAAAATATAAAAATTTTGTTATGACTGAACTTAGACAATAAAATTTCTAAGCTGCCTACGTACTCCCACGAAGGAGATCAAGTCAAACGTAGTTCAAATATTTCTTTTAAAGTAGAGCCGTTCACAGTTTAGACTCATGCGGGCCAGGAGCGTCTATGACTTGGGCCCACCCATAGACAAGCGAGATGCATTAGCAGTTTAACCACGTGCTGCAGTTTTGGTGGATTATCAAGTAGTCTCGTTTACTTAATAGGGCCAACTTGCTCATCATTTCCATCACCCCCCGCAACCGGGATCTCATCATGTCAATTATTGTCGTTTACTTAATTAATAGGGCCAACTTGCGCATCACTTTCATCAATCAAGTTGTACATGCCCCCGCAACCGGGATCTCATCATGTCAATTAATGTGGAATGAAGACGGCACCTCATCTTGAATTGGTGTCGCTCCATAACCTGAATCAAGGTCTTCTTTTCTTTCTTGCACATGGGTGTATATGATGGTCTTTGGCTGGACCTTCAAGACTTCGCTGCATGAAACATGGACATCAACTTCTCGTCTCATACGAGAGGGAACTATACTTCTAAGCCTTTTTGAAGACTCTATTTCAATTGAAGTGTCGGTGTGTTCTTTTAAAACTCGAGCAGCTCCGAGTCTGTCATGTACGGACTTCCTCTTAGCAGGTTTGAGATTTGACCCAAGCCTATAAAAGGCTGACCGTCGTGGTTCTACCTCGCCAATCCTATCAAAGACTGATTGCCTCTTGTGGTGTTCCTCTTTATCGGTAGACGTGATGCAATTACTTGCGGCTCTGTTTATGAAGATTCGCACTGGTTTAGGAAGCCCATAGCCTAATCCTTTACGTTCATGCGGTCCCTGCTGATTTGACTTGCCTTTACCGCCGGCTTCTGGGATAAGCTTCCCCAACTTCTGCGGCTGCTTGGGATTGTAGCCAGCTTTAGCTAGAAGTTTATAAGCATTGGGGTCAAAGCCATTAGTGCGCTTAACATGCAACATTTCATCTATTCCATCCCGAGCATCGTTATCTTCAGTTTCTTCTCCAAGCGGTTTGGCTGGGGGAGCTTTCAATGGTACAATTCTTGTAAGCGGGAAAACATGTTCCTTATGGCAATGAGGTTGGTCTACGACTTGTTTGCCTTTCCACTTTGGATTGGGAGGTGTGTCAACATCGCTTTGGTCAGCCTCCTCTACAACTTGTTTCTTCAAGTAAAATTTTGCATCTGCAAAGTACGACTCTGCTTCGGTGAAGGGAGTTTCATCGGCGAATACCTTTTCTATCACACCGCCTTTTTCAAACATGAGGCATTGGTGCCAGGATGAGGGGACTACTCCATTCTCATGTATCCAAGGTCGACCTTGCAACAAATTGTAGGACGTCCTTGCATCTATCACATAACATAGTGTACTTGAGTTTAGTGTTCCGATCCTGAGGTCGAGTCTAATGGTACCCAGTGCTCTTTGTCCGCCTTGATTAAATCCTTGAATCATTAAGCGGCTTTGAGAGAGCTCATCGGTGGAGATGTCGAGTTCCTTCATAGCCCGGAGTGACAGAATGTTCACAGCCGACCCTTGATCAATCAAAATCCTTTTAATCTTTTGCTCGCGGGCATAACCTTCAACAAACAACGGACGATTATGTGGTGTACTACCAAGAAATAGATCTTCATCTTTAAAAGTTATCTCGGCGGTATAAGACGCGGCTTTGCGAGTTTGGACCTCGTTGCTTCCTTCAATCAAGGGGAATGAAGATTCTCCCACTTCAACATGTTCTTCATTGGCATTCAAGCAAGTTCCAAGAATGTCTGTTCTACTCAGGCGAAACCCCTTTGGCATGTATTGAGCTAGGTTAACTGGTGCTCGTGGCTTGCTGGGACGTCCTTCCTTCTTCAAGTCATGGACGGGGTCCCTTGCCGACTTCTTCTCAACCCATTGCTTTGTCATTTTCTTTAATGGCTTAATATGACTAACAGGATCAACTTGTGATGTTTTTAAATACTGGACGCCAGCATGCTTTGCTCTAAATGGAAGTTTGCATTTATGTTGCTTGCCCCCATTCTTCTCTTTATCTTCCATAAGTAATGGAGCAAACCTTCCACATGAAACTTGGTTTGTGCTTGCGCTAGCATCCGCAAGCTCTATCTTCCCATTTCGAGCAAGCGCCATGACTCTATCTTTAAAGACGAAGCACTTTTCAATTGGGTGGCTGAGGAGACGGTGATATTTGCAATAGTTTAAGTCATCCACCCTAGAAGCTTCTTCGGGGCGCTTCATCTCAGGCAATTCAATTAATTTGAGTTTCAGCAACTCGTCAAACATAGGAGAAACGTCAGAATCCAAGAATGGATATTGTTTCTCCTGCCACTCTTCAACAATTGTTTTTCTAGCTCCCCTTGATGGGCCAGGGAATGATATCGGCTTGGGCTTCTCAGCCATTTTGGCGAAAACCCGCATTGGTCCTGTCATCATATTCATCGTCTCTTTCTTCTCTTGCTTTGGAAAGAACTTACTCCATTTGTTGACATCTTGGTTTGTAGGTGCCTTTGATGAGCTGGACATACTTGACATGTTTAGTCCCCCATTGGCTTCAATACTCAATTCCATGTCATGAGCACGACTGGATAGTTCTTCAAATGTCCTGGGCTTGATTCCCTGCAAGATGTAAGAGAGCTCAAAGTGCATGCCTTGGATGCACATTTCAATTGCAGAGCTTTGTGATATCCTCTCTTTACAGTTGAGACACAACTCCCTCCATCTCTCGATGAAGGCGCCTGCACGTTCACCCTTCCATTGGCGGGTAGTGGTGAGCTCCAAGAAGCTGACAGTCCTTCTTGTGCTGTAGAAGCGGGTCAAGAACTCGCGCTCCATATCATTCCAGCTATCAATGCAACCATGCTCCAGGTCGGTGTACCAATCAAATGCAGTGCCCTTCAGAGAGCGAATGAACTGCTTGACGAGGAGATCTCCGTATGTTCCTGCATCATTACAGGTTTCAATGAAGTGGGCGATGTGCTGCCTTGGGTTGCCTTTTCCATCAAACTGTTGGAACTTGGGAGGTTGATAGCCCAGCGACATCTTCATTTCTTCAATCCTCTGAGTATAGGGCTTAGTGTAAGTGTATGAAGATTGTCCTCCCTCGAGCTTCCCTTTAATTGCTCCCATGATGTAGTCGTTCAATTGCTCGACATGTATCATGCCCTCAGAAATTGGAATACTTTTCTCAGCGGGTGGTGGACGAGAGATTGTCTCTTCCATTCCTGGCCTACCTTTATGACGCGGTGACTCGACATCAATCTCATCCTCTTGGGTTTGAGGCTGCTTCTCGGAAGCTCGACTTGTTTCGCCGTTTCTTCCGCTTTCAACCTTTTCACTGAGCTCATTGATTCTCCTTTCTTGGTTATGCATGAACCACTACAAAAAAACGCGAATATAGCGACGATTTTAGCTACGGATATGCTCCGTTGTTAAATTTGCGACCGATTAGCGACAGATTTCAATTTTTTTGTTAAATGAAAATTTAGCGATGGTCTAGTGACGGCTTAGCGACGGAAACTTTCCGTCGATACAGACGCAGCTAATTTTAGCGCCAAACTTTGGTGCGAAAATTAGAGACAGATTCGCGACGGATTAGCGACGGAAATTTCGCAGGGTTACGCCAATATTTTAATTGCTACAACCTAGCGACGGATATAAGAATCCGTCGCTAGATATGCCAACGGAAATGTGTTTTTGTTTATAATCTAGCGACGGATGTTAAAATCCGTAGCTAAATAGCTACGGATTTTTACATCCGTAGCTAAATAGCTACGGATTTTTAAATCCGTCGCTAGATTTATGAAGCTCGAATTTTATACAATATTTTAACGACGGAATTTTATTTCCGTCGCTAAGTTTATTTATGGAATATTGTCTTATATAATTTAGCGACGGATAATATTCCGTCGCTAGCATTATGGATCAGATTTTAACTTATACCTAGCAAGCGACGGATATCCGTCCGTCGCTACGCTTATTTATTGAGTTTTACTATATAATCTAGCGACGGATAGCATTCCGTCGCTAGCCTTTTGGATCGAATTTTAACTTATATTCCTAGCGACGGATACTAGTCCGTAGCTAAGGTTATTTTTTTTCTTTTAACATATGTAATTATTGGCATCCTATCGCTCAGAACCCTATCGCTCACATCCTCCCTCTCAGAAAACTTCTCCGCCATCGCCGTTAGTTTCCTCCACCGCCGACCGCTCGCTGCCTCCCACCGCCGACCGCTCGCTGCCTCCCACCGCCGACCGCTCGCTGCCTCCTACCGCTGACCGCTCGCTGCCTCCCACTGCCGGCCGCTCGCTGCCTCCCACCGCCGACCGCTTGCTAACTCTCACCGCGTCTGCGACGGTTCTGTCTTCTCCTTCGGTACCAGGTGTGGACAATCTCCGGCGTTCTCCCATCTCCGGCAGAAGGCAGTCTCCGGCGTCTTCGGTGTCTTCGGCGTTCCATTGATCCAGGTAAACACTAATCAGATTAAAATGGCATAATAGAGCGTTTAAAATGGTAGGGTCTACTTGGATTGAAATCTATTTATCATCTTCAGTTTGTTTATTAAGTAATAGCATTGGCCTTCGGTGAAGTAATTAAGCAAAATAGCAAAGTCCCAGTGTATGTATGATGTATGTGAATCTTGATCTGTTTGTGCATTTTGGGTAGCTACCATTGGTTCCCAATACTGGCCTTTGAGGTGCCCCAGAAGCAAATTAAAACAATGGGTTTTAACATTAATTAAGATATGATTTCATTCTGAGAATCCACGTTTTTAATTCGAAATGAAATCTGATCTATCTGATTTGCAAATTAAAGCCCAGGCCATTATTGGAACCATGCATAGGAGCATTTTTCTTCAAATTTCTTAAACATTAGTTTTTGGGTTTAAATGTTGAATGGGAAAATTGGCAATGCTCTAATGTTTTCACTTACAATTGCCACAAGGTAATGATCAAACTTTATGTTCTGGAGCTGATGTTGTTAAGTTTCACTTAGTGTATCTGATCTTTTTTGCTTAAATTCTTGTTTCTGTTTCTTATTTTATCTATCTGTTAATACTTTTTATTTAAGTCTAAGGATTTTTAGCTTCTGGATTTGTTTAAATGCATTTGTAGTAAAGACAGAATATTAATGTATAGATGAAGTGGTTCATTTGCTACAGTTCAATAATGAAAAGTTAATAAAGCCATTCTTATCAATTTGGGCATCATTGATTAGAACATGCAGTCCATTGGGAGTATTTTTCTATATATAGTTGAGGCATGGTGACAGACCATAAAGAGAACTATCAATTCAATAATGAAAAGTGAATAAAGGCATTATATTCTTATCTATTATTTGATTAGAACAGTGATGATTTTTCTATATAGTTGAGCCAAAATGAAACATGATTTGCAGTAAAAGCAAGCATTATATTGATCATTTCTATCTGTAGTGGTAGAGATCAGAGGAGAAACAGATTAGACAATGGTTTCATGCTTCACCATTTTCATGATCATTATTTTTCTCATTAATTAGGATCTATTCTGTTACATAATACATTTATTGAATTTAGGATTCTTATGGATTTTGCATTTCTAGTTATATCTCATTGTGCCATCACCATTCATTTTCCATTCCCTGTTGCATTCAAGTTGTAAGTTGGGACTTTAGTTGCATTTTTTAAAATTGACCACCACAGTCATAAACTCATAATGCATTACTGTTGAGAGTTGAAGTTTTAACCTTTGTTCTAATCAATACTCTAGTTATATCTACAGTTTTTGCTATAAAAGTGTTTCTTCTTTGCCAGTATTACTATTTTTTTATCATCAAACATATCTGTCTTAGACTTCGTTCCAAATCTGTTCCAGATTCACAAATATTTGTTGGAAATCGCATTATTACACTCAAGATTCTTCAAGTTCTTCAGCGATTGATAAGGTTTGAACAATTACATATTTTACATTTGTTCTTTATTTACCGGCTAAACCGCCTGTGGGTACCCGTACTTGTGTTTTCTCCGGCTAAACCGCCTGTGGGTACCGGAAGTTTATAAAAATATGCATGATTGCTTATTTGTTGTTTATTTGCCGGCTAAACCGCCTGTGGGTACCGGCACTTGTATTTTCTCCGGCTAAACCGCCTGTGGGTACCGGAGGTTTATGAATGCATGATTGTTTTTTTGCAGCTTTATTTATGTGGCTTAGGGACTAAATCATCTGCATTTATCAGCGGGAATAGCTGTAGTTCATCTGCTACTTCACAACTTCAACAAGAGACAATGAAGGAGATGATGAACCAACAGTTAGAGACCATGCGAGGTGAGATGGAAGCTAAACTACAAGCTGAAAGAACTCAAATGCAGGCTCAAGTACAGACCCAAATGCAAGCTCAAATTGCAAGTTTGATGGATGAGTTGCGTCGCAATGGTATGCTATCCAATCCAAGTACTCAAGCTCAACAATCGGCTAATTCAAATGCTGAAAACTTAGGAGATGATTAGATTATGTTTTTTAATATATTTGGTACTAGTACTAATGATGTAACATTATACTACAATACTTTTGTTGTTGTTATTCATTTTGAATGCTTTAATATAGAATATTTTATAATTATAATATTCAAGTAGTATATTATAGCCTTAATGCATGTTTCTGATATTAATTAGCGAGTACAATTATTTTATTAATTTTTAAAATTTAGCGACAGATAAATATGGTAGTAAGGCAACGAAATAGCAACGAAAAAATCCGTAGTTAAATTTAGCGACGGATATTTTTGTCACTAAGTTGTAGTTAAATCTCATTAAATTAAAATAATAATAAAATTCTAGCGACGGATAAGCTCCGTCGTTAAATTAACGACGGAGAATAGCGACGGTCATGTCGGTCGCTATTTGTAGCGACGGAAATATCCGTAGCTAAGTCGTTGCAAATGTCGTCACTGTTACGTAGTAGTAGAAGCGGAATGACGTTTTTTTTTTGGCTTTAGCGACGGAAATTCCGTCGCTAAATATAGCGACCGATTCTTCGGTCGTTATTCGGTCACAAAGGTCGTCTCCAAATTCGTCGCCTAGTGGAATTTAGCGATGGATTTATTTCGGCTAACGACGGACTCTTCCGTCACAAGATTTAGCGACGGAAAAATTTTGTGTCGCTAAAGTCTAGCGACGGGGTTTTTAGCTACGGACTACATCCGTCGCTATACGTTTTAGCGACGGAATTTCCCCTTTTTAGCGACGGAAAAGTCCGTCGCTATTTTAGCGTTTTTTTGTAGTGAACGTAGTTATCCCCTCAAGAGCTTTGGTGATGTTTGCTAGTTGTTCCTCCACCGAAGCTGCGTTCGTCGTCATAACGAGCATGACTGTGTAGCTGTGAGTCAATTCCGACGATATTTTCGGCAGAGGTGATGACTGAGATGTAGGAGACGAGTTACCGCTACTAGGGGTTCCTTTTGGGGGAGTCATACTCTTGCTGCCAATAGTTTCCCTCGTCGAAGATGAACCCTTGTCATATGCAGTTTTCCATGACTTGGTGGAGCTGCTTTCAATCCTTCGGACGATGTTACGAACCATGTTCCGAGTCTCGTTCAATTGCACCCCTAGGTTCCTCACTCGGCTCCGAGTCATTGCTCCTTCCACATTTTGGCTATCACCGGAACCGGCCACGGATGAGGCCTTGGAGCGGGTAGCTTGAGCATAGGTCATCTTAGAGGAGGGATTTCTTGATGCCATTTGGATTCCTTCCTTGTAGAGCTCGTGAATCAATAGTGAAGAGATGAGAGGCAGAGTAGTCCCACTGGACGTGCCAAAATCTGTAAACACAAAAAAGTAAACTTTGTATATATTCACAAAATTCCTTGTACAGTGTGTGTATAATTCAATGCAGGTACAAAATCTCTGTCTAGTCCTCTGATTCTTCACTGACGTTATCTATGGAAGTGCCTCCGGGATTCAAGTAGCGTAGCCTCCGGGATTCAATTGGCGTGTGCCTCCGGGATTCAAGTGGCGTAGCTTCCGGGATTCAAGTGGCGTAACTTCCAACAACGAGCGTCAAGAATTTAGAAGTAATCAACCCTGCAAAGTTTCAAAAACACATGCAATGGATTCAAGCTGCTTTAAGATCCTCAAATGCCTTCGAAAGACTTCAAGATCTTCGAGACAATCAATTCTGCAAAGCTCCAAAGTACCTGCAATGGATTCAAATTGCCTGCAAAATCAACAAAAATGCCTTCAAATCTTCAAGCGTTCTTCAATGCCTTCATGCTCTTCAAATGCTCTCAACTCCTTAAGTCTTCAAGTTCTTCAAGCTTTCAAGTGCTTCAAGCTTTCAAGTGGTGTGTTGGAATGAAAATGAAGGCCCTATTTATACTAAAAGCTTAACCAAAATTCCTCAACTAAATCCCCTTTTTAGTTAACTAATTAATTAATTAATTAATTAGGAAAATGAACCTTGTCCAAGATCAAGTCCAGGTTCATTATTGTATAATCTAATTCAAATTCAAATTAAATTATAATTATCTAATTCAAATATAATAAAATTAATATTATATTTAAATTATAATTATAATTTAAATTCAAATATGAAGTGGGCTTGGGCTAACTAATCAATTAATTCAATAGCCCAAATCTTATTTAATTGGACTAATTAAATCAATTTAATTTCTATGATCCAATTAATTAAATTGGCCCAATAATCAATCCCGATGTCGGTCCAATAACCACTTATCAGTCCATTTGTTAGGTTCAAATTTTCTGTGTCTACATGCCCGTATAGTGGATCTTAGTCCTATATAATATTTATATACCTGACCGGTCTCTACCAGCCTGGTTAACAGCCGGTATGGTTCTCAGCCCACCCGACTGCCCGTATAGCCCGATTGATCTCAACCAAGTCGGGGTAACATGCACACATAACATATAGCAAGCACATGCAACCCACATTAACACATTGGGAAGGGGGAGAAAACGTATAACAAAACCTATGCGTGATCCCTCACATACTATGAATAGTCCTAAGCGATTCATACTTCTTTCACCTAGGTCAATGGGATACCAATTCAACTAGCATGCAATACACAAGACTCATAGAACGGTACCCGAAAATCAAACTAAACATAGGCACGATAGACGGAGTCCGTTGGGACACCACGGGGGTCGGGGAAACATCAAACGGGGAAGCCGAAATCCCAAATTGGGGTCCAAACCAGCGGGTAGCCGGTGGGTGAGGGGTCACTCGCCAGCTGCCCGCCGGCGGTAGCAAATTCGGGCAGCGGGTGCCCGGCGGGCAGCTGCCCGCCCGCCGGCTGCCCACTGCCGGCGTTGCCCAAGAAGGCCGCGGGTAGGTGGCGGGTCCCCTACCCCCACCTACCCCCCACTGACTCTTTCATCATAAAAACGCCCCGGGAACCTTTGTGGAACCCGAAACCATGCTTAGACACTTTCAAACGCAATTGATAACATACGTAGACAATTAACGGATCAAATTCAAGAAACGTATGGCACATAACCTATCATGCTTTTCTAAACATAATCAACACCCAATCATGCGAATTCCCACCCAATATACCAAGAATAATTCCATACGATACAACTTAGGGTTCTAATCATTTTTAAATCAACAAGGACACAATTCATCTTCTAATATCAAGATTCGGTAAGAATATCACATAAACATCAAGAACATCCTACAATCATCAAGAACATCATACAATCATCAAGAATGTCATATAATCATCAAGAACACCTTAATTATCAAGAACCTCTCATCATCAAGATCACCCATGGAATTATCCCATTAATCATCAATAATAATACAAATCATCAATACACAATAATATGGGGAAATCCTATGGGGAAATCATAGCTATGAAAATAGGTTTTGTTGAGACATGGGTTACCTCTTAGCCTTAATTAATTCCTTGGCTACGAAGGGTCTTTCATTAAGCTTTCTTGCTTTCTTGATTTCTTCTAAGGGAATTCTTGGAGCTCTTTGGAGTGGTGGGACGTTATTGTGGTGGGGGGTTTCTAGGTGCCTCTTACGTCCCCTATTTATATATTTAGGAGTCCTAATTAGGAACTAATATTATAGGCTTGCTAATTCTATTCCTTTTGGGACTAAGGGTTGGGTTTAGGGATAAGGGCCCATGGACTATGGTGCGCCTTTCCTAATTAACTATTGTGATTTAATTGCTTCTGTTGGGTAATTGGCTAAATGATTTAATTGATTTTAGGGATCGTAACACGGGGTGTTACACTCTCCCCCCCTTACGAGGGGCTTCGTCCCCGAAGCCCGGTGTGTTAATCCACTCTTTCACCCCAGGCATCCCGTATCTTAGCCTCCCGGTTAGGAATGTGGCCCTCACGTTTTGCCTTAGCTGGGGTAGACTGGATTTCTGGTGGCGCTGTGATAGAAGGGTTTTAGGTCTACCTCAGTCTCCTGCTCCTGAGCTGGATGCTCCGCGAGTGCCCAAGGTGGCCTCGATTGCTGCCACCCTCTGATCTAGCGTGCGTGTCGTACGGATCAAGGATGAGAACCCTTCCTCCGTGATTTGGTTTTGTCGGTTGAGTTGCACGAGTTTGCGCTCAATGATCGAGCTCTCGTTTTGCTCCCTGGGATTCCCTCGTGGTCGTGGGTGTAACGGCGGTCCGGGCTCGTCGTCTTCCTCCCAGTCCTCATTTTCCCCCGGGATCCCACAATCTTGCATTGCCCGCTTGAGTTTCTTGTTGGAGATGTCTAATTGGTCGACCAATTCTCTTCGTTCCTCCTCGGGTTTTTGGCAAATTTCCTCGATGGTGAGGTAGTGTCCCCCTTCGGTGAAGTAGATGTCGTTGCGGCGGAGATTCTGGGCGTTAAAGATCATGTCGTTTGCGGTTTTAACCTCGATGTGGCTTAGGTCCACCCCCTTTTTCTCCATGATTCAACTTAGGATCATCCCGTAGGGTAGGCTAAGTCGGTTGCTTGATTTGCAAAACTCCATGTGTTTTAGCATGAGGGCCGGCAGGTTGAACTTGATTTTGTGTTTCAAGAAGTAGGCAAAGGTGCACTCTAAACTCCCCACGTCCTTGCTTTTATTGTTCGTGGGCAAGAGGCTATCGGTTACAATCATAACCAATATCTTTTGTTCCGCCGATAGCCACTTCCTATTTGGTCGTGTGGCCGCGGTGAATCCGTCTTCTCTCCCGAGTAGGTACCCGAGATAGTCCTTGTACCCCGTGTTTTGGGTATCGATCCACCCCTTTCGGTCATAGCTTGACACACCCGTGGTGGTCAATTTCAAGAGCTTGGCCAAACGGCCTTCGAAAAGTATGATTTCCTTGCCGCGGACCTTGGTGGTGATTTCTAGCTTATCGCCCCGTTTGGTGGCTACAAGATGTTGATAGAATTCTTTCACCAATTCGGGGTACGTATCCCCTTGATGGTGAGATATGTATCTAAAAGCCCTTGGTGTCTAAGCATATCAACCAATTCCGGAGAAAATTGGTCGGGTTCAAGGGCTTTACCTCCGATCACGGTGTAATCGGCGTTGCTCCACTCCAGGGTGCGGGTTCCGAGGGGCTTTTTCGGCATTGTGGAGCTTCTCTTGGTGGAAAATTATCCGGCGAACTTTCCGGTGGTTTTCCGGTGAATCGGCGGCGGCACGTTTTCCGGCGAGGTTCCCGGTTGCGCAGTGTTTGCGAGGGAGACGGCGGCTAGGCGGGTTCCGGCGCAGGGCGACGAGGGAGCGATGGCGGGGTGGCGACGTTGGGCAGTGGTGGCAGCGGGTTGCAGCTTGGAGTAGCGTGGGTGATGGTGGGGCGGTCGGCTTAGGCAGCGGCGCGGTGGCGTGGGCGGACGGATGGTGTTCGGCCGGTGGCGGCGTTCGGCTGCGCGTGGTCTGGTGGTTGGCGGTGGTGATTTGTGGGGGCGGTCGGACGAGCGGGAGAGAAAGGGAGAGAAGAGGGAGAGGGAGAGGGTGTGGAAGAAGAAGAAGAAGGGTTTTTGATTTGGGGATTTTTGTGGGTTTAGGGACTTGTAGGGCTTTAAAAAGAAAGTGTTCCCTTGTGGTTTCAAGAAACACCCTTAGCCTAGTGGTCAAGACCTTGGTCTTGTAAGTGGGAGGTTAAGGGTTCAATTCTCATTAGTAACACTAGGCTCTTTAATGATGGGGCCCTTGTCTTTTCCTTATTTCGGATTTTAGTGGTGAGGTTTGGCTAGTTTGTATAGTTTTAGTTCTATCTCCCCCGTAAATAGGACCGAATTTCGAACTAATCTTTTATTTATAATATTTCCAAGTAATTAAGCTAAGTAGTTCTACTACGAAGGTGATTTACAAGGAAATTGCCGACTTATCCTAGACAGAATTCATTTTCTTGGCTTTCTCCCACGGGGTCTGCGTGGTCCTCGTCTTCTGGGGTTGGGTTTCCTTCTTCGAGATTGTTCTCGTTCCCGAGGTCGGCTTGAGTGCGGCTCATGACGAATATTTTCCCAGGAGCGCCGTAGTTTCCTTGATGAGAGGTGCCCCCATGTTGTCCCATGGTGGTAGAGCGTGGTTTCTGGGGTTGGGCGCAATGGAAGGCCTTGTGTCCTTCTTCTCCACAATTGAAGCACCGCAAGGGATTGCCCATGCAATCTTTGCCTCTATGGTTCTTGTTGCATTTTGGACAAGGAAAGCTCCTGGTGTTAGCGTCGTTGTTCCCCAGGGGTGGCCTTTGGTTGGTCAGGTTACTCGGTCTTGTATTGGTGTCGTTTCTTGCTCTCTTTACTGGTGGTGCCCCTCCTCCGGGGTTCCTCTTTCGTATCTGCTCTTGGACCCCGCGTTGGAGTAGTTGGATTCGGTAGAGGTTAGCGGCACTGGAGTAGGCCTCGTTGAGAGTCCGAGGTCTGTTTACCACTAGTGCCTTTCGGGCTTCAAAGTTGAGGCCCGATACGAATCTTTCTATTTTGGTCACCTCGGTGGGGGCTAGTTCTGGTGCGAAGCGTGCTAGTTCAAGAAATCGTTTGTGGTATTCCATGACGGTAGCTGCCCCTTGTTTCAGATGGAGAAACTCCTCGTACATGGATGCCCTCACGTGTGTTGGATAGAATCGCTCTCGTAGTCGCGTTTTGAGCTGTTCCCAGTTGAACCCCGGTTCTTGTTGGTAAGTGGGACCCTCGTGGATCCACCAGAGATCGGCCTCGTGTCCGAAGTAAAACGAGGCTATCTCCATGCGGCGTTCTTCTGGGCATTCCACTAACCCGAGAATTTTGTCAACGGTTCGGATCCATTCCTCCAGGATTACGGGATCCTCTTTTCCTAAGAACGTGGGTGGTCGCTTGTTAGAGACTTGTCGGGCGAAGTCTGCGTTTGCGCTTGACGGAGGTGGTGGGGGCCTGTCGTTGCGGAGAGCCACGTCGCTTAGTGCTTGGGCGACTTGTGTTAGTTGTTGTAGCGTTTGGGTTAGGGGGTCGTGCGCGACGGGTTCTGGAGTCCTTGATTGTCTTCTGTTGGGTGCCATGTTGTCGTCTTCATGGGTCAATGTCTATAAGAATGTTAAATTGGGGCTTGATGTCCCTTTTTGTGATAACGGGGGAAAGTTTTCTCCAGGTAAGGGAGGTTATGTGTAGGTTTCACAGTCTCACCGCGTGTCCTAAGATTCCTGAATCCTATGTTCCTAAATACTTAGAGTTCGAGCCTGTTGTCCTAAAGTCTGGTCTTAAGAGTCTTGTCCTAGGGTCAACTTAGGCTCTGATACCAACTGTAACACCCCAGATTTTCAAGATATTTAAAACTTGTAAAATAAAGGAGAAATCTCATTAAATCTCAAAACATAATACCAGAGTACAGGGTGCTATGCCACACCTGAGCTAGAGAACTCAGATGCACAGGCTAACTAACTAATATCCTCAATCAGTATCAATACTAAATCATGGCACGCAGGCCGAAAGGGAAAACTATCTAAGCTACGCCCAAGCTTCTAGCGCGCTCCAGTGATCTACACGCCTGTGCCTGAAAGCCAAATATATCTGTTCAGCGAGAGATGCTGGTAACCCACTCCAACGCGTTGAAATACAATACATATAGTTATATATATAGATATACGAAAACCATTTTGAACATGAAGATATATCCTACGAACTCTAGCTTTTAAAACAGGGATAGACTCAACAGATAGGGCTAAGAACCGACAGCAGTTATACCCAGCATATACAGTTTACAACAGGCAAGACAGATAAGATAAGCACAATAAATAATCATAACCCAACATGTACAATCCCCGGTACAAATCCCATAGTCTTATCCCCAATTTACTCATAACAACAACTCATCCATACTTCATCACATAGCACACTTTGTTGGCGCCACAGGACCAATCGCATGCACATACATGAGGGTCAGCGCATATAGCTCTGACACGGCCCCGCAGCACCCTGCCACGTCTCACAGCACGGAGGGGTCGATCGCAACCGACCGATGAGCCGCAGCTCTATATAATATTAATATACCTGACCGGTCTTTACAAGCCTGGTTAACAGTTGGGATGGTTCTCAACCCATTCAACTGCCCGTATAGTGGACCTTTGTCCTATATAATATTTATATACCTGACCGGTCTCTACCAGCCTGGTTAACAGTTGGGATAGTTCTCAACCCATTCAACTGCCTGTATAGTGGATCTTAGTCCTATATAATATTTATATACCTGACCGGTCTCTACCAGCCTGGTTAACAGCCCGTACGGTTCTCAGCCCACCCGACTACTCGTATAGCTCGATTGATCTCAACCAAGTCGGGGTAACATGCACACATAACATATAGCAAGCACATGCAACCCACATTAACACATTGGGAAGGGGGAGAAAACGTATAACAAAACCTATGCGTGATCCCTCACATACTAAGAATAGTCCTAAGCGATTCATACTTCTTTCACCTAGGTCAACGGGATACCAATTCAACTAGCATGCAATACACAAGACTCATACGACCTACGAACGGTACCCGAAAATCAAACTAGACATAGGCACGATAGACGGAGTCCGTTGGGACACCACGGGGGTCGGGGAAACATCAAACGGGGAAGCCGAAATCCCAAATTGGGGTCCAAACCAGCGGGTAGCCGGTGGGTGAGGGGTCACTCGCCGGCGGGCGGGTAGCAAATTCGGGCAGCTGCCCGCCCGCCGGCTGCCCACTACCGGCGTTGCCCAAGAAGGCCGCGGGTAGGTGGCGGGTCCCCTACCCCCACCTACCCCCCACTGACTCTTTCATCACAAAAACGCCCCGGGAACCTTTGTGGAACCCGAAACCATGCTTAGACACTTTCAAACGCAATTGATAACATACGTAGACAATTAACGGATCAAATTCAAGAAACGTATGGCACATAACCTATCATGCTTTTCTAAACATAATCAACACCCAATCATGCGAATTCCCACCCAATATACCAAGAATAATTCCATACGATACAACTTAGGGTTCTAATCATTTTTAAATCAACAAGGACACAATTCATCTTCTAATATCAAGATTCGGTAAGAATATCACATAAACATCAAGAACATCCTACAATCATCAAGAACATCCTACAATCATCAAGAACATCATACAATCATCAAGAATGTCATATAATCATCAAGAACACCTTAATTATCAAGAACCTCTCATCATCAAGATCACCCATGGAATTATCCCATTAATCATCAATAATAATACAAATCATCAATACACAATAATATGGGGAAATCCTATGGGGAAATCATAGCTATGAAAATAGGTTTTGTTGAGACATGGGTTACCTCTTAGCCTTAATTAATTCCTTGGCTACGAAGGGTCTTTCTTTAAGCTTTCTTGATTTCTTCTAAGGGAATTCTTGGAGCTCTTTGGGGTGGTGGGACGTTATTGTGGTGGGGAGTTTCTAGGTGCCTCTTACGTCCCCTATTTATATATTTAGGAGTCCTAATTAGGAACTAATATTATAGGCTTGCTAATTCTATTCCTTTTGGGACTAAGGGTTGGGTTTAGGGATAAGGGCTCATGGACTATGGTGGGCCTTTCCTAATTAATTATTGTGATTTAATTCCTTCTTTTGGGTAATTGGCTAAATGATTTAATTGATTTTAGGGATCGTAACACGGGGTGTTACAGTATATTATATTGAGTGCCGTAAATAGGCTGTTACAGTAATTGATCACATGACAATTGTAGATAAAGAATAGTGAACGTGTCTTAATGAGACAAATGGGGGGGTTTTATATCAAATAAACTCTCAAACGCACCCTGTAACCACAAAAAAGTAAACTTTGTATATATTCCACAAAATTCCTTGTACAGTGTACGTATAATTCAATATGCAGGTACAAAATCTCTGTCTAGTCCTCTGATTCTTCACTGACGTTATCTATGGAAGTGCCTCCGGGATTCAAATAGCGTAGCCTCCGGGATTTAAGTGGCGCGTGCCTCCGGGATTTAAGTGGCGTAGCTTCTGGGATCTAAGTGGCGTAACTTCCAACAACGAGCTTTAAGAATTTAGAAGTAATCAACCCTGCAAAGTTTCAAAACACATGCAATGGATTCAAGCTGCTTTAGGATCCTCAAATGCCTTCAAAAGACTTCAAGATCTTCGAGACAATCAATTCTGCAAAGCTCCAAAGTACCTTCAATGGATTCAAATTGCCTGCAAAATCAACAAAAATGCCTTCAAATCTTCAAGCGTTCTTCAATGCCTTCAGGCTCTTCAAATGCTCTCAATTCCTCAAGTCTTCAAGTTGTTCAATGTCTTCAAGCTCTAAGCCTTCAAGTTCTTCAAGCTTTCAAGTGTGTTTTGGAATGAAAATGAAGGCTCTATTTATACTAGAAGCCTAACCAACATTCCTCAACAACCTCCCCTTTTTAATTAATTAATTAATTAATTAATTAGGAAAATGAACCTTGCCCAGAATCAAGTCCAGGTTCATTATTGTATAATCTAATTCAAATTCAAATTAAATTATAATTATTTAATTAAAATATAATAAAATAAATATTATATTTAAATTATAACTATAATTCAAATTCAAATATGAAATGAGTTTGGACCAATTAATTAACTAATTCAATAGCCCAAATCAAATTTAATTGGACTCATTAAATTAATTTAATTATTATGGCCCAATTAATTAAATTGGTCCAATAATCAATCTCAACGTTGGTCCAATAACAATTTTGTCGTCCATTTATCGGGTTCAAATTTTCTGTGTCTACAAATTGCCCCCTCGAGACTTGTCGTGACATGCCGTCTGACGTGCTTGGCGTGAGGCAGTTTCGAAATTTAACAATCGGTCATTCAAATTCATCAAGGTGCATCTTAATTCTATGAGCTCAATACATGCATAACATTCCTTGAGCCCAAACTTATTTTAGGATATCATAGGCCTAGTGCAATTCCATGAGCCCAAATGTATGATTGCATGAAGCTTCTGCCATGTTTGATCAAAACTCCCCTCCAGCATTGACGATGACTAGCTAACCAATTGACCATGAAAAGATATAACAAAATTGGACTCAAAATTATCCCATGCGGGATTCTAGCAGCATGGACGAATCCCTCACTACACAAGCTCAACCACACTCTGAGTTTCAACTTAATTCCAACAATATCACTCCCTTAATGATACACTATAAATAGGACCAAAACTCATCAGCCTCACACCCAACGAAGCGGAAAGTTGAGGAAGGAAAGCACAGGACACAACACTCGACCTTTGTTAGGAATAAATTGTAATTAGATTTTGATGAGCCAAATTGTATATTTAGGATAAAAATTTTAGACCCCCATTTTTGTTTGAATTTTGTGTAATTTTATTTCGAGGAAGAACAAGAAATATTAAGTCCAGGAAATTTATGAAGAAGAAAATCAAGGAAGAAGAAGAAGAGCTACGGATGAATTATTATTCAATTGGCCAGGCACATTATCTATTTTTAAAAAGAGGAGTTACGGTTGGAATTATTTCAAGGAAATCAGACTTCACGAAAATCAGCCTGGGTGATTATTTAAGGAATCAGCTAAGGAAATGGAATGTCTTACATAATTAAATTGAGCTACGGTCTCAATTTAATTAAAGAAGAGCCACGGTCTTATTATGAGCTACGGTCTCAAATTAATTCATGGAGATGAGTTACGGTTTCAATTTATTAAAAAGAAGGAGCCACGGTTAACAGTGAAGGAGAACCAGGGATCAAAACGCATCAGAGACATCTGAAGATAAGAGCCACGCTCTGAATTTAATAAAGGAATGAGCTACGCTCTAAATTTATTAAAAGGAAGGAGCCACGGTTGAGAGTGAAGAAGAACCAGGGATCAAAACTCATCAGAGACATTTGAAGATAAGAGCCACGCTCTGAATTTAATAAAGGAATGAGCTACGCTCTAAATTTATTAAAAGGAAGGAGCCACGGTTGAGAGTGAAGGAGAACCAGGGATCAAAACTCACCAGAGACATTTGAAGAAATAATCTACGCTCTCTATTTATCAAAAGGATGAGCTACGGTCATATTTTAAGAAAGAGAAAAATTAAAAGAATCAGCCAAGGATTTAATTCATGAGCTAAGGATTATTGAGACAAGCTAAGGTCTTAATTAAATTAAAAGCTCAAGTCACGCTATCAGCCAGGGAAGATCAAGAAAGATCTCTGACAAGTTTTAATTACAAAGTATGGAGACCCATTACAAAGTATGGGGATTACTTGCAAAGATCAGAGAAATCACACAAAGTCAAAAATCATCCTGACATCTGATGAAAGTTGAAAATAATTTTTCAACATTTCTAAGCGGCAAAATCCTAGTACAAGATTTCAAAATTTGAATATCTCCAACGGGCAACATCAAAATTTCTCAACTATAAATACTGGCATTCTTGAAGACTTGAAGACACAGAGAATACACAACAAGAAAAGAGCATTTCATAAGAAGATAGCTTCATTCCCTATATTCATATTTGAGCTATTCACGTAGAATTCTTCAAGTCCAGAAGAGAAAAATTATTTTTCTTTGTTCCACACTACTCTACTGTGTGTAGAAAGAGGGAGAGTAGCAAGGAGTGTGAAAACCCTATTGAGTGTAGCTTTGTGCGATACACTCGGAGAAACTAAGTGTAGCTTTGTGCGAGACACTTGGTTGGTGTAGGAGTATAGCTTTGTGCGATATACTCGGGATTGAGTGTAGCTGTGTGCAAGACACTCGGAGAAGTGCCTGTGTAGCACTTAATTCACTATTTGTATCTGGGTGAACGAGATAGTGAATTTCCTCCTTAGAGTGAAAGGAGAAGAGTGGACTAGGAGGATTACGCCACCTCTGAACCACTATAAATTCTCTCGTGCATTTTACTTACTGCTCTCATTTACCTGATCTCATATATTATTGCTTGTTGTGTACTGACCCATCTTATATTTGTTATTTATTATCTGGGCTAATTATTCATATGTTGCATACAAAATAATTCATATCAATGTATTGCATATTTAATATAATCTATACTTTCCACTAATTGCTTTTGTTATTTCACACATAAACTTGCATGCATTTCATCACGATATTTTGTTTTGCATAAAATAATTGACTAATCCATCTTCTTAAATATTGGTTAAATATTGTACTTGAATAAACACTCTCATACATACACGCATAGTATCAATCATCTTGAAGTGAACAATTTCATACACAAATAAATTCATCTGGGTTTAGTACTTTCCACGTCCGCATGCGAGTTAATTTTTGCATACATATTATTTGAGCTATTTCAAGCATATCTAACACATTGCATGTGATATATCTCTCTGTTTTTACGTAACACTTTACTGTTGAATTATTCCGCTGTGCATCCAAGTTGAATATCTTGTTATTTTTACTTGGAGTTGAAATTATCAAAGTGTTACTTATTGTGAAAAAGTTTAAAAAGTCTATTCACCCCCCCCCCTCTAGACTTTTTACCACCCTATCGGGACCAACAATTGGTATCAGAGCAGTTGTCTATTTGAGTCAATCTTGACTGCTAGACAGATCTCGAAAAATCAAGATGATGAAAAGAGATATGGCTCTTGCCCAAAATTTGTTATTTTCTTTAGAAAAATTTGATGATTGGAAAATTCGTATGCAGGTACATTTATCCGCACTACATGATGAGATGTGGGAAGTAATCACTAATGGTCCTATTGAAATCTTGCAAGTGAACACTACTTCTGTACAAACCAGTGGTACTCCACAGTACGTTCCAAAGCCTAAGGTGGAATGGACTCGCGAAGATAGAACACGAAATAACTTGGATAATATTGCCAAGGATATTTTGTTCAAAGCTATCGATGATACGATATTCCCAAAAATCCGAAAATGCCAATCAGCAAAAGAGGTTTGGGAAACACTTATTCAGATCGGTGAAGGAGATGAACAGGAAAAGGATAATAAACTCACCATAGCATTGAAGAAATTTGAGGATTTCAAAATGCTAAGTGGAGAAAATATCACCGACATGGAAACAAGATTTGCTAAAATCTTGGGAGAAATTAATGATCTTGGAAAAGACATTAATCAAAAAGAAATTGCGCTCAAAATCCTACGTGGTCTACCATCTAGTTGGGACATGAAAGTTACGGCCATGCGTGACCATAGAGATCTAAAGACTTTATCAACTGATAAGCTTTTTAGTGATCTAAAGGCTTATGAGTTTGAGATGAGGTCGAGGATGGAGGAAGATCGTGAAGAAAAGAACAATGCACTCATAGTAGAGCAACCGTCTTCCTCAAGGTCCGTAGAAAATAGTGATTTATTTTCTGACGAAAACTTTGCCTTGTTTGTTAGGAAATTCAAGAAATTTATGAGGAAAAACAATCACAAGAATTTTCCTAAGGCAAGCACATCTCGAAGGCATAGAAAGGATTCCACGGAGGGCAATTCGAATTTGTGCTACAACTGTAGAAAGCCTGGACATTTTATGGCTGAATGTCCGTACCCCAAGGTAAGCAAAAATCAAACTGACACTTTGCAGGAAGAAACCAAAGTCAAAGAAAGAAAATTCAAAAACGACAAAAGAAAAGCTCTAATCAGTGATCCTCTGGAGACAAGTGAGACTGAGGAATCCTCTAGTGATGAAAGTGACACCTCGAAGGATAACAATGCATTATTTTGCATAAGTGTTTCAAGTGAATCATCCCACCAAGATATGTGTCTTATGGCGCATGAAACAGACGATGATGAGGTAACTTCAAAATCCTTTGACTCTGTAAATTCATCATTTTCTAAAGAGTCTATCTTTCATTTAATGAAAGACTGTCAAACCATGATGGATACTCACTTTCAACTCAAAGAGCGCAATAATCTCTTAATTTTCGAAAAAGATGAAATGAATGAAAAATTGCAAAATGCTCTATGTGAAGTGAAAGACTTGAAGGCTGAAATTATTCGTCTTCAAGAAGAGTGTAAATCAAGGGAAGTTCGTGAACACAATCTAAGAGAGGTTATAGCAACATTTACTCATTCATCCAAAATAATGGATAAAATGGTAAATATGCAAAAACCCTCAAGTAATAAAGCCGGACTTGGCTACGATTCGTCGTGTTCACAAACCTCCGAGAAATTGACCAATTCTACTACTACTTTAACAAATAAAGTCCATGTAGTAAAATTTGTAAAAGGTCAAGATAGCACAATGAGACAAGGAATTGGTTACCAAACTAATGCCAAAAATGCTACTGCAAGGCCGAAGCCTCAAAGACAATTTAATTCGCCAATGCAGTCAAATAATAGGCAAAAGTTTTGTAAATATACCAATGAGTCAAGTGCACAAAGTCCTCATGGGAGAATGGGAAAATCTCTGAGGATTGGGGCAGGGAGATTTTATCCCTCTGAGCAAGATTGGTTTGATGAAACTAAACCATGGACTAAGTCTAGGTTTAATGCCTTTCATAGGCTCAAACAATCATCTTCCCAAGTGCCAAAGAATCGAGTCAATTTTCAAAACTCGGCACCAAAAATATTTTCAAAAGTTAGTTATGATTATAAAGTGTTTAATGGTTACAAATCACCTAACCTTCGATCAGTAAGGACTAGGTGGATTTGGGTACCAAAAATGACTAACAACCAAGGACCCAAATCATGTTGGGTACCTAAAAATGTGTAATATATTTACAGGAAATTTGGTACTTCGATAGTGGATGCTCTCGTCACATGACTGGAAATAAATCTAGTCTTCTGAATTTTAAAAATATCGAAGGACCAAAAGTTATATTTGGTGGAAATGATCGATATGGCACAACCAAAGGTGTTGGTACAGTATCTCGCAACGGTCTAAAAATAGATGATGTATCCTTTGTTGAAGGTTTAAAATTTAATTTACTAAGTACTAGTCAATTTTGCGACAAAGGTTATCTTGTAGAATTTTTCAAGAACAGATGTCAAGTAAAAAATGAATCCACCGGTGAGATTGTGCTTGAAGGAATCAGAAAGAAGAACATGTACGTTGTAAACTGGAAATCAACCAAAGACTCGGTATGTCTTGTAGCAAACAACTCAAGCAATGTAAGTTGGGAATGGCACAAGAAGCTAAGTCACCTCAACTTCAAAACCATTAACAAACTTGTGATGAAAGATCTAGTCAGAGGACTACCCAACATCACCTACAAAAAGGATCAAATTTGTGATGCATGTCAAAAAGGGAAGCAAATCAAATCATCCTTCAAGACAAAAACACACGAGTCAAGTCAAAGACCTCTAAGTTTACTACATATGGATCTTTTTGGTCCTGTAGATCCAGTAAGTATGAGTGGTAAGAAATATACTCTTGTTATTGTTGATGACTTTTCCAGGTACACTTGGACAATATTTCTCAACAAAAAGAATGAAGTTGAGAAGAAGCTTCCAGAACTACTCAAACAACTCGAAAAAGAAAAGGAAGTCAACATTGTCAAAATTCGTACTGATAGAGGTACTGAATTTGTGAACGGCGTGATTCAAAATTTTTGCAAATCTCAAGGAATTCTGCATCAACTATCAGCTGCAAGAACTCCACAACAAAATGGAGTTGCAGAAAGGAGGAATCGTACGCTTAAAGAGGCCGCACGAGTAATGATAGCCGCAGCTGAGTTACCTAAACGTTTTTGGGCCGAAGCAATCAATACTGCTTGCTACACCCAAAATAGAAGTTTGATTCACCAACTGCATGACAAGACACCTTATGAATTGTGGAAAGGGAGAAAACCCAACCTTAGTTATTTTCATTCATTTGGTTGCAAATGTTTTGTTCTTAATAATGGCAAAAGCTATCTAAAAACATTTGATGAACGTGCAGATGAAGCAATATTCTTAGGATACTCTTCCACCAGTAAAGCATTCAGAATATTGAACAAATCAACAATGGTGGTTGAAGAATCCATTCATGTCGTATTTGATGAATCTTCAAAAAGAAAGGACGCTGAAAGTTCAAAAAATGGTAAAAACGTTCCTGAACATTTAGACAATACTAACAAAATTTCTGAAGATATTCTGCAGGGATTTAGTGATCTAAACTACTCTGGAATAGAGCAAAATGGCGAAACTCCCGAAGAAAATGGAGTAGATGATGGAGTAAGGGATGAAGTGGAAATAAGAGAGTGTATTGGGGTTTGTGAGGACCAACAAGGGGACTGCACCACAAATCCAAATCCTTCACACGAAAATGAACCCTCTCACCCCTCCACTTCTCAAAGCAATTTTCAACCCGATTTGAAGTGGCTCAAAGATCATCCACAAGATCAAATCATTGGAAATATTCATGATGGCGTAAGAACTAGATCATCAATAAGAGAAACTTTATTTTCTTGTTTCTTGTCACAGGTAGAACCGAAGGAAATAGATGAAGCTTTAAACGATCCAAGTTGGATTGAAGCTATGCAAGAAGAGCTAAATCAGTTCCAACGAAGTGATGTCTGGGAGCTTGTTCCAAGACCACTTAATCACAACGTGATTGGAACAAAATGGGTATTTAGAAATAAAGCAAATGAAGATGGCATCATTGTTAGGAATAAAGCAAGGCTAGTCGCAAAAGGCTATTCACAGGAAGAAGGAATAGATTTTGATGAGACATTTGCCCCAGTTGCCAGACTTGAAGCAATCAGAATCTTTCTAGCCTTCGCAGCCTACAAGAATTTTACGGTCTATCAAATGGACGTAAAAAGTGCATTCCTAAACGGGCTACTTGAAGAAGAAGTATATGTTGAACAACCACCTGGTTTCGAGGTAAAAGGTAATGGTGATAAGGTCTACAAACTAAAAAAGGCATTATATGGGCTAAAACAAGCACCTAGAGCTTGGTATGATACCCTATCAATGTTCTTAATTAGTTGTGGGTTCACCAAAGGCCTTGTAGATAAAACTCTTTTTAGAATTCAAGAAGGCGATCACATTTTATTAGTACAAATCTATGTTGATGATATTATTTTTGGAAGTACTAATAATTCCTTGTGTGAAAAGTTTTCAAAGCTCATGCAGAATAGGTTTGAAATGAGTATGATGGGTGAGCTAAATTACTTCTTGGGACTACAAGTCAAACAACTAAAGGAAGGAATATTCATCAATCAAACCAAGTACACTAAAGACTTGATCAAGAAATTTGGCCAAGAAGGAAAAAGCTCAATCAAGATCCCAATGAGCACATCATTAAGACTAGATAAAGATGACGAAGGCAAAGATGTTGACCAAACGAAGTATCGAGGGATGATTGGATCTCTACTATACCTTACTGCGAGTAGACCTGACATATCTTACTCAGTAGGTGTATGTGCAAGATTCCAATCAAAGCCTAAAGAAAGTCACCTTCTTGCTGTCAAAAAGATCATCAGATACCTAAAAGGAACAATCAATGTGGGATTATGGTATCCCAAAGAAGGTAACTTTACTCTGACTGGTTTCTCAGATGCTGATTTTGCAGGATGCAAGATAGATAGAAAAAGTACCTCCGGGACATGCCAGTTCTTAGGGGGAAGACTTGTATCTTGGTTCAGCAAAAAGCAAAATTCTATAGCAACCAGTACTGCCGAGGCCGAATACATTGCTGCAGGAAGCTGCTGTGCACAAATATTATGGATGAAGCAACAACTGATGGATTATGGAATAAAATGCGTGGACATTAGTATTTTCTGTGACAATACCAGTGCCATTGCGATCACCCAAAATCCAGTGCTTCACTCTAGAACCAAACATATTGACATTCGACATCATTTTATTAGGGATCATGTCGAAAGGAAGGATTTAAAAATTGAGTACATCCCTACAGAAAATCAAATAGCCGACATTCTCACCAAGCCCTTGTGCGAGACAAGATTTGCTGCTCTAAGACATGAGATGGGCATGATTGAATTGAGCTAAGTATCCTTAATTTAAGTTTATCTTTGAAGGTACTAATTGTTTCATGTGATCTTCATTACTTACTAGTTACAATATTTTTCCTACACTTTGTCACATTCCTTAGATTTTTTTAAAAATAAAAATTAAAACAAAATAATATATAAAAATTTAAGCATGCATCTCTTTTGTGAAATGTCTGTATATGCATAAAGACTTATATAAATCGTAGCTCATAAGCTGAGGTATGACTTTAGAAATAAACTCAAACCTGGCTTTCGAGCTTAGCTTTATATAAGACTTGATCTTGAATATTTATTATTTAGAATGATCTTTTATTGAAATAAGTGTGCATATTAAATTATTTTGATGTGTATATGCCTTGATAATTTGTGTGGTAATAATAAACAGTTTGAGTGCTGAATTTTTTTTTAATGTTATTTAATTTATGTAAATGAGTTTCATAATTTAGGATTAGACTTAACTACTTGAGTCATGATGTGTTTGTTGTGATATATTTAAATCTGTCTGCATCTATCCGCAATTTTTTTATATAAAATATATTTCTTTGCATAAACATTTTATAAAGTTGCTTATTAAATTTTTTCTCCTAAAATATTTGTTAGATGCGTATATCTTGTGATCTGTAGAGCTAATCCTGCATGTTAACTTTCTCTTAATGTGCATATATATACATGTGCCTATACTTCTCTCATTAATTAGTTTCTATTAATTAGTTTAGGCTCATTTTGTAGAACTAATCCTGCATGTTAACTTTAGCTTTGAGTTCATCTTTTTATTAATTAGTTTCTATATTTCTCTCAAAATGCTCAAATCCAAAAAAAAAAAAAAAAAAAAAAAAAAAAAAAAAAAATTATCCAGTCTTCCGGGTATATATAATTTCACCTATTTTCTCTAGAGGTGGCTATCTAATCAGACATTCTTTTAGATTTCATATTAAGATTGCAGGGCATTAAATGCTCATGTCTCTCTAATGATGAAAAACATTAGAATTGGCGCCAACCCATACAATTCCCATTCACACCCCCATACCTCAAATTTCTTCACGCCAGCCTATAGGGACAATTTTGAGAATACATAACCCACTCATACAAAGTATAAGAACCCTTCATCTTCAAAACACTCCACTCATTCTCTCACAGACTTCTGAAGCGCTTTCACTACCCAAAGAAAACCTTCATCCACTCAAACTCCACCGCCAAACCTCTCAAAACCTCCCTAAATCTTCTCTAATGGCGACAAACCCAGTACCTCAGGAAGATCATCCATCAAATGCAGAAGAAGAAGATTTGGTAATGCCTTCTCTATCTCAACTGGGGGAGCAGACACACACTGGGCAGATCTTACACATCCCTGATTTTCACAATGTAATCAACAACACAGATGTGGGAAAACAAATTATTAAAGCTCTAGAAGACAGTGGCATTCTCAGGTTATGTACATATCCCTTCTCTGGCGGTTTATAAGGAAGATGTAGCAGAATTCTATTTGAATTCATCTGTGCATGGTCAATCAATTAAGTCTACTGTGAATGAAACCCCAGTTGAAATCACACCTAATGACTTAAGAGACACTTTTGAGCTACCTGCCACTAATATGGAGATTGATGACCATGTTTTTATCCATCAAGATTTTTGGTTATTAATTCGGGGGGAAACTCAACCTACCAGCCCTAAATTTTCTGGTTATAAGAAGTACTTGAAGTTGGAGTTTGGAAAGTTCCTTGATATCCTGTTTAAGTGCCTAAACTGCAGAATATCCAATTCAGATGAATATAAGCCCAGACATATTACCTTGATGAATGGAATATGGCAGGGAATTAAGTTTAATTGGGCTGGGTATGTTTTTAAGAGAATTGCAAATTATTGTCGTTCTGCTTTACCTCTACAGAATAAACCTTTTTAAGCAGCATGTAAGTTATGGTTTTGTTATTTCTGAGATCCTAAGAAAGAAGATGGTACCTCTTAGAAGGTCCAAAAATGTTGCCCGTTACAAATACTTGTTTAGGAACCCTAAAACCTTGAAAGGGAGACCATCCACTGAAATTTCCACAAGTAGTGAAACTATGGGCCCTAATGCTCCTAAAAAGAAAAGAGGCAGACCATCAGGAACCTCTAGAATTTCTGAGAGTCTAGGATCAACATCATTTATGTTTATTGATTTTACAAATGGTGGAGGAACAACTTCCAACTTAAATGAGACTGCTACTGTGCCTGAGACTCAAATTGAAAGAAGCAGCCAACCACCTCCAGCAACACTGCCAACCGAAACCATTTTTCCTAATATTGATAATCTTATATCTCCACTACAAATTGAAGGATTAGACACCACATCTTGAGCCAAAACATTCTGGATGGAGAAAGAGAATCTTTTGTTGACGAAGATCCAATTCTAGCCACTGAATTGCTAAGGGTAAAAGAATGGAGGAAGTGGAGATTTGAAGCAGTATCAATCTCATATTCCAAAGCTGGGCCTGAGATTGAGAGAGAAGAATTATTTGCTCTTGATTGGCTGGGAACAAGGGATGTTGCTTATGCTCTCCAAATGTCAACCATTGAAAATGTATATTCAAACAAAGTGCAGGCTATGTTGACAAGATCCAAAGAACAGTTTCCACTTATGGAGGAAGGATTCCATGCTCTATCTGCTGAAGTTTTGGAACAGATAAATCAAGCACAATTGCATGAAGGATTACAACAATCACGTGTGGATTTTCATCATCATCCTGATGAAACTTCAAATTTTCAAACTGATGACATGACACGGGGGGAAGGCCGTTTGGATGCCAAATGGGAGGGAAATTTGCAATTTTGAATGAACAACCAGTTGAAGATGTAGTTGAGGAACCAGTCACGGTTCCAGTGCAGGTTCAAGCCACGGTTGTAGGTACGGATCCAGTTGAGGGGACAGTCACGGATGGAGTCACAGTTATGGATCCAGTTGAGGGCACAGTCACGGATGGAGTCACGGTTACGGATAAAAAGAAACTACAACTGGAGTCGAGGAACAAGGCACGGTTCCTAATGTGACTAATACTGCAACTGTCGCATTCCCTAATAATAGTTCTGGTGCAAGATCAAACGAAGTGCAGATCACGGCTCATTCACCACAAAATCAGATTGCCATGGAGATTGATTCTGAAAATCTTCCAATCACCTTGGAAGATACTAACAATAATTTGCTTGCTAATCTTGTTGATGCACCAGGTCTTTGATGAAGAATATCTAAAAGATTTTGAGTCTGAAGAAGAAGAAGAAGAAGATGCAAGTCTGAAAGCAGCTAAAAGAAGGAAACTTATTTTGACCGAGTCATCTGATACGGATACTGATGAGATGAAGAGAGGCCAGTGCACATTGAAGGAGAAGGAATGCAGTTAAAGAAAGCTAGAGAGGATACTGACAAGCATATTCTTGAAGAAATCTATGCACAGATGAGATGTCTAAAAGATCACCAGAAAAGCTTAAAACACGGTGATACAAGAGGAAAAGGAGAAGAACGAAAAAGTTTGGGAGGAGAAGATTGCTGCGCTGAACAAAAAAATTGAACTTGAGGCTCAAGTCCAACAACTTCACAATGGATCAGTGCAAAAGCTTGTTGAAGGTAATTCACCAACAAGAAAATAAAATATCTGACTTGCAAAATGAATTATCTGCTTTCAAAGTGAAAATACTGCCAAAGTTGATAGAATTAATGCTAATGTTGAGATGTTAGTTGATTATGCCAAAAAGGGGGAAGAGAGCAGTCATTTGGCTCTCGGGTCCTCTAGTGTTATGGGCAGCAATATTGGCAAGGGAGAGGTAGAGGAAAAGGAAATTCTGGTTTTTCAAAATTTGCAGATCCCAGACCGAGATTTGGAGCCATACAGTACCTTGCCGATGATACAACGCACCTTACTCTATGAAGAACATTCCTGCTGTCATGAAGAAAGCTACCGGAAGCAGATCAAAGGTTGTGGATTACACAAAAGAACAAGGAGCTGCATGAAAAAGGAAAAGAGAAAAATCCAGCAAATTCACATGCTCAAATGTTAAAAGAACTAGAAAATTATGCAGGTCACAAAGGAGAATTCTTGGAAGAAGGAAGAACTTTTGAAGAATGCATCAAGTGGTTTCTAGTAGGAGCACTACCAGGAGACAACATTAAGCAAGCCCTTGGCTACTACAACACAGGTCAAGTGTCTGATGATTATTTTGTTGATGAATATGTTACCGATTTCAGGAAGCTGAGAGATCATATCAACAACAAACTCAGATCAAGAAATTAATATCTTTATGGTAAATGTTTTTTCCTACTATCGGATGGTTATGTAATAATTAGCTATACTGCTTAATATGTTCTTTTGCTAAGTTTTTGCTCTATCATCTTATGAAATGTTTTTAGACCTAACTTGTATTAAAACGCATGCCTGAGATATTTTTGCTTGAAATTGATGATGATTATTATCAGTCTCAAACATGCGGTTAGGAATCTTGTCTAAAAACAATTCTTTTATGTCATATATTCTGTTAAACTCATTCATGGCTAGTCAAAATAAAATTAAAATTCAAAAAAAAAAAATTCAAAATAATTTTCAAGTCTAAGCCAAATGACTGGTATAGGTTTTGGCATCATCAAAAAGGGGGAAATTGTTAGGAATAAATTGTAATTAGATTTTGATGAGCCAAATTGTATATTTAGGATAAAAATTTTAGACCCCCATTTTTGTTTGAATTTTGTGTAATTTTATTTTGAGGAAGAACAAGAAATATTAAGTCCAGGAAATTCATGAAGAAGAAAATCAAGGAAGAAGAAGAAGAGCTACGGATAATTATTATTCAATTGGCCAGGCACATTATCTATTTTTAAAAAGAGGAGTTACGGTTGGAATTATTTCAAGGAAATCAGACTTCACGAAAATCAGCCTGGGTGATTATTTAAGGAATCAGCTAAGGAAATGGAATGTCTTACATAATTAAATTGAGCTACGGT